>NC_138904.1:10164584-10480584 GCF_965194825.1 Balaenoptera physalus | reverse complement strand
AGGAAGATTTGATAAATTTATTTCCCCAATATCTTCAATATATGCGGAGTACTCAAGACTGGTAATAATGAATTCTGAGTAATGGGTTAAGTGGTTATTTAATTATTATGTTTCCACAGTGTCTGCCCCAGAAGAGCCAGATAGTACTTTTCAGACAATTTTTGGTTTTTATTACTTGCAGTGGAGATAGAGAAGTATATATAGCCAAGGATATTTGTTAATGATTATACACCCAAACCAAGGGTACATTCATACTAAGGAGAAACATATCATATATATTCTACTTTACAACTATCTCCTTTCATTAGATTATATATTATTGTATATACCTTTCCTATCAAAGCATTTAAATTAGGCTCTGTTCTATCATGAGGCATTTACAGGTAATGTATGTCTGAGTGGAAACTACCTGCACTCTATGCCCATCCTACCCCTAGTTGTTTCCTGTATTTCGTCATCTCAGCTTAAATTTCCCTTTCAGTGAATACGTTCCCTGTGTCACCATCTTTTTAAATAGAGATCGTACATACTAATATAAACAAGGATTGTTCCTTCACAGTTTATCATTTCTCAGTTTCTCATTTTGCAGAAATACATCATTCATGTACTTCTTTTACAAACGAACTTTAGGGCAGGGACAACACTTAAGTAGGATGGTAAGTTGCTATGAAACAATAGCTATTTACTCAACCAAAGTGGCAGTGAAAAATTTCAAAGGTAAACACAGATATTTAAAATGGATTACTTAACAGTAAAGAAAATTTACAATCTGTTATCAGAAGCAGGTATATATTTCCCTTATTATTTTCTAGCAGATCCAATTACATATATTAATTAAAATTCTTAACCATTAAAACTCCAATGTCTAGATAAAACCAAGAAGTAATCGGTAACCATGTGTCATATCAGCATTTCCTCACTGGCAAACTTATGAGTATATTCAATAACCACCTCTAGAAACATATATCGTCTCACAGTGTAGTTTCTTTCCTCAGTGTGGTATAAGACGTGTCCAATAACGTCAAGCATCTTTAGCTTTTCTCTAATAAGGCAAAAGTAGGTAAGCTGACTTGCTAGGCATTTAATATTTCAGTATTTTATTTTGGAAATTATATGGATATTCACTGAATTCTCATCATTTAACTTAAGGTAGAAAACCTCTAGATTCAAGTTACCAGAAAGGTTCGGAGAAACTATTTTTAAGTAACATGCCATAACACAAAATTATTCTCAAAGAGTTTACCTAAAAGCTGTAATCCCATTTATTTCTATTTTATTACATATGAAAATATCAAAATACCATTTTTTGTTGTTGACAAATTTTGTAACAGACTAGATGAGGTTACTGACTTTTAGTTAACCTAAGTGCAATAAAAGTATTATACGTGGTGTTGATAACTCTAAAGACATTTAGAGTCTGTATTAATTAAACCAACATATGAACTTCTCTGAGAGTTTAAGTCTCCAGAGGGGACAGGGATCCCAGGAGAGTGGGCCACGGAGGGAGGGACCAGATACATATAGAAACAAGAACGCAGCACACACACACACACACACACACACACACACACACACACACACACACAAAGGCCGAGAGGAGACAGACAGACACTCAGACGGAGCTCTTCACTCCATGGCTTTCCTGCACTTGAACAAAGGAATTCAAGTCTAGCAAAGAGCTGGGTTTGCCGGACACTCGCCTCTCATGCCACAGAGCTTCGGGCTCTCTGTCCCCTGGAAGAAAACTATCCAGCAACTTTGGCCACCATGCATTTCCTTGTACAGTTTTTGAGAGCTCCCAGTGTTTAAAGGTCCTGAGGGAAACCGGATTCTGATTTTCTGATTTCGAAGCGGGAACTCCTAGTTCCAATTGACACAGGCCAAAATAGGTATCGCAGGGCACCCGGGCATGCCAGACGCAAGGCCGGAGGCCTCCCTGGAGGCGAATTCCCTGTGGAACTTGGGCTGCTAGACTGGGGGGCGGAGCGTTGTTTCGGAGGAACATGGAGTCCTGGAGGCTGGCCTGTTCCCGCAGGGTGAGGGGCGCGGGCAGCCGAGGGGGGAGGCCCACTGCCCTGGCCCTGATTGGTGGTGTTGGGGACGAGCGGCCTGGGCGTGGCTCGGAGCTCGTACCCTCCGTCCCCCCAAGTCTTGAGGCAGGCACGGCTTCTCATGCCCCTGCGCATGCGTCCCCTCCCCCCATGCACCCCCGCCCCGCCGGAATTGTGCCCTCTACCGCCCTCCCCCCACACACGGAAGTCCACGGGCACAGGGTGTCTGTAGTCGCTGGGCCTGCGTGCTGTGCGGCCCACGTGCTGTGCTTGCAGCTCGCTCTCCTTCGCCGCGGCCCCAGCGCAGAGCCAGGTCCACATGGGCAGTGAGGCGGGGCCCGGGGAAGGCGGCACTGCCCAGGGACCCTGGGTCATCCTAGGTGTGGGAGGGGATCCTCAGGAAGCAGGGGCCCGCGGGTCCCCAGGTGTGCTGCGGCAGGTGGGTAGGGTGCCGGCACTAGCTGATGGGTGCGGCGAGGAGGCCGCCATCTTCAGCGGGGAGGTGGTGCAGCAAGGCACGGCCCTGTTGGAGGGAGAGGTGACGCGGATCGGGGAGGTGTTTTGGCTGCCTGTGGAGGACATCATGGAAGAGGTGGAGGTGGTGGCGGAGGAGGAGGAGGAGCAGGAACAGCAGGAGGAGCAGATGCTGGCGGAAGAGCCGGAGGAGAAGCCCCAGGAGGAGGGTCAGGAAGAGCCAGGGCCGTCCCCGCAGAGCGCCCCGTCCCCGCTGGAGGCGCTGGAGGCTCTGGAGGCCCTGCAGTTAGAGCTGAGCACTCTGAATACCCAAGCCAGCAGGACCTACACTGGGCTCAAGCGCAAGATCTGTGAGCGGCGGAAGCCTCACTTGGATGGCAGAAGCGCCGTCATTCGGGGCATCCCTGGCTTCTGGGCCAGAGCCGTATCCTTACAGAGGCCCCTTGGGGTTGGCTGCAGTGAAGGAGGAGCAGGCGTAGGAGCAGCGGGGGTGGGGGTGGGGGAGGGGGTGGGGGAGGGGGAGCGGCGGGCGCAGGCGCAGGCCAAGAGGACTGAGGACTGTGGGTACAGGAGGGCATGGGGGGCTGCAAAGGGGCAGCGGGAGCAGAGGGTGGGCCTGAGGCCACAGCTGTAGGTGTCTGAGCCAAAACTTCGGGTGAATGCTCTTGGCCTGCAGCGTGCACAGCAGTACTTCCCCAGGGTGGGGGGAAGAGGCCGTGGCAAGGTCACAATTGGGAGTAGCCCCGAGCACCCCTCACACAGAGCAGTTATTGGCAGTGTGATTATCCCGGGAAACTGGCAGCAGACAAGCGGAAGTCCCAATACCCGTCCTGGTCAGTCAGAGCCCGTGTAGTTAGTTGTTCCAGCTGCCTCAGTGCAAAAGCACAAGGTCCTGCCTACACACAGGGTGAAGCTGTAAGGGGCAGCAGTCCTTGGCCGGACACCAGGACCCCGGACACACTCTTGGGCCGGCAAGAATCCTTACCTCCACGGGCCCTTCACCAGCACACTCGAGTCTGTGGAAGACACACACGCGCAGGCACGCACCTGACCTCCCCGTGGACCCTGTGAGTCCTGCAGAACTCCAGACACACCCACGCAGCCCCTTCTGAAGACAGGAAACAGGGCAAAGGCCCAAGGCTTCATATTTGAACACACACGCATGCGCGCGTACACACACAGGCACACACACGCACACCCACACGCACACGCACACACGGCGTATGAGAAGGCATGAGGCAGCGACAGCGCATCTAGACTGCTTAAGAAGGGACATGCCGGCACCCAGCACACACAGGCCAGGGAGAGATCAGGTTCGTCCAGGAAACAGGCCCTCCCCCGGGTGGGTGCACTGGGCCCCAAGGAAGCCACAGGCAAGAGCACGTCTGATGGCAGGGCAGGGGCTGAGGACGTCTTTGAGGGCCAGACGGCCATTAGCGCTCACGGATCTGGCAGATGTCCTGCTGCAGTCTCTTCCTTTGGCCGGTCTGGGGACTGGCTCTGTGGCTTGTGGCTCTTCCTTCCCTGACATGTGGCATGTGAAGTCTCCTTGACCTAAAGCAGATTATGAACCACCCCCAGATTTCGGCCGTGATCAGTGACCAAGATGAAGACCTGCTTAGCTACATGATCAAGTTGGAGGTCAGTCTGGAGAGACTGGGGCCTCGTGGGTGGAGGCGGGTGGCCGGTAGGGAGGGGGCAGGGTTGTCCTTAAAGGTTGGGTGTAAGCAGCAGGAGAAGGGAAGGGGAAATGGTTCGTGGCTGCCAAGCAGGCAAGCTCGGGACCCCTAGAAGAGCTCCCGCCCTTCTCCTCCTCTTGGGCGTGGCAGGTGAAGGAACTGGGCCATCCGAGGCACCACTGCAAGTTGAAGTTTTTCTTTCGGCGCAACCCCTACTTCTGGAATAACATGATCCTTAAGGAGTATCACCTTAGCATCGCTGGTAGGAGGGGCTCCCAGGGGGGCTGGGGGGTGAGGGGAGGCTGCAGAAGGGCGTGGATGCTGGGCCAACGTGACTGTGATCCTTTCCTATCTCCCCTGTCTTCCTCCAGGATATAGGGCGTCTCGTTCCACTCACATCCATTGGTTCTGGGATTATGAACGGGGAGCTCCCAGCCGCAGGCAGGACCCCACCGGCCTTAACTTCCTCAACTGGTTGTCTGAACACAACTGCCCAGGGTCTAACAGGATTGCTGAGGTGGGGTGCCTCTGGTCCCCCTCAGCAGTGGTGACGTTGGAGTCCCCCGGCTGCTTGCAGGGAGGGATGTGGGCCTGGCCTGCCCCGTCCCGACCTGGCCCCTTTCCCCTACCAGATCATCGGCGAGGACCTGTGGCCCAATCCCCTGCGCTACTACCCCAGGGAGGAAGGCCCCACTGGGACAGGTAAGTGAGAGGAGGACAGGTGGGTAAGGAGCCCAGGGGTTGGGCGCTGAAATGAGTGTGGTCCGGGTACACTGGGGCTCTCCCTTTCCCCAAATGGGAAAGCTCAGGCTGAGAGCAGACTGTGGGCGGAGCTGGGTTTCAGGTCATCCCGGCCTTGGCAGCGGGTGAGAGGGTGAGAATGGAGCCGGGAGGACTGTAGGGCACACGGGGTAGCAGGACTCTAACCAGCTAAGCTTTCAGAGTGAGTGCCCCGGGTGTCTATGAAAGAGGCAGGCACCTCCTTAAGCAGGCACCTTTGTGTGAATCATCAGTCCCTGGCTTCAGCCTGCCCTCAGCTGGGGATCACCTGGGCCCCTCCCTCCTGGCAAAGGCCTACAGATGCTGAGGAGCTTCACTCCGAGTCTCCTCCCGCCTGTTTGCGGACTTTCCCGAGTCTTCTTTGAATTTTCACGTCCACCCCTGAGCCTCACCCGCGCCACCACACAGACAGTCCTGGAAACGGCACAAGGCTAGCTGGGGACAATATTGAGGACCTGGGGCAGGAAATGGCAAGGGACCACAAAAGGGCTGGGCCTACCGCCTACCAACGCCATGTCTCATATTGCTGGACACAGCCAGTGTCCCCTGCTGAAGGGCCTCATGCTCCCTGTTTGTGTTCCTGTCCCTGTGCTCCTGTGTGTGCATGCGTCTGTGTGTCGGGTGCACTCCAGACCCAGAGATGAAGGCGCCGGGGAGCCTCAGAGGTTGGCCAAAGAGCACCAGAGCCAGGAGGCGTCTACAGATGCGGTAGACGGGTGGAGGTGTCTACCTACGCGGTTCGGGTGCCCAGGGAAGAAACGAGGAAAGGATGGCCAGTGAAGGTTCCAGAGAGCAGGGCCCCACGTGCCGGGAATGACGCCCAGAGAGACATAAACACCGTTCACAAGTGCTCCTGTCTCAGTGTGTGTGTATAGGTACGGTGGTTCGTGGAGTATTCACGAGTGAATCAAGTGGTGTGGGGCTTCTTAGCCCGTGCCTGTGGACCTCCCTGTCTGTGGGCGAGATGGCGGGCCTGTGGAAGTGGAGGACGTGGGGAGGGCAGGACGACGTGGGATTCTGGAGAGGCCCAGGGCCTTCCTAACAGGGCAGGGACTGGGAGGAGGAGGAGGCAAAGAAAGAGAGCCTGCTTAACTGGAGACTTGCCCCGCAGGCAGGGCAAGGAGACAGGGAAGGGCCCTGGCCTGCAGGGGCCTAATGGCCTGGTGCCACCTAGGCTCCGTGCCTGAGCCAGCAGCCTGCATCCAGGACGTCTGGCACACACTGGCACGACGCGAGGCAGGTGACTCCTGAAGCTCAGGCTCACCGTTGAGCGCACAGGGTGGGAGCGTGGGATCCTTGGGGGCACTAGCAGCCCACCCCGCGGGGCGGCGTTCCAAGGACGCGTGAGGCAGATGCCGGTGTGACGTGTAGGTGTGTGCCCCGGTGGCGGCGAGGGTGAGTGTGTGCGTGCGAGGGAGCGAGCGAGCAGGCAAGGAAGGGTGCCAGGCTGTTTGCATGCAGGGACCCTGGGACGGTGACAGAGAGCGATGCCTGTGGGCGCAGGCAGACGGCTTGCTGGCCTCCAGGCTCTGCTGACTGGGGAAGAGAGGAACTGCCAGAGAGAAGCCCCGTTCCCTCGTGAGCGGAAGGCCGCCCGTGAATCCCTTCCTTTTCCTGGGGTCTCATCCTTGCATGCGACCGGCAGAGGGGCAAAGGTGAGGGCTGAGGGCTGAGGGGAAGGGGCTGAAGGGCACCTGCCTTCCCAAACCGCAGGTGTGCCGCCTGCCTTTCTTCCCGCCCCAGCGATCCGAGGGGCAGCACATAACTGTTGCTCAGTCTCTGCTACACAGAGGCTAAAAACCTCTACCCGAGCCTGCCCTAGGGAGCGGAGGGGGTGGGATGCTTAGCGGAACTAATGCCCAAGAGGAGCACACTTCTCCTCAGGAAACAGTCCGGTGAGCAGTTCTCGTCCTCTGGGAGCCCCCATCCGCACACCCTTACGGCAGGCCTGGACCCCGCTACCTGGCAGGCTCCTCTCAGCTTACTGTGCACCAGGGCCCCGGAAAGAGAAACTTTGAGTTGTATTTGCTGCAAAATTGTTAAAAGCTATCTTTGGATTTACTTTTAAAACATTTCTCAATTTCATGGCTGCTTATGTAACCCAGTCTTTCCTATTAACAGAAAATATGTATTTCTCCACTAGTTTTTAAGAGAAATGTATTTGTTCCTTTCTTCCTCGTGTGTAAACACTCATTGTGTCCCCAGTGGATTTAAGGTTCTTGCTCATGCAAAGAGTTTGGCCATGAGACAGCGAGGTTAAGGAAGTAAAGTGAGGATTTATTTAAGCAAGAATACGCTCTCAGAGGGAGAGCAGGCAGATAGGTGAGGAGCTGCTGCCCTGGGTTCCACTGGCAAGTCAGTTATGAGGGGCATACAAATGAAGGGGTGGCATACTCACTGGGGAAGCAGGAGTTTGGGGGCCGTATTCCCTGTTTCTTTCCAGCTCCAGAAGGGATTTTTTGTCCTTATTTAGCTTCATCAGAAGTGTCATGGCCTCAGTGCATGGTGCGTGCTTCTTGTCTGCAAGGCTTATTTTATCATAGGGAGAGCAACAGGTTATGTCTGGAAGCAGGAGATTCCTGCCTTTCCTCATCTTTCTTTGTCTGCCTTCAGGACACTTACCACCCAAAATGTGCAGTTTCCTGTCAGTCGGGAGGTTCCTGTTTTTCTTTGTCTGCCCATGGACCCCTGCTGTTTACAAGGTGCTTGCTTTCCTGCCACCTGGCCCCTCTTCCATTACTCTGCTCATATCCAGCTACTTGCCTGCTGTAGCAATTGCAGTAATCTTAACCTCGCAGTCCTTTAATTGCATTGCAGTCACCGAAAAACACATTTATGGCATGAAACAGACCTTCTGGCTCTACTGCTTAACAGCCAGATTTAATTTTGTTCATGAATGAGTGATATCCAAACCTCTGTCACATTTTCTCAGACACCGTCTGAGATTTAACATCAATTGTTTTTCCTCTCTAGTGTTTCTTTCCCGCCAACTACAGGATTAAAATATTAAACAATAATTATTGAAATAATAAAAATTGTTTGATTTCCCCCTATATGTACTGAACTTGTCCCTTCCAGGAGACTTGCTTGGAAGCTGCTGGTTGGCCTACATATTAGGTAGAAACCATAAACCCCCTAAATTAGGGAACAATTATAACTTTGCCGGATTTAAAGATCAGCTTTTGTATAATGCATACGGCTGTTACCTATCTAGACGATGGAAAGTGTCCCAATAAATACTAACTGATCACCATCAGCTGATCAGCTGGTGTTTACAGGAACACTTGCCATAGTTTTCTCAAGTGCTCAATAATAATGGGTAATATAAGATTAAGAAACTACCAATGCAAAGCATTAAAACCACAGATCTTTCTAACACGACTTTTAAGAAATCGTATTTCCCTATTGTACCCTGGATAGCCTTCATCTCCCGGACAAAATAGTGTTTAGGGATCTTTCATAGGAAAGAATCTGTGAGGAAAAAAATCCTACTTAAAAATGCATATTTTGGATTTTCCTTTTTGTCTTTATACTAACTGATTCAGAAGTTTCATCTCTATCCGTCCTGTGGCAGGCAGAGTAATAGCACCTAGAGATGTTTATATTCTAATCCCTAGAGCATGAGAATGGATATGATACCTAACATGGTAAAAGAATCTTTGCCAATTTGATTAGGTTAAAGACCTTGAGATGGGAATTTATCCTGGGTTATCCAAGGGGGACCTAAAGTCATCTCAGGGTTGTTACAAAAGGAAGAGGGAATCAAAGAAGGTGATACGAAAAGCAAAACAAAGGGTGGAGTGATGCAGCCATGAGCTGAGGAATGCAGACGTCTTCTAGAAGCTGAAGGCAAGGAAGACAAACATTCTGTCCGGAGCCTCCGGAAGCAACTGCTGAAACCATAACTGTAGCTCCCTAAGACCTCTTTCAGACTGGCCTCCATAAGTATAAGATAGTTTGTGTTGTTTTAAGCCACTAAGTTTGTCGTACAACAGCAAAAGGAAGCTAACATTTTCTGTATTATGATTTTTAGGTAACTGTATTTCAGTATTAGATTTGTAGAACCAGTACTGCATTGCTTATCTCACATTTGACAGGAACATCTTACTGTATGGCAGGTCTTCTGCCTGCCCCTGTGATTCTAGATAAGAAGACCTCTTTCAGTTTCTTCTCCTAATGACTTGTAGGCTTTAAAAAATCCTAGGAACTACTAATATCTCTAAAATGTGTATGGCTGCTGGGATACTAACCATAGAGGAAGATTTGATAAATTTATTTCCCCAATATCTTCAATATATGCGGAGTACTCAAGACTGGTAATAATGAATTCTGAGTAATGGGTTAAGTGGTTATTTAATTATTATGTTTCCACAGTGTCTGCCCCAGAAGAGCCAGATAGTACTTTTCAGACAATTTTTGGTTTTTATTACTTGCAGTGGAGATAGAGAAGTATATATAGCCAAGGATATTTGTTAATGATTATACACCCAAACCAAGGGTACATTCATACTAAGGAGAAACATATCATATATATTCTACTTTACAACTATCTCCTTTCATTAGATTATATATTATTGTATATACCTTTCCTATCAAAGCATTTAAATTAGGCTCTGTTCTATCATGAGGCATTTACAGGTAATGTATGTCTGAGTGGAAACTACCTGCACTCTATGCCCATCCTACCCCTAGTTGTTTCCTGTATTTCGTCATCTCAGCTTAAATTTCCCTTTCAGTGAATACGTTCCCTGTGTCACCATCTTTTTAAATAGAGATCGTACATACTAATATAAACAAGGATTGTTCCTTCACAGTTTATCATTTCTCAGTTTCTCATTTTGCAGAAATACATCATTCATGTACTTCTTTTACAAACGAACTTTAGGGCAGGGACAACACTTAAGTAGGATGGTAAGTTGCTATGAAACAATAGCTATTTACTCAACCAAAGTGGCAGTGAAAAATTTCAAAGGTAAACACAGATATTTAAAATGGATTACTTAACAGTAAAGAAAATTTACAATCTGTTATCAGAAGCAGGTATATATTTCCCTTATTATTTTCTAGCAGATCCAATTACATATATTAATTAAAATTCTTAACCATTAAAACTCCAATGTCTAGATAAAACCAAGAAGTAATCGGTAACCATGTGTCATATCAGCATTTCCTCACTGGCAAACTTATGAGTATATTCAATAACCACCTCTAGAAACATATATCGTCTCACAGTGTAGTTTCTTTCCTCAGTGTGGTATAAGACGTGTCCAATAACGTCAAGCATCTTTAGCTTTTCTCTAATAAGGCAAAAGTAGGTAAGCTGACTTGCTAGGCATTTAATATTTCAGTATTTTATTTTGGAAATTATATGGATATTCACTGAATTCTCATCATTTAACTTAAGGTAGAAAACCTCTAGATTCAAGTTACCAGAAAGGTTCGGAGAAACTATTTTTAAGTAACATGCCATAACACAAAATTATTCTCAAAGAGTTTACCTAAAAGCTGTAATCCCATTTATTTCTATTTTATTACATATGAAAATATCAAAATACCATTTTTTGTTGTTGACAAATTTTGTAACAGACTAGATGAGGTTACTGACTTTTAGTTAACCTAAGTGCAATAAAAGTATTATACGTGGTGTTGATAACTCTAAAGACATTTAGAGTCTGTATTAATTAAACCAACATATGAACTTCTCTGAGAGTTTAAGTCTCCAGAGGGGACAGGGATCCCAGGAGAGTGGGCCACGGAGGGAGGGACCAGATACATATAGAAACAAGAACGCAGACACACACACACACACACACACACACACACACACACACACACACACAAAGGCCGAGAGGAGACAGACAGACACTCAGACGGAGCTCTTCACTCCATGGCTTTCCTGCACTTGAACAAAGGAATTCAAGTCTAGCAAAGAGCTGGGTTTGCCGGACACTCGCCTCTCATGCCACAGAGCTTCGGGCTCTCTGTCCCCTGGAAGAAAACTATCCAGCAACTTTGGCCACCATGCATTTCCTTGTACAGTTTTTGAGAGCTCCCAGTGTTTAAAGGTCCTGAGGGAAACCGGATTCTGATTTTCTGATTTCGAAGCGGGAACTCCTAGTTCCAATTGACACAGGCCAAAATAGGTATCGCAGGGCACCCGGGCATGCCAGACGCAAGGCCGGAGGCCTCCCTGGAGGCGAATTCCCTGTGGAACTTGGGCTGCTAGACTGGGGGGCGGAGCGTTGTTTCGGAGGAACATGGAGTCCTGGAGGCTGGCCTGTTCCCGCAGGGTGAGGGGCGCGGGCAGCCGAGGGGGGAGGCCCACTGCCCTGGCCCTGATTGGTGGTGTTGGGGACGAGCGGCCTGGGCGTGGCTCGGAGCTCGTACCCTCCGTCCCCCCAAGTCTTGAGGCAGGCACGGCTTCTCATGCCCCTGCGCATGCGTCCCCTCCCCCCATGCACCCCCGCCCCGCCGGAATTGTGCCCTCTACCGCCCTCCCCCCACACACGGAAGTCCACGGGCACAGGGTGTCTGTAGTCGCTGGGCCTGCGTGCTGTGCGGCCCACGTGCTGTGCTTGCAGCTCGCTCTCCTTCGCCGCGGCCCCAGCGCAGAGCCAGGTCCACATGGGCAGTGAGGCGGGGCCCGGGGAAGGCGGCACTGCCCAGGGACCCTGGGTCATCCTAGGTGTGGGAGGGGATCCTCAGGAAGCAGGGGCCCGCGGGTCCCCAGGTGTGCTGCGGCAGGTGGGTAGGGTGCCGGCACTAGCTGATGGGTGCGGCGAGGAGGCCGCCATCTTCAGCGGGGAGGTGGTGCAGCAAGGCACGGCCCTGTTGGAGGGAGAGGTGACGCGGATCGGGGAGGTGTTTTGGCTGCCTGTGGAGGACATCATGGAAGAGGTGGAGGTGGTGGCGGAGGAGGAGGAGGAGCAGGAACAGCAGGAGGAGCAGATGCTGGCGGAAGAGCCGGAGGAGAAGCCCCAGGAGGAGGGTCAGGAAGAGCCAGGGCCGTCCCCGCAGAGCGCCCCGTCCCCGCTGGAGGCGCTGGAGGCTCTGGAGGCCCTGCAGTTAGAGCTGAGCACTCTGAATACCCAAGCCAGCAGGACCTACACTGGGCTCAAGCGCAAGATCTGTGAGCGGCGGAAGCCTCACTTGGATGGCAGAAGCGCCGTCATTCGGGGCATCCCTGGCTTCTGGGCCAGAGCCGTATCCTTACAGAGGCCCCTTGGGGTTGGCTGCAGTGAAGGAGGAGCAGGCGTAGGAGCAGCGGGGGTGGGGGTGGGGGAGGGGGTGGGGGAGGGGGAGCGGCGGGCGCAGGCGCAGGCCAAGAGGACTGAGGACTGTGGGTACAGGAGGGCATGGGGGGCTGCAAAGGGGCAGCGGGAGCAGAGGGTGGGCCTGAGGCCACAGCTGTAGGTGTCTGAGCCAAAACTTCGGGTGAATGCTCTTGGCCTGCAGCGTGCACAGCAGTACTTCCCCAGGGTGGGGGGAAGAGGCCGTGGCAAGGTCACAATTGGGAGTAGCCCCGAGCACCCCTCACACAGAGCAGTTATTGGCAGTGTGATTATCCCGGGAAACTGGCAGCAGACAAGCGGAAGTCCCAATACCCGTCCTGGTCAGTCAGAGCCCGTGTAGTTAGTTGTTCCAGCTGCCTCAGTGCAAAAGCACAAGGTCCTGCCTACACACAGGGTGAAGCTGTAAGGGGCAGCAGTCCTTGGCCGGACACCAGGACCCCGGACACACTCTTGGGCCGGCAAGAATCCTTACCTCCACGGGCCCTTCACCAGCACACTCGAGTCTGTGGAAGACACACACGCGCAGGCACGCACCTGACCTCCCCGTGGACCCTGTGAGTCCTGCAGAACTCCAGACACACCCACGCAGCCCCTTCTGAAGACAGGAAACAGGGCAAAGGCCCAAGGCTTCATATTTGAACACACACGCATGCGCGCGTACACACACAGGCACACACACGCACACCCACACGCACACGCACACACGGCGTATGAGAAGGCATGAGGCAGCGACAGCGCATCTAGACTGCTTAAGAAGGGACATGCCGGCACCCAGCACACACAGGCCAGGGAGAGATCAGGTTCGTCCAGGAAACAGGCCCTCCCCCGGGTGGGTGCACTGGGCCCCAAGGAAGCCACAGGCAAGAGCACGTCTGATGGCAGGGCAGGGGCTGAGGACGTCTTTGAGGGCCAGACGGCCATTAGCGCTCACGGATCTGGCAGATGTCCTGCTGCAGTCTCTTCCTTTGGCCGGTCTGGGGACTGGCTCTGTGGCTTGTGGCTCTTCCTTCCCTGACATGTGGCATGTGAAGTCTCCTTGACCTAAAGCAGATTATGAACCACCCCCAGATTTCGGCCGTGATCAGTGACCAAGATGAAGACCTGCTTAGCTACATGATCAAGTTGGAGGTCAGTCTGGAGAGACTGGGGCCTCGTGGGTGGAGGCGGGTGGCCGGTAGGGAGGGGGCAGGGTTGTCCTTAAAGGTTGGGTGTAAGCAGCAGGAGAAGGGAAGGGGAAATGGTTCGTGGCTGCCAAGCAGGCAAGCTCGGGACCCCTAGAAGAGCTCCCGCCCTTCTCCTCCTCTTGGGCGTGGCAGGTGAAGGAACTGGGCCATCCGAGGCACCACTGCAAGTTGAAGTTTTTCTTTCGGCGCAACCCCTACTTCTGGAATAACATGATCCTTAAGGAGTATCACCTTAGCATCGCTGGTAGGAGGGGCTCCCAGGGGGGCTGGGGGGTGAGGGGAGGCTGCAGAAGGGCGTGGATGCTGGGCCAACGTGACTGTGATCCTTTCCTATCTCCCCTGTCTTCCTCCAGGATATAGGGCGTCTCGTTCCACTCACATCCATTGGTTCTGGGATTATGAACGGGGAGCTCCCAGCCGCAGGCAGGACCCCACCGGCCTTAACTTCCTCAACTGGTTGTCTGAACACAACTGCCCAGGGTCTAACAGGATTGCTGAGGTGGGGTGCCTCTGGTCCCCCTCAGCAGTGGTGACGTTGGAGTCCCCCGGCTGCTTGCAGGGAGGGATGTGGGCCTGGCCTGCCCCGTCCCGACCTGGCCCCTTTCCCCTACCAGATCATCGGCGAGGACCTGTGGCCCAATCCCCTGCGCTACTACCCCAGGGAGGAAGGCCCCACTGGGACAGGTAAGTGAGAGGAGGACAGGTGGGTAAGGAGCCCAGGGGTTGGGCGCTGAAATGAGTGTGGTCCGGGTACACTGGGGCTCTCCCTTTCCCCAAATGGGAAAGCTCAGGCTGAGAGCAGACTGTGGGCGGAGCTGGGTTTCAGGTCATCCCGGCCTTGGCAGCGGGTGAGAGGGTGAGAATGGAGCCGGGAGGACTGTAGGGCACACGGGGTAGCAGGACTCTAACCAGCTAAGCTTTCAGAGTGAGTGCCCCGGGTGTCTATGAAAGAGGCAGGCACCTCCTTAAGCAGGCACCTTTGTGTGAATCATCAGTCCCTGGCTTCAGCCTGCCCTCAGCTGGGGATCACCTGGGCCCCTCCCTCCTGGCAAAGGCCTACAGATGCTGAGGAGCTTCACTCCGAGTCTCCTCCCGCCTGTTTGCGGACTTTCCCGAGTCTTCTTTGAATTTTCACGTCCACCCCTGAGCCTCACCCGCGCCACCACACAGACAGTCCTGGAAACGGCACAAGGCTAGCTGGGGACAATATTGAGGACCTGGGGCAGGAAATGGCAAGGGACCACAAAAGGGCTGGGCCTACCGCCTACCAACGCCATGTCTCATATTGCTGGACACAGCCAGTGTCCCCTGCTGAAGGGCCTCATGCTCCCTGTTTGTGTTCCTGTCCCTGTGCTCCTGTGTGTGCATGCGTCTGTGTGTCGGGTGCACTCCAGACCCAGAGATGAAGGCGCCGGGGAGCCTCAGAGGTTGGCCAAAGAGCACCAGAGCCAGGAGGCGTCTACAGATGCGGTAGACGGGTGGAGGTGTCTACCTACGCGGTTCGGGTGCCCAGGGAAGAAACGAGGAAAGGATGGCCAGTGAAGGTTCCAGAGAGCAGGGCCCCACGTGCCGGGAATGACGCCCAGAGAGACATAAACACCGTTCACAAGTGCTCCTGTCTCAGTGTGTGTGTATAGGTACGGTGGTTCGTGGAGTATTCACGAGTGAATCAAGTGGTGTGGGGCTTCTTAGCCCGTGCCTGTGGACCTCCCTGTCTGTGGGCGAGATGGCGGGCCTGTGGAAGTGGAGGACGTGGGGAGGGCAGGACGACGTGGGATTCTGGAGAGGCCCAGGGCCTTCCTAACAGGGCAGGGACTGGGAGGAGGAGGAGGCAAAGAAAGAGAGCCTGCTTAACTGGAGACTTGCCCCGCAGGCAGGGCAAGGAGACAGGGAAGGGCCCTGGCCTGCAGGGGCCTAATGGCCTGGTGCCACCTAGGCTCCGTGCCTGAGCCAGCAGCCTGCGTCCAGGACGTCTGGCACACACTGGCACGACGCGAGGCAGGTGACTCCTGAAGCTCAGGCTCACCGTTGAGCGCACAGGGTGGGAGCGTGGGATCCTTGGGGGCACTAGCAGCCCACCCCGCGGGGCGGCGTTCCAAGGACGCGTGAGGCAGATGCCGGTGTGACGTGTAGGTGTGTGCCCCGGTGGCGGCGAGGGTGAGTGTGTGCGTGCGAGGGAGCGAGCGAGCAGGCAAGGAAGGGTGCCAGGCTGTTTGCATGCAGGGACCCTGGGACGGTGACAGAGAGCGATGCCTGTGGGCGCAGGCAGACGGCTTGCTGGCCTCCAGGCTCTGCTGACTGGGGAAGAGAGGAACTGCCAGAGAGAAGCCCCGTTCCCTCGTGAGCGGAAGGCCGCCCGTGAATCCCTTCCTTTTCCTGGGGTCTCATCCTTGCATGCGACCGGCAGAGGGGCAAAGGTGAGGGCTGAGGGCTGAGGGGAAGGGGCTGAAGGGCACCTGCCTTCCCAAACCGCAGGTGTGCCGCCTGCCTTTCTTCCCGCCCCAGCGATCCGAGGGGCAGCACATAACTGTTGCTCAGTCTCTGCTACACAGAGGCTAAAAACCTCTACCCGAGCCTGCCCTAGGGAGCGGAGGGGGTGGGATGCTTAGCGGAACTAATGCCCAAGAGGAGCACACTTCTCCTCAGGAAACAGTCCGGTGAGCAGTTCTCGTCCTCTGGGAGCCCCCATCCGCACACCCTTACGGCAGGCCTGGACCCCGCTACCTGGCAGGCTCCTCTCAGCTTACTGTGCACCAGGGCCCCGGAAAGAGAAAGGCCTGGAGCAGACAGATCTCGGGCCGGGAGGCCCGGGGATCCGTTTCAGGGTGGGGCATGGGGGGTGGCCCGGGGCGGGTGAGGGGAAGGGATGGCGGGCACCGGGAGTGCTCCTTCCTGAGCGGACAGCTGCGTTCCAGGCACGCCTCTGGTCCAGCGCACAAGGTCCGGGACCGACTCTGCGGCAGCTGGGCTTGGGAGGGTGGAGCGTGGGCCCCCGCGCTCCCTCCCCGTTGCCTGCACTTTGGTTCCAAGGGGAGCACCTCTGTCCCTGAGGTACCACGCTGACCTTCCTTTGCCTGTTTGGACTCCTGAGAACACGTGGGTGCCCACTGCACCCCCGCAGCTGTTTCAAGGCCGAGGAGGGTTGCAGCACCAGGGCGGGTTCAGGAATCCTCCCTCGTCCTCGCTTCCGAGCTGCACTGGCTGCGACCTGCCGTGCATCAGCCTTGGCGATCTGAAGCCCTGAGGGCCGTGGTGTACACTTCTAGGGTGGCACACAGCCGTGGCCTAGAGAGGAAGGCCTGCCCCGCTCTGGCTGCTGTCCCCTCTCTCAGGCAGAGAGACAGACAGACAGACAGACAGACAGACAGGAACTCTGTCCCTCCTCAGCTCCGTGATCCTTAAGCTGGAAGGGAGCCTCCTCGTGGCTCCCACACTCCGGTGCCTAGGGTTCCCTACTGTGGAGGCAAAGGGAAACTACGTGCAGTGGCCCTGCGGCTGAACGCGGGACACAGGGCAGCGGGGGACCTCCGACCCTCAGCCGGGGCCAAGTCCCTTGAGCCCTCTTGCCCTGGTCAGCGCTGCTGGGAGGGGCCTGGCAAGGATGAAAGGCTGGAGGGAAGGTTGGACAGCGTCCTCGCACAGCTTGTCCTGGGCCACCCACGCGTAAGGCGCCATGGCTGGGTTCAGGTGCGGCCCGCCTGCCCGGGCATGATGTGGGGGAAATGGTCAGGCCCTCCTCCGGTGGGGAAGGAAGGCTTACACTGCCCGCTGGGGCCCCGGGTGCCCGCCGCCGGGGCCTCGTGGTCCAACCCAGTGGATGCGCCTCACTGAGATTCACCCTGGGGTACAAAGCTTCGGCTTTGAGGGTGGAAACCTGTCAGCCCCGCTGGGGCACGGTACACAGGGCTTCCCCTGTAGGTGTCGTTCAAGGTGGAGGGCCCACATCCTCCATGCTGTCCCTCACCGCATCGTCCCTTGGCGTATCGGGGCATCGGGGCCCTGAGAAGTATGACTTCTTGTCCAGCGGGGATCTGCCTCATCCACTCAGGAGGGAGCACGCAGGCTCAGTCTCTGTGAAGACGGTTTATGTGTTGAAGTCGGCCAGGGTCTTGGTGTCCTTGTCCCTCGCGAGGCAGCTTCTAAGCTCAGCCCTGCCCGTGTTGCGGGCTCTGCCCTTTCCGCGCGTGAGCTTGTGTCTCTTTCTCTGACTGTGGCCGGGAGCCCCTCTGTCAGATATCCCGCCTCCCTGCCTGTCTAAAGCGGTCACATCCTCCGGTCCCTATGCCCTTCTCTCCTGGCACGTCTCTGCCCGGTGCCGCTGGGGGCACATCCTCCCTGTGTATCACACAGAACCTGAAGGAGGTCTGCCCCAGGTGACACTGACAGGGCCCCCGGCTTCTAAGTCAGGCTCTTCGGTGTCACCTGGCCAACCCGTTACCAGGGGGTCTGCGGACCGCGGGGTGTGTAAGCTGCCGGGGACAGCTGAGCGGTAGGCTCGGCCAACACAGAGGAGCTACCGAGAGGAACGGAAAGGTAGCCTTGTCCTTGAGGAAGTCAGTGAGGCCCCGAGTGGTCAGAGGGCCTCCCGGCGAATGAAGAGGGTGCCGCTTTCTGCACCAGGGACGGGTTGACTGTGGCCCCCGGGGCAGGCAAGATTCCCAGGGTGGCCATCAGGGTGGGGGCTCTGTGCGTGTTTAGTAGTAAACAGTAGGGCAGACGGGAAGGGAGCCCACCTCCTCTTTTCAGCCTCACCTTCAGAGCCTAATTCCTTCACCCAAGTGCTGGATCCATCTGCACTTTCTTCAGGACATTGTAGCACACACGTAGCCACGACCTGGTTCCCAGTGGCCTCCCACAGCTGCCTGAGGGGGAAAGAGAAACCAGCTCAGGGCCAACACCTACAGAGCAAAGGGAGCCCGGGAGCACCTCTCTAAGAAGACGGCCCGGGGACACTCGAACGAACCTGAGAGCTGCAGGAAGAGGAAAGCGTGTCCCAAGTCGGCTGGGCCCCTAGCACCTTGTCTTCCTGTATGGTGCCACAGACAGGGGCACGGGGAATGGAATCGAGCCTGCGTGCTCCCCACGGTCAACCTGTCGAAGGCAACCAGGAGGAAACAGAACACAGGTGCACGTGACTCAGCCTCCCACTGCGCCCACTTTCAACCACACCGTCCCATAGGCAGGGCAATCCCAGGTGTTTGTATCGTTCCAAGAACGACCCGTGGAGCTAAATGTGCACATGGGCTTGGTCCACAGAGGGGAGGCGGGGGACAGAAAACAACTGGGACAGTAAACAAGGGGGTGCTGACCAAAATCCTCTCTCGTGGAGACACGTACATGTGGAGTTCTGCATAGGTACATGCCCGTGTGTGTGTGTGTGTGTGTGTGTGTGTGTGTGTACATGTGTGCATGTCCATGCTCAGGGATAGGCACGACTACTGTCATGCATGCATGGACGTTGGATGGACGCGGGGACATGGAAAAGCTTAAACAGCTTATAGAACATATATAAACCGTGGGCCAGTTGAAGCCCCCAAGCCAGGGAATCCAGCCCAGAGATACCACCCCTGGAGCAAAGTGTAAGTGGCATCACTCGCCAGCAACCTCGACCAGGGGCTGAGACTAGAGGGAGGAATAAAGCACCTGTGGAAGGACAGGGAGGTTGCAAAGTACATGAGAATCATAAAGGGCCCGATGTCCAGGCCCAGAAGAGGAAAGACCCCCCCCCCCCACAGCCCCACTCCCATCCCAGCTACAGCCACCTTTATCTCCTTCTCCAGTGCACGGGCAACCTTTCCCCCCACCCCTGTGTAGGCCCTTGAGAAACACCTTGCCTTTTTTTTGGTAAGGCTTGGCAGACCGACCCACACCGAGGTATAACCGACTGCCTCACACTTTTTCTGATAGTTTAAAGCATCACTCTTTTATTTTCTGACAACTTTTGTGGCTCAGGATTATGGACCTGATGGCTTAGCTTGATTCTACCCCTGCTCCCCTGTCCCACAAGCCTGGGGCAAAGGGCTGGGCTGGGATGTGATCTCATTTGGAAGGTGGACAAGAGCAGAACCACTTTCAAAGGGCATCCTTGGGGTAGGCAGACTTCAATTCCTCGAGTCGGCAGTGGTGAAGGTTTGCGTGCGAGTGTAGTGGCACTTGACTGGGTGCAGTCCTCAGCACCTCACTGTGTTGGTGTCCAAACAATGTTGTGAGTGTTCCCCCAGTGTCGTCCCTCTGTCCATCTCTGAAAAGACAGGATGGCCAAGTCCCCTTCGTCTTGTGCAATGTCAGTGTCCATTGCGGGAGGGACGCCTGTCACCTTATGTTGGCTAGAGGAATGGCAAATGTTCACCGCCACTCAAACATCCAAAAGGCAGTATGCAAACGTGTGGATGCAGAAAGTCCGAGCACCCATGTGTGCCAGTCGTAGAGAGTAGGAGAGGTCATTTGGTTCCGGGCAAGATACCTTTCTTTCTGTGAGGCTTTAAGTATCCAGAGGGGACAGAGATCCCAGGAGAGTGGGCCACGGAGGGAGGGACCAGACACACACACACACACACACACACACACACACACACACATCCACACACACATCCACACAGAAAGGCCGGGAGGAGACAGACACTCAGACGGAGCTCTTCACTCCATAGCTTTTCTGCTGTTGAGCAAAGGAAATCAACTTTAGCAAAGAGGTGGGTTTGCCGGACACGAGGGTGACGCCCACTGTCCTCGCCCTGATTGGTCGTGATGGGGACGAGCGGCCTGGGCGTGGCTTGCAGCTCCTTCCCGCCGCCTGGTCACGCGTGCCTGGTATAAAAAGCTCCTGCGCATGCGTTTCAAGCCTCTTCACCGCAGAGGGAGCGGTGCGATTCAAGGAGCGGTCCGATTCAGGGAGCGATACAGTGCGCAGCGAAGCGTGACTGCGGTCGCTGGTGCTGCGTTCTCTGCCGCCCACGTACTGAGTTTCCAACTGCCCCACTTTCACCACTGCCCCAGCTCAGAGCCAGGTCCACATGGGCAGTAAGGCGGGGCCCGGGGAAGGCGGCACTGCCCAGGGACCCTGGGTCACCCTAGGTGTGGGAGGGGGTCCTCAGGAAGCAGGGGCCCGCGGGTCCCCAGGTGTGCTGCGGCAGGTGGGTAGGGTGCCGGCACTAGCTGATGGGTGCGGCGAGGAGGCCGCCATCTTCAGCGGGGAGGTGGTGCAGCAAGGCACGGCCCTGTTGGAGGGAGAGGTGACGCGGATCGGGGAGGTGTTTTGGCTGCCTGTGGAGGACATCATGGAAGAGGTGGAGGTGGTGGCGGAGGAGGAGGAGGAGCAGGAACAGCAGGAGGAGCAGATGCTCGTGGAAGAGCCGCAGGAGAAGCCCCAGGAGGAGGGGCAGGAAGAGCGGGAGGAGCGGGAGCACGTGGTGGCGGAAGAGCCGGAGGAGAAGCCCCAGGAGGAGGAGCAGGAAGAGCCAGGGCCGTCCCCGAAGAGCGCCCCCTCCCCGCTGGAGGTGCTGGAGGCCGTGCAGTTACGGATGGAGCCTGTGAATAGGCAATGCACACGAGCCTGCGCTCGTCTCAAGCTCAGAACACTTTGGAGGCGGAAGACCTATCTAGAAAACAGAAGCACCATCATCCAGAGCATCCCTGGCTTCTGGGTCAAAGTTGTATCCTTAATTTTGTAGTTGAGAGACCACGTGGTGGCTGGGCTACAGCAAGAGGTACCTAACATAGAGGGCCGTTTGGGTACCAAAATGTATCCATTGGATTTTGCATTGTGGGCACACTCATGGAAATGTGATCCTGAAATTGTGGGGGCATGCTGATTTTCTGCATAGCAGGAAACAAGACTAGGGCTTTAGTTGCAGAGGTCCAAAAAGGTATTGTCATTAGTACCAGGGCCTCTTGAGACAAGAGAGTTGTCTTGTGCACAGGTTCTCCTTGGAATAACCATCAAGGGAAATGGGGGTGAGAGTGGGGAGTTATGAATGCTCATCCTAGTTAGAGCCAGGAGTGTTTGCTGTGCAGATATAAGCTTGTTCTGTCCAGATGGAGGTCAGGGCCTCCCTCTCAGAAACGGAGGCTCCCTGTTTTCGTGCACAGGTATGCACACCCCGAGGGGCTCATTGTGCCTTCATGCAGTCTGTATTGAAGGAATAGGACTAGATACTAGTGGGGAGTTGAGATCAGACACTCCCAGGCTGCTCTCCAGGCTCGCTCTGTGCTCGTAGGCCTTTCACCTCCGGCATCTAGAGGCTCCTTGACGTAAAGCAGTTTGTGAACCACCCCCAGATGTCGGCCACGATGAGTGACCTAGATAAAGACATGCTTAGCTACATGACCAACTTGAAGGTCAGGCTGGGGAGGCTGAGGCTGGGGAGGAGAGGGGAAATGATTTATCCCGGAAAGCAGGAAAGAGCAGGTCTACTGCAGACAGATTTCACCCTCCTCCTCCTCTTTATCCTATCAGGTGGAAGAACTCAGATATCCCAGTGATTGCTGCAAGATCATGTTGTTTTTCGGGAACAACCGCTATTTCCAGAATGAAGTGGTTGTTAAGGAGTATCTCATTAACGTCACTGGCAAGAGACAGCTCCCTGGATTGGGGGGGAGGGCAGATGGGGTGAGGTGAACTTGAAACATGATTTAGGCCCTTCTCCCATGCTCCTTTTCCCACAGGATACATGGCAGCTCATTCCACTCCAATTCAGTGGCACCGGCATTTTAAAAGTGAGGCGTATAGCCGCAGGCACCACAGCAGCAGCCATGACTTCTTCAGGTGGTTCTCTGACCACAGCTTTGCAGGATCTAGCAGGATTGCTGAGGTGGGGTGCCTCTGGGCCTCCTCAGCAATGGCGATGTTATTTGGCTGCTCGTGGGGAGGGGTGTGGGCCTGGCCTGGCCTGGCCTGTCCCGACCGGGCCCCTTTCCCCTACCAGATCATCAGCGAGGACCTGTGGCCCAATCCCCTGCGCTACTACCCCAGGGAGGAAGGCACCACCGGGACAGGTAAGTGAGAGGAGGACAGGTAGGTGAGGGGCCCAGGGGCTGGGCGCTGAAACGAGTCAGCTGGGTCATTTATTTCACTCATGGAGAAGTTGAGGCTCAGAGGCATACAGTGACACCAGGGCGTGAGGGCATCAGGGTGAGACAGCACATCTGGAAAACTGCAGTGCAGAACTGGTGCTGACTAGGGAAGCTTTAGGCAAGTGAAGCAGCATGAGCGTCAAAGTCACTGAGATTCAAAGGTGCACGTCTCTGAACTGTCATTCCATGGCCGTCAACCCCACCCTCAGGCCTCCTGTACCGCCCCCTTAAATTTGGGCTTGCCTCAGGTTCCCCCCACCACCCCCTTTCCACAGAGGTCTGTGAGTCCCCTTTGGGCAAAGCCTTAAGCCCCGCTGTCCCGTCATTTTTTTCTGTTTTGATCATCACAGTCACCTTTTAATTTTCTCATGCATCTCCTTCACCTCCCACGGCTATGGTGAGAACAGTGGCCATTTTGCATAGATGATGAAGAATCGTTTCTAATATGTGGTTGGAGGAAATGTAAGAGATCACAGGGAATGTGACTCTGTCTCCTGGGCAGGGCCTTAAAAAGTTAAAGCGGTCTTTAGCGTTGTTCAGGGAGGATGGGTTATTATGTGTGTGTCTGTGTGTGTTTCCAAAGGAACTCCCGATGTGTGTGTTGAGATGCGTGTGATGGAGCATCACCCTTGACCTAAGAAGCTGCTTCAGATGAAGGCGAACGGTCAACATGGTTGTCCTGCACACGAAGAAATGAAGAGAGGTCTGGTGGTGAAACGTACAGAGAGGGAGACACCAGTAAACCTGGAATAAAACCAGAAGATAAATAAGCAGCATCAGTTGTATGTGTTTGTGTGACGTTTGTGCAGGGGCTCAGGGTAGATACATCAGGCGCAGGTAGGCTTCTCAGTTTGCTGCCTGGGAGTTACCAGTCCATGGAGAGCTGTAGAGGCGGGGGGAAGTCATACTTTGGGATTGCATCAGAGGATGCAGTTCTTCCTGTGGGATGGGGGTTGGGGAGGAAGGAGAAATAAGAGAAGGGCTGGTTAACTGGGGCCTGCCATTTTTCCAAGGGAAATGTGGAAGTTCAAGGAAAGGGGCTGGTGAGCTAGGGCCTGAGGTTGAAATGCTGGAAGTTAATTTTGTTGGATAGTGGTCCTCCATGTAACCTCCCTGTTGCATATCGTCAGACACTTTAATGGGATACAATGGGAGGAAGCCTTAACATTTAATTCACTGTTGGACCAGATGCCCTTCTAGTGTATGTGAAATTGTGGGGGCATGCTGATTGCATATCCCTGTTGCATATCATCAGGCACTCTAATGGGATACAATGGGAGAAAGCCTTAACATTTAATTCACTGTTGGACCAGATGCCCTTCTAGCGTATATGAACACAGGGTCTTTTGCTGAGACAATTAGCCTCTCAGGGCTAGGGTTCCAGACAACATCTTAGGACATGGGGGTATAAGGTATATGGAGGGCATGTGGGGAGGTGAGAGAGACACGGGTGGGAAGGCAGTGAGGGTGTTAGTGTGCTCTGGCAAAGGTGACCAGGGGAAAAGGTAACTTTGCTGGGAAGCGGATAAGCAAACCAAAACAGATTCCCTCACATCTGAGTGAGCTCACGTGAACTCTGTTCTTTTTTCCGGGGGACTCAGTTTGGGTACAAAGGGCACACGGGGAGAGGTGCGAGGTGAGGGGAGTGGGGAGTTGGGGATGTTAAACAGGCAAGTGCCAGGCCACCCAGCTGTGTGCTCTCTGTCCCGTGACGGCACAGTGGTTAATATCCCTATTTTCAGACAGGCTTAAGCCCTTTGCCCAAGGCCCGCTTGAGACCAAGTCCCCAAAAAGTAAACAGTTTTCTCATGAACGCTCTGGTAGCGGTGTCCCGTCCTCGCTGAACGGCTGGACACACTGTGTTTCAACCACAAAGGCGCTGTCCTTCTTCTGGGGCCTTGCCAGCTCTCTGTGCCCCTGAGGCCAATGGGAAGACCTAGAGCATACCGAGCTCACCCAGGAAGTGGTGAGCGCTTCGGGTGCTGCTTGCCAAGTGGCTGGCTGCTTCCCAGAAGCACGTGTGTCTCTGGACCAGGCAAAGGACAGACTCTGCCACAGGCGGAGCAGGGAATGTTCAGTGTTTGTCCCCCCAGTGTTCTTCTCTCTTCCCAGATACAGCGGCTCCAACACAGGCGTCCCTGAGGGTGGCGTATTGACAGTACCATTTCCGTCCCACATGTTGAGCTCTCACTCCACAACTTTTGGTAGAAGAGCCTTCTCCCAAAAGCCCCAGCTCTTTCCAGGACGAGGGGTTGACAATCAAAGTTCATGGAGCCACGGATGTCCCCTTCAAAGTGCACTGAGTTAGATCGCCTGCTCAGTGTCAGGTTTTGTATTTGAACATCTACACCCCAGCTATGCCCCTTCTACAGTGGAGACATCCGAAGGTCTAGAAGGCAAGGCTTGGCCTCTGCCAGCTGCTGTCCCCACAGCCACGCCACAGACACTGTGGAAACAGGTCTTCTCAGCTTCTTGAACTGTAAACCTCAAGGAACCCCTGGGGCTGCCGCATGCTGGTCCCTGTCTTTCCTGGTGCTGGTAAAAATAAACTATGCTCTAATAACCCTGCAGTGGGAGTGGGACAGCATATTGGTGCGTGGTCTTAGGGGACCTCAGACGGGGCTTGTTCTAAGGACTCCAGGGTATTTATCCACATTCAGAACATTTGGTAAGGTCTTGCAAAGGACTTAAACACCAAAGAAAAGGTTGGGACAGGGTCCCCCAACTCCTAACATCTCCTGCCAGTGCTTAGGTACCAAGGCTATGCTTAGGTCATATGCATAGAAGGTTCATTCTGCTGCCTATGGAGTCCCCTTAACAAATTGCATGTAGAACTTTGGCAGGAATATTGTACTAAATTGTTAAAGTGGGCAATTCAGTGGAAAAGAATGTGGCCTAATTAACATATTGAGGTATCTTCAACCTTACTAAAATTTACAGAATCGATAACTTAAACAACAATAAAGTGTCACCTCTGGAGTATTCAATTTTTTAAATATGGAAAGGTAATATCCTTACTGGGAAGTTGCAGTGAGATGGTCTCTCTTCTACAATCTTAGTGGACATATAAATTGATACTACGTTTTAGAAAGCATTTTGGTAATGTCTAGTAAAATTGTAAATATTATGTGCTTTATAACCTGACATTTCTGTTTTTAGCAATGTATACTCTAGAAATACTTCCTCAAGTCTAAAAAAACATATACAAGAAGGTAGCACTGTTTATATTAGCGACATGTTAGGAAGAACTCATCAAATATAATAAATTACTGCATATTTTTATAAGAAACTACTATACCATGCTTAAAAAGAATGATGGGACAGTTGTATTCCTTAACATGGAATATTGTGCAAGCAGAATAGCCAAGAGAAAGCGACATTTTGCCATACATGAGACAAAAATTTTAGAATAGCTAAAATAAAACGTCATTTTTTTTATACAAGGCATAATTTACTTTCTATAAAAATATTAAATACACTTGTATATTCAGAAGGAAAAATCAAAGAAATATTCAGAATGTTAGGCAGTAGTAATATATTAGGTACCGCACCAATTTGGGAGACTCCCACTCTTTTAATACATGACTGGATTTTGTAATGCTTGAATTTGGATGGTTTTTATACACTCTAATCAGGAAAAATGTAGCAATGTTAGAAAACAATAGGAATTAATGGAAGAATAAATTAGTATATTTTTATTTCTATCCAAGTTACTTCTGGGACGGTGTTCACAGTCCTCTGGCTCGTCTGGTGATTCTCCTCCTTCTAATGTCATCTCTCACTTTTCCGTCCGTGAATCTTGGTATTTAGTCAGGCTGCTCTGACCTACTCTGTGTTTAAAAAATCGGATTTGCTCAAGCTCCCATCCTTATTTCCGTAGGTGCCAGGCTTTCCTTAACACGTGGTATTGACTGAAGGACCAAGGGTGACATGACACTCATCGACATTCGTCCACTGGAATACATTAGCACTGTCACATCATTGATGTAAATTCCTAGGACTCTTACAGACTAAACAACAGCAATTACAACAACCAAACGGATTTCACAGGCCAGTGTGTGCTCGGATCCATATCTGCTTTGCTGACAAGTCAAAATACTGTCGAGTTTCTATGCTTCCGCAAACTGGGAAACTAAAGAGTTTCTTTTTGTTTATTTTTCATACCACCATTCTTGGTTCACACTTGGTATTCCATGTAACGGATTTATCTTAGAGGTTCCAAACTGAAAAGTCAGTGGAGGGAGGAGAGATACAGAAAGAAGCTATTTCTCATTTCATAATTTAATAAAATATGAGAACAGAACTTCAGTTTTCACTTTGACTCTTTACAAAGCTTTGGGAATAACTGCTGTCCACTTCTGCTCTTGGCAAGTAGCCCTACAATGTCCCTGGGCTACCCTACGGCTGCCACAAACAACACTGCTTGCAAAGATCATATCCACCTTACATCTGGCCCTTCTTTTTGTTCCTGAAAGCTTGTATTCCTGATGTGCTATCCCAAATACACTCCCTTTCTCTACAGATTATTATTGTTATTATTATCATTATTATTATTGCCAAGTTTCTGACATGTCACTTTGCCATCTAGATTTTGTTTTGTGAAGAGAAATGTGGGAAATCAAACACTCCAACCAACAGAGACACTTAATTTTCAAGTGCATCTGGAAAATTCACTGAGGTAGGTCATATTTTGGGCCACGCAATAAATTTCAATAAATTTAAAGGATTTAAGTCATTCAAATTATGTTTTCTGGTTACAGCAGAATTGAATCAGGTATCCGGTAATTTGTAAAGTATGCCAGAATTTGAAATTAGACAATAAACTCCTCAACAGTACCTGGGTCAAAAGAAATCACAAGGCAAATTAGAATATGTTTTGAATTTAACAGAAATGAGCAACAATATATGAAAATCTGTGGGATGCAATAAAAGCAGAACAGAAGGACGTGTACAGCTTTAATTTTGCTTTTTTTAATGAGAAAAGAAGGTCTCACATTATTGAGCTAAGCTTCCTCCAGGAGAAACTAGGGAAGGAATAACAGATGAAATCGAAACCTGGCAGAAGAAAGTAAGTGAAAAAGATATTATAAGAAATCAGTGAAAATGAAAACAGAAAACCACCAGAGGAAATCAGTATGCCAAAATCTGGTTTCCTGGAAAGATCAATAAAAATGATAAACTTCTAATCAGAATGGTCAAGAATAAAAGAGAGAAGACATGAATTACCGATAGCAAGCAAGAACGATACTATACCACTAATGATTCTACAGATGCTAGGAGGACACAATAAAAATGTTATGCCAGTGAATTGGATAACATAGGTAAGGTAAAAATCATCCTGAAAAATTACCCAATCAATCAAGGGAAAAAGAGATGACCTGACTAACTCTGCCTATTGGAGACATAGATTTCGAAGTTTAAAAAAACTTTCCACAAAAATGATACCAGGCACAGAGAGTTACACTATTGTATTCTACCTAACATTTAGGAATGGAAAAATAATAATGCCACCAATCCTAACAGATTCTTCCAAAACTTAGAAAGGGCGGGTGGGGGGTGGGGGGGTGGGGGGGGGACACTTCTAAACTCATTTTAACACCTTCACCTAATCTGTATTGAAATGTGAAAAGAGACATTTCAAGAAACGAAATTATCTTTATAAACATAGATATGGATTTGAAATATGGATCAAGGGGCAATAGTGGTTGAATATTAGCTTTCCATAGGTCCCTAGTTCTGAATTAGTTTAGAAGTTTCTCCCCTCTTTCCACTAACACTTAACAGCAACCACATCATGAGTGTAGAAACAGATAGTGTGCTGGATGTAATTTGGGGTTAGCCATTTGCACATCAGCGTAAAAGAAATGTGTGTGTGTGTGTGTATGTGTCCTTAAAGCATACGCTGGCCTCTCTCTGCCCTTCAGTAACTCCATCCTCTGGAAGGTGGAGTGAGTTAGCTGATGGGTGCTTTTGGTAAGAATCACTGAGCATGTACAGCTCGGCTTCATCCTTCCTCCCTTGAGAACCATCCTGTCCACAGAAAGCTCGTGCTCTCGTCTGCAACCCCAAGCTGCACATTGCCGAGAAGTCCACAGCTTTTGGAGGAAGCTCGCCCTGGTCCAGCACACTGGAAGCAGCGATAAGCCTGCAAACTTGGAATTCAGTATTAGGACGGACATCTCTCTAACAGAAGTACCTAAGCCACAATTAATGATGATGTTGATTTGTGCACTTCTGTATCTACGTGTTTTATTTTACAGCTTGTTCTGTAACAGGTTCATGAAGAACAGTCCAACTCCTAGGGACCCCTCAGAGACCTCGGCAGATGCTGAGAGCAGGAGTGATTTGGGACTAAGGAAGTTTATGGAAGCGTCAGGTGGATGGAGTGTTTATGAGTGATGTTTCCTCAAGAATAAGGAAGATGAGCAATGCTGGCAAGCATGAGATAAAGAGGATCTAGGTACCAGAATCTTGAGGGGGACGTGCTAAGAAGATTCTACTACAAAATGTGTGTGTGTGTGTGTGTGTGTGTGTGTGTGTGTGTGTGTGTGTGTGTGTTGTGGTGGGGGGGGGCGGGCGGTTTGAAAAGCATGACCTTGGAGTTGAAGTTTGACAAGAATAGGAGACTCAGAATCAGATGTTAATAAACACAAGAGATCAAGGTCTCTGAATAAGGTTCTCTCTCAGAAAATAGTAAAATAACGCCAGTAGGTGAGTGAAGTTTTATGTCAGTTCTAAAATGGAATTATCTCCTTGGGACCTTGGCGTTAACCTTGCGAATAAGAATATATGGTTATTGTTCACAGCACTGCTTCCATTCTATACTTACTTTTCACAGCTTTGGGACGTCTTTTTTGGTAGCTGGGGAAATGAATTTAAACAACTTTTCTTTTGTTTTGCCTTTATTTTGAAAACTGGCTGTGTGTTTATGGCTTAGACTTTCAATCTGTCATTTCTCTTATAAAATTTGTGCAGTGACACTGATGCCAGGTATCAAATCCAGCCATCTCTAAAATGCCACTGTTCAAACCAGCCGTCTTAACACAGGAGCCATAAGACTTTATTGCTCTGGGGGATTAAAAAATATCCTAGAGTCTTGGTGGGGCTTTTGAGGTCTTGCCATGAATTTGTAGTGATAGCCAAAACAAAGAGGGGATATTTCTGAGGAGTGGCACTTCAAAAAGTCTTTTCCATGCTCTGCTCCATGTTGGATAGGCAATGAAAATGTTTTCTGGGATGCCTTTTTCCAGATCTTAATGGAAAACATTTCAATGTTTCGTTGTGGAATATGATATCCACTGTAGGCTTTTCGTATATGACCTTTGTTATGTCGAGGTAATTACTCTCTATTCGTACATTCTTGAGAGTTTTTATCATGAAATGGTATTGAGTTCTCCCAAATGCTTTTACTGCATCTATTGAGATAAGCATATGACTTTCACCTTCCATTCTGTCCATGTGGTTTGTCATATTAATTGATTTTCATATGTTGAAATATCCTTGCATCTCAGGGGTACAATGCACTATATCATGGTGTAGGATCCTTTTACTGTGTTGTTGAATTCAGTTTGCTAGTGTTGAGAACTTGCACATCTATGTTCATCAAGGATATTGCCTGTAGTTTTCTTTTCTCATGGCGTCTGACTTTGGTATCAGGGTAAGGCTGGCCTCATAAAATGAGTTTGGAAGTGTTCCCTTCTTCAATTTTTTGGAATAGTTGTGGAGTTAATTCTTCTTTAAATATATGATGGAATTCATATATATACATATATACATGAAAAATGTCACAATATGTTATCTGATTTCTGGGGAAACTTTGGATATTCTAATCAAGTTTCCAGGACCTCTTTAAAAACAGCTTGTCGAATGTAAGATCAAGCTTCTAGCATCATCCAGACTTGGTCTTGAGCAAATTATTAATAATTGAAGATAGAAGTGTGTGGGATTAAAAGTAAAACTTTCTGGAAACAGAGTATCTGAAAGGCATCTGCAATTATTTGAAAGCAGCCTAACATCCCACAGCGAGTGCTGAGCTGTGCTGACCACGGGCACCGGGTCTGAGCAGCAACAGAGGGCAGCATGAATAAGATACCAGCCACCTGCCGGCTGTATAGTGAAAACAAGTGAAGGCTGCTGTGGGGATTTAGCAGAAGTCACTCAGTGCTGAAAGAGTTCCAGGCCTCAGCGTGTGCTTCGCATTAAACTGTGTGCCAAAGAAGACTCTCAGTCCGTAAGATCAGCCAAGTAAGAATAAAATGAAATTGTCAATAGGATGCTCAATACATGAACACATTACTACATGTCAGATATGTAAGCAGAATCCAAAGGACTATATTGTATAAATCCTCATAGAAATGACAGTAGAGAACAATGTAAGCAATAGCATGTTAAATTAGATTTTAATTTGAGGCTGAGTGTCAAGAAAAATATATATGATTATCAAATTGAGCCTGATTTGCATAGTTCCTTAAAATTATATATAGAGAGAGAGAGAGAGAAAGAGAGGCAGAGAGAGAGTATGTAATCAACTTAGCTGAGTTAAATTTATAAATATATATATATATATAAGTATATACATCTATAAGTTTTATTCATCTAACTTGATTAAATTTTTAAAAGTTGTAGCAGGCTTTGGGAAAATGCTAAAGTTTGAAGTTCAGCACGTTGTTGCATATATAAAACTGAAACAGACATTAAAAGCCCTGATATAGAAGTGTATCCCCATGTTACCTTCTTAATGTGAGAGTGAGACTCACCTGCATTATAAAACAAGGATTATAATCATTTTTCTCTTTTACAAAACTGTCCTCAGAAGCAGACATGATAATGTATATTCATATCCTTAGAAAGGTTCTGTGCAGTTGTAGAGGGTCACTGAAATGACCCATGACCTTATGTTAAATTATAGTTCTGAAATTTGCCATTTTTTGCCACCCTTTTTTTAAATCAAAGTGCTTGGCCCTTCAACAGCACCATAAGCTTTATGAGGGAGAGCCCCGCCCCTATGAAGCCACAGTGATGGGTAAGGTGACCCGAGGCCTCGGCATCACTGATTGGCTCAGGACCCCTCTCTCCGGGGGCTAAAACGGTGGCTTCTTCTGGGACTCACCCCACTGAAGCTGCCGGAGATGCAGTGTCGCTGGGCTGAGAGGCTGGGCTTGAAGCTGCCGCCGCCCCTCTTTCCTCATGTGAGTAAAACCTGTGTTAAGTTTTAGCCTAACGGGTGCGGCCAAAGCTGACGGCTCGGCACAGGCCTCTGAGTCTGGTTTCTAACTCTACAAATGAACTGCAGAAAACAGCAAACACTTTCTTGTCTTTTGAGTTGAAAAACAGGATCTTGGAACTTTCAGGTGAGACAGTGTGTTCTTGAATCATGTTTTTAATCCTCAAGTGTGCTGTCTTTCGAGTGTCAGAACGCCCAGCCCTGGAAATTTGACATGAACAAGGAAAGGGGAAAAGCTGAAATGAAGGCCTACGCTGTCCTCAAATTAAATAGACTGGAGGAGGGGGATCCCCAGAAGGTTAAAGGCACCGAGGCCTCGTGGTGGTCTGGGAGATGTCAGAAGGAGCCCAAAAGCAGGAGAGACTCCTCTGGGAAACTCCACACTTAGAAGTGGTGAGGCAAGGGTAGAGCAGGATCCTGTAGCTCCATGGAAAGTCTTGGGAAAGAACCCACAAAGGCACCCAAGCCTCCTGAGGTCCAGAAGATGTGTCAGGTAGCGTTACAGCGCTGCCCACAGATTCCCAAGAGGAAGGTGGGAGGGTGAGGAGAGGGGTGACATGCCCCGAGGACCCTTCCAGACTTGGTGAAGATGCCCGGTGAATTTTCACTGCCTAAAAGTCAGGGCTTAACAGCAACCATAGGAATGATGTCATAGGGGGTATAAAACTGATACGCTGAAAATTGTGGAAAGTGTTTTACCTTGTTGACTACGTGGCATCTGCTATAAGGCAGAAACAAATGCTGTAGAAAAAAGTGTGCGTAGTTATAGAAAGATGAGGTTATATTTTGCATTATATGTGGCTTATAAAATTATATATGCTGGGATCCAGAAAGTATGGTGGTCTGGTATTGCCTTATTTGTTTTAAGTGTTAAAGTTTTGTTTTCACTGTGTTTTCTTTAACCTTTTAGACACCAAATTTGAGGCACTTCTAAATTTAAAGAAGAGAACCAAAATAAATACACGGTCTTCACCAAGTGTCCAGATGTCGTAGTGCCAAGGTTTCATTTTTGTTCATTTCTAACACATTTACTTTGACATTCTTTTGAAGAATCCGTGGAGAAACTGGTAATTGATTATGTTACTGTCCAAGTGCCCTTGTTCTCAGTACATTAAATGTATCTGAAAGAATGGTTTGCTTAGCGTCCCCCTCAAAGAACCCAAAAAAAAAAAAAAAAAAAAAAATGTGTTCACATTTTTATGTCTGCCCCATGGTGAGGAGAGGGAGGATGAGGGAATACTGCCTGCTGACCATGTAATTTAGCGAATAATAAACTATTAGAGACACAGACTAGTTGAGTCAAAATTAAGATGTAAAAAATGAATTAAATGATGGGAGAGAGCAGGAGAGTGGGAAGTCAGATGGAGCGGGACACAGAGACACTCAAACCAGCACGTGGCACTTCCTGTGTGACCGCGACAGTCAGCACAGAGAAGCCGCGTCAGCCTGGACCCTGGAAAGCTGGGATTCCAGTTTGTTGTTTTGAAATGATTTGCCGGTTCAGATTTCCCTGTGCATCCTTCCCACCTACATGTGAGGCTTCTTCTCTTGTTCTTCTGTGTCCTTGTAAGTGAGAGCTAAGTGTACACGTGGCTGCATTTGTCCTAGTAGCATCTGTGTGCCCTCCTTGCCTAGGGTGTCTGGAGGCCCCTTCCCGGGCGGCCCTAAGACTCACGGGTGATTGTCTCGCAACAGTGCTTGTCGGGAGCACTGAGTTCATCAAAGGGGGTAACATTTCTCAGGGTGATAACCCTTCCTCTGTGCTTTGACCCCACATTCTGTTCTATTCTCTTCTCCTGTAATGTAAGCTTCTCATATGATGCCGTTAGAGTTACGTGCATGCTACTCTGAATTCTCCCCCTCCTCCAGCAAGGAGACCTGAGGTGCTGCTGGGGGCAACTCGGGGACGGGCTACACCTCGACTGGATGCATGTCCAGCAGTGTCCAAGATTAGTCTTTTATATACAAGCACAGAAGAGAATGAGTCAGAGACAGACAGAGGCAGAAAGAGGGACCAGGAGACAGAGAGAGATGGAGAGAGATAGACCAGAGATGCAGAGAGACAGAGACAGAGCCTGCACAATAAGCCTTCTTAACACCCCAGATGCCCCCTTTCCCCACACACTGGAAAATCCTCTTCCGTTTAGGTTTCATGCAGAGTTTAATTCCAAAAGGGGAGACAAACATTACCAATACCATCTGGTGTATATATTAGTAAAGGTGTAAGATGCTCTTTTTTACTCTGTTAAGAAAACATAGTCGTATACTTGTGGTTTTGTTCTGCGGTTCCCAAGTGGGACTGGGAACCCTGGAGAGAAGTTAAGCGTGTGACAACGCAAAGCGTGTCAAGAGTCTTTCTCACGAACACCTGGAGGAGGCCCAAGGGAAAGGGCTTGAGGGCTGCACCGACTTCCCTTGTGTCTTCAGCCCTCAGTGATTCTAAACCAGACGAGTAAGCCACCTATGACGGCTAAAAAATTGTCCAAGTCTTCCCCTCCTTCACAGCAGCCCCCCTGCCCCCGTGCTCTAGGAAGGTGGAGGGATCCACATACCAGCTCTTTGGAGAGCTTGTTCCTGCGTGGAGTTCGTGCATCTGAACTTCTTGAAATCTCAGCTCTCCGATGGGCTCCAGTACAACTAAGACTTCTGTAGATCATTCAGCGTTTTCTGTTTGTTTGTAGGGGAGTGATGTTCTTCTGAAACGTTTCATCTCATGAATCCAAGGGCAACTCTGGGTTGGTTTTGAATTGGCAGCACATTTTGAATTTTGTCAACCTCCCTCTGTCCAACCCTTGGTGGCCCCTGACCTCAACGTTCCAGGCCGCGACCCACGAGTCTGAGGGAAGACGCCCTTGGCGCCTCAGCGCACCAGCCACCGTTTCCAATTTCAGCGTCCTCAGAGCTAGGGAAACCTCCACTGCAGGTTTGCTTTGCTGGGGCTGGATCTTGTCCTTGATGTTGGCCACATAGATCTTCAGTACCTTCCCTGTTACCTTCAAGCAGATTTTTTAAACATAGTTTGTCCATTTTTTCTACTTTATTCAGTGGAGGATTTTGTCTAAGTTAGCCCACCGTGACTGGAAACAGATCGCTTTCTTTATTTTCTCGTATAAATGTTGCTGTTTTACGGGGTCCTGTTACATATACAGATGAATTTAGGAATCAGTGGCCAAGTGTGGTATTGAGACTTCCTGTCTAAAAATGTGTCTTTTTCAGCAGTGGACGGGGAAATAAGCAAATTTTCCAGTTGCTTTTTCTTTTCTTGTCAGCAATCATCATTTGCAAAATTTAAGAGACATTCAAAAGAAGAGACGCTGATAAGGAAAAATAGTATAAATAAATAAATAAATAAATAAATAAATAAATAAATAAATAAAATGTTTTTTAAGTGTCTTCTTTTCTAAATTTCTTTCAGGGATTCAGACATAAGGGCATTGTACCGTCAGTATTGTTCGTTGATACCCTAAGTAAACTCAGCTGCTGGAGATCACAGTGAGGTGCCCTCTTTCTTCACCTTTCCAGACTTGCTGTAATGAGAGTCGATGTCAAATCAATTCATACATTTAAAATTAATATTTATATGCAGTACATTTTAGTATTGGGCTAAATGACATGTAAAGCTTCTGCATAGTCGTAGTGTTATTGAATATTTGATCAACACCAAACGGAAACTTTGGATTGTTTATCAAATCAGTCACTAAAGTGAGAGTAAAGATTCGAGGTAAAAGGAATCTTTTACAGGCCTGGCATGGCAGAAAGAACCTATAAATAGCACTTAGATGCTCACACTAAATTTAAAGAACAGTTATCTTACATATTTGTGTTCAGTACTCATAATGGTATAACCTACAACTGACAAAAAATGAATTTCTGCTGCAAACGAAGAAATACACTCTCCTTGTGGCGAACAAATTGTATGTTAACTGTGAAACAAATATTGAGTTTACATTTTGTTTTTTATTCTATAAGTCCCACAGTCTTAAGATCCTTATGTTTTAACTACATTTAATATTGTAAAGGTGCTTAAAAACTTTATGGTGACAGTTTACATACTTCCCAGGTGGCAAAAAAAAGGAAAACTTTGAAGACCAAACTATTGTCATATTCAAATGGGAAAACTTTAGGAAAAAGTGTCTGGGTTTTAAAGTCAACAGCAATAAAATTTAGGGAGAGAACAATTATTCTTCATTTTTCTCTACTATGCAAAATGTATTTTTAACTCCAAGAAGGCTTTTATTTCAAAAGAGATTCCTTTGAAGTGCATCAGCTGAACAGACGTTATGAACCTTAAAGCTGTCTTCATTTGTGCTGCATACAAGTGACAGGGAGCATGCAGCGCTACACACTATCCAGGGCTTCATGGCGACCAGACCGACGTGAGGCTGTCGGAAGTTCATTTGGACAAGAGCGGCTTGCAGGCAGGGGCTGTAGGGAACCCAGAGTGCTGAGCGAGACAGTTGGGTGAGTTTCAGTTCCACCCTGAAATCCCCGCCACAGAGATCTTCCCCTTCAGCAGGGCGGAAGGCCCCTAAACCCATGGAAAGCCCACCAAAAAAACAGCACTGGAACCAAAAACTGCAGGAGACTTGCCTGCTAAATTATTAATTCTCCTGCAGGGCATGAGAGGTCTGAGGACAACCCTAATCCCAAACACAATTCTCTTCGCCTGGGGGATGCCAGCCTGAAAAACAAAGCACAGCCTTCCTTTACCACCCTGATAGCTATCTCGCAGGAACCGCCCCCTCTCATAGGTAGGCTCTGTGTGTCTCTGTTTCTGTATTTCCCTCCTCTGTTTTTCCATCGTTGCAGGCCATAAATGGATGTTCCTCCTTGTCTCCTGGTCTGAGATTGACTTATTGCAAAAATGCTGTCCTCAGGAGCCACGGGAAACAGTAGAGCCCAGGTGCAAATCTCCTGTCACTGTTTAAATATTATGCAAAGAACAGTCCAAAATGCCCATAAAAATGTGGCAGCTACCACAGGGCTCAGCTTTCAGGCTCCCAGACAGAGAATGTAAGATGCTTCCAGCAAAAGATATTTCCAAAGCTATTTTAGGAGAAAAGTAAAATCCAAATTTTGGAGTGTATTAAGTGCTCCCTGAAAAGCACACCACCACTTGGAGTACCACAGTGAGTGTTCCTCTGTGGGACCATCCTGTGCTCATTAAAAAAACAATGCATATTCATCACTGTGCTTAGCCCAGCTGGGCTACACGTAGTCCCTCCCCACTCCTCACCTCTTTTTTTTTCCTAGTGTACTTTTTATTTTTAATTATTTATTTTTAAAAAATCTTTATTTATTTATTTAGGCTGCGTCGGGTCTTAGGACCCTTCACTGCAGTGCGTGGGCTTCTCTCTAGTTGTGGCGCGAGGGCTTAGTTGCCCTGTGGCATCTTAGTTCCCTGACCCGGGATTGAACTGGTGTCCCCTGCATTGCAAAGCGGATTCTTAACCCCTGGACCACCAGGGAAGTTCCCCTGCTCCTCACCTCTTTAGGGGCAAACACCGTGGGACACTTTCTGTGTCAGACCTCCCGTCTCTTTTACGAGTGTATCTTATTCTTCATTGAATCCCCAGCCCCAAGGACGTTGCTGGCCCACAGCTAATCAGCATTCAATTATTGCCAATAAAGGAAAGCCAGCTAGGAGACAGTGGATTTGGAAATGCTTTGAAAATGTAAAGGGCAACACGGTCCCTTGTGAAGTTACTTTATCTCTATTCACTTCATCAAGTGTTTAATGAGTGGCTAATACGTGTTAGATGCTCAGCAGATGCCTGAACATAGTTACAAGGATAGAGAAATGCTTTCTACATAGTGTGTCTATAACAAAACTGGGGCTACCTTAAAAAACTCATAAAGGACATATCCCAGTATTATCATTGGATAACAGAATCTTACATTTGAAATAGAGCTCAGAGTACATTGAATTCAAATTCTGCCTCATAGGGCTTCCCTGGTGGCGCAGTGGTTGAGAATCCGCCTGCCACTGCAGGGGACACGGGTTCGAGCCCTGGTCTGGGAAGATCCCACATGCCGCGGAGCAACTGGGCCCGTGAGCCACAACTACTGAGCCTGCGCGTCTGGAGCCTGTGCTCCGCAACAAGAGAGGCCGCGATAATGAGAGGCCCGCACACCGCGATGAAGAGGGGCCCCCGCTCGCCGCAACTAGATAAAGCCCTCGCACAGAAACTAAGACCCAACACAGCCAAAAATAAATAAATAAATAAATAAATAAATTTATTAAAAAAAAAAAAAAATTCTGCCTCATACAGTTTCTCCCTTCTACAACGTTTCGACATATTACTGTTGAAATTTTGGTTAAATACTGTACGTGAAATATTCTGTATTTCTGAATAGCCCGTAATTGGTCTAAGGCTTTGAATGTTTTAAAGAGGAACTCACCTGAGGGCTGGAAAGTTACACAAGTGACAAACAGATTGTTCTTTACCAGCTTCAGATCCAGAAGTCACATCATCCACATTTACTTAAAATAGGAAGTGAAGTTCGAGGTGATGCTGTCAATTCTTCTCTCCTTCAGGCACTGAGCTGAAAGGGAGTGTGTTTGAAAGACATCCCCGATTTTCTTTCGGTCTTTAAGGCCAGTTCCTCCCAGAACTGAAGTGACCACGTGTCAGAGAGGAGTTGCTGTTGGAAGTCTTTATTTCCACACAAGCCTGTCAACCTTGCCATCTGGTTTCTAGAGTGTACAGATATCTCCTTGCTGTTAGGAGTGCTCATTTGCCAGGCTTTCAACAGAGAATGCAGCCTTGAACCATGTGCTCTTACTGAAAACTTAGATGAAAAAGATATGATTGAGGTTTAAAAGTGAGCCTAGCCAGTTGTGTTTGTCCAAGTCAAGAGTGCGGCTGTGCAGATCACGGAGAGGGATGGGGACTTTCTGTTGCAATGTACCCTTTTCAGCATCTCAGTTACCCTGAGCCCGGGTCCCTCAGCACTGTTGGAGTGCTGATCAGGTTCAGAGTACCCCCAAAGTGCTTGACATTCTCTAGAGTAACAGCCAAGAATCAGGTGGCCCACACTCTCTTTGAGGATTGGAGTGTGTTATTTTGGTGTGTGCTTCTAGAAATTACATCTTTTCCTTCTCACCTCAGAAGTGGCTGGATCCCTGCAGTAAGCCTGTGTGTGTGGTGGCTCTGGCTCTTTTCTTGTCTCGGGGATGCAAGTGGGGCTCCACGTCTCGACCTGACGGAGATCGCCGTGCAAAGCCCAGCCTCTGGGAAGGAGCACGCCTCCGTGTTCCAGGATAACAGCCTCAGAAGCTCTCCCTTCAGCCCCTGGAGAACATTCAGCCTCCTCCCAGTTCCCTGCTTGTTTCACGCCTGGTGTGGGGGGAGGCGATCTGGCTTCTGGTCAGAATCAGCTGTATTGATCTGGATCTGGCTGAATAGAAAAGCTGCAGAGGTGACAAAAGATCAAGCGAATCGAGCACAACTTGACCCGGCCTCTTACAAATGTTGGGGCAGAGTTTCTGCTCAAAGAGGGATACCTATCAGCGATTCGGTTTTCTCCCTCTGTCCTCTGCAAAGTCACCCTGCTGATAACAGATCTAGTTCAAACCTAGGATAACACAATGCAGCTGCATTGCCTTAAACAGAAATAGAGGGTATTGTTGTGATTTCTTCCAGAATGGTGGCATTAACCCTGAGTGTCATATGACAGTAGTTTGGCCATGCTCTCGGCTTTGGGGTTGCTGTACTCTGAGTAAAGCACTGGCAGCTGGGTGCTCTAATTGGGGCGGTAGTGGCCAGGGGAAGTCCACCCCAAAACGCTCTGCCGCCGCTCCAGCGTAAGGAGCGAGTTTTGGCGGACAATTTAGGAACTCTCCTTGTCTATCCGAAACCCCTGTGTCACTCCCATCCTTTTCATGTCAGTTACTCCTAATACTCCATAGTTTGTCGCGTTAACAAGATAGTCTTTCCGTGTACGTGAGGAGGGGAGAGGTGGGGGCGAGGGACAGAGAGGAGGACGGACGGAGGGGAAGGAAGGAAAGTGGAAGGAGAGTGAAAGAGAAGAAGGGAATCCCGCCTTTCCTAGTTTTCCCCGGACCACAGGGCACCTTCCTACTCTTACAGAGAAAGAATATTCATGACGCTCCTTAAAGATAATGAGGCAGACTTCATTTAGGACCCTAGCGATTGGTGTAGGGACCAGGGTGATGGGATTTCACAAAGATACGACTCAACTCCGGATGCCGTGTGGGCCAGTGGGGGTCACAGCCAAGGGGCAAGGAGGGGGCACGGGTGGGACATTCCTGAGAGGGGCCCTCAGGGCTTGGAGGGGTTCTGGCTGAACCCACCTACCAGTGGCAGGTGCGGTGAGAAACTGGATCAGATGTTGAGGCTGGAGGGTTCTCGTAGGCTGACTCAGCAGGGTGCTTGCTAAAGTTGACTTTTACAAGGAGGTGCACAGGTGGGCCTGAGAGGAGTGTCAGGACCCAGATTAAAGTTTGGTCAGGCAAAGAAGCTTTGTCACTCCGCAGCCTTCAACTCATGAAGGACTGAAAATTCCTCTAACTTCCTTCCCCACTTGGAAGCCCTCTGGTACTGAAGCTTACCTGACACCCCGTTTGCCAGCGACCTCCTTACATATCAGAGTCCTCACATCAGTACTATTTTCCTCCCCTTAAGTACTGATGTTCACCCCAGTTTCGTCTTTGGGCCCTTTCTTTCCTTGCTGTACATACTCTTCACGGGCGAGCTCAGCCACCTGTTGGGTTCAGCCTCCATCTGTAATCTAGTTTTTCCTAAATCTGCTCTGTCTGCAGGATGTCCCTCCCCTGAGCTCTGGACTTCTGTGTTTAACTGGGTATGTGACAGTTTCCCCTAGACATCAGTTCAGGCATAACTCAAATGGACATTTTCTGAAATTGGACTTATTTTCTGATAACAGTCCTTCCTTTGGAATTTCACAGATAGTTCAGGAATCTGGTCTCTCACAGGAGATCCTTCCATCCTTTTCTTTGCTACCCATTTTCTATAGGGTTGCAGAACTTATATTAATTCCAAGTGTCGCTTCCTTTCTTTTGGCTTTTATTTGGAAATAGAATAAATAGATAAATAACATAAAATATCAATAAGAAAAATAAGTAAAAGAAATAAATGGAGAAACCATACCTGGGGAAATACCTTTTAACAATTTTATATTTGAACTATTACTTATGTTACCCACAGTTGTTAAGAAAAATTAATGAGTTGAAGAAAACTCTTATCAAATAGAAAATATATAAGTGGAAAAAATTCCAATAACGTTTGCATTCAGTGCTGTCAATCACTTGACAATAAACTAATTTTGAATGGAGTACTTTTATTATTTTAGATTTTTTTACTGGAGTATACTTGATTTACAATGGTGTGTTAGTTTTTTCTGTACAGCATAGTGACCCGGTTATACATATACATGTGTATTCTTTTGTATATTCTTTTCCATTCTGGTTTAGACCAGGACGTTGCATAGAGTTCCCCGTGCCGTACCGTAGGACTCTGTTGTTTCTCCACGAATGTGGTACTTTTACAGAAGACAAGCTCTCCAGCGTGTTTTGGTCTGTTTTGCTTGCTTTTCAGCGGGCCACTGCGGCTGCCCGGATCCCATCGTGAACGGCCACATCAGCGGCGACGGCTTCAGATACAGGGACACCGTGGTGTATCAGTGCAACCCCGGTTTCCGGCTCGTGGGGACTTCCGTTCGGATATGCTTGCAAGACCCCAAGTGGTCCGGCACACCCCAGTCTGTGTCCGTAAGTACAGCCTGTGAACTAAGTCAGCGGGTGCTTCCCTTCGTGGTGTTTTCTTTTGTCATTAGGTCGTAACACAGACACGTTTAAGCTCAGAGAAAGGATAGAGAGCTGTCGGAAGAGAGAGAACGTGGGCGCTCCTCCCCTTCCGTCTTTGGGCCTCCTCCTGTTCCATGTCCTTCCGATGCCTCCTGCAGGCTCCCTCCACATTTAATTTGCTCACCAGCTCATCTCAGATGGGTCCCAGGATGAGGGATGTCAGGCATTCATTCCCCCAACGTTATCCCAGGACGACGAGGTGGAAACAGCATCCCACCAGAGGAGGATAGAGGTGCTGGGTCCGAGTCTAAAGGTTGGCTTTTCAGGGGCCCCATGGTAGCCAGCCCCCCAATCTTATGTGTTGTTTTGTGTTTTTGTCATTGCTTCATCAGGAACACGAGAGAGTTTGTACGCAGTCCTTCCTTTAGTAAAGAGGTGAAATTGTATGTAACCATTGTCCTCAAACTTCGTAACTTGAGAGACGAATGCTGACTCCTATTTCTCTCTCTCTCTTTTTTTTTAACGTCTTTATTGGAGTATAATTGCTTTACAATGGTGTGTTAGTTTCTGCTTTATAACAAAGTGAATCAGCTATGCATATACACATATCCCCATATCCCCTGCCTCTTGCATCTCCCTCCCTCCCACCCTCCCTATCCCACCCCTGTAGGTGGTCACAAAGCACCGAGCTGATCTCCCTGTGCTATGTGGCTGCTTCCCACTAGCTATCGCTTTTACATTTGGTAGTGTATATATGTCCATGCCACTCTCTCCCTTTGTCCCAGCTTACCCTTCCCCCTCCCTGTGTCCTCAAGTCCATTCTCTAGTAGGTCTGCGTCTTTATTTCCGCCCTGCCCATAGGTTCTTTGTGACCTTTTGTTTTGTTTTTTCGATTCCATATATATGTGTTAGCATACGGTATTTGTTTTTCTCTTTCTGACTTACTTCACTCTGTATGACAGACTCTAGGTCCATCCACCTCACTACAAATAACTCAATTTCGTTTCTTTTTATGGCTGAGTAACATTCCATTGTATATGTGTGCCACATCTTCTTTACCCATTCATCTGCTGATGGACACTTAGGTTGCTTCCATGTCCTGGCTATTGTAAAAAGAGCTGCAGTGAACACTGTGGTACATGACTCTTTTGAATTATGGTTTTCTCAGTGTATATGCCCAGTAGTGGGATTGCTGGGTCATAGGGTAGTTCTGTTTTTAGTTTTTTAAGGAACCTCCATACTGTTCTCCACAGTGGCTGTATCAATTTACATTCCCACCAACAGTGCAAGAGGGTTCCCTTTTTTCCACACCCTCTCCAGCATTTATTGTTTGTAGATTTTTTGATGATGGCCATTCTGACTGGTGTGAGGTGATACCTCATTGTAGTTTTGATTTGCATTTCTCTTATGATTAATGATGTTGAGCCTTCTTGCATGTGTTTGTTGGCGATCTGTATATCTTCTTTGGAGAAATGTCTATTTAGGTCTTCTGCCCATTTTTGGATTGGATTGCTTGTTTTTTTGATATTGAGCTGCATGAGCTGCTTGTACATGCTGGAGATTAATCCTTTGTCAGTTGCTACATTTGCAAATATTTTCTCCCAGACAAATGGAAATAAAAAGAAAAATAAACAAATGGGACCTAATGAAACTTAAAAGATTTTGCACAGCAAAGGAAACCATAAACAAGACGAAAAGACAACCCTCAGAATGGGATAAAATATTTGCAAGTGAGGCAACTGACAAAGGATTAATCTCTAAAATTATTTTAAGTCTTTTTTTCTTAGTGAGCCTGGCTAAAGGTTTGTCAATTTTGTTTATCTTTTCAAAGAACTTGCTCTCGGTTTCATTGGTAATTTCTACTGTCTTTTTAGCTTCTATTTCATTTATTTCTGCTCTCATCTTCATTATTTCCTTCCTTGGGCTAACTTTAGACTTCATTTGTTTTTCTTTTTCTAATTCCTTGAGGTTCAAAGTTAGGTTGTGTATTTGAAGTTTTTCTTATATCTTGTAGTAGGAATTATCACTAAAAACATTGCTCTTAGAACTGCTGTGTAGCATTCCAGAAGTTTGATGTGTGTATTTGGTGTGTACAGATATAGAAGTGTAATTTTCTTTTTCTTGTGGTGTCCTTGTCAGGTTTTGGTAACAGGGTAATGCTGGCATCATAAGTTAGGAAGCATCCCTCATCTTCAGCTTTTTCAGAAAGTTTGAGAAAGACAGGTATTAAATCTTCTTTGACTGTTTGGTAAAATTGACCAGTGAAGCCTGCTGGTCCTGAACTTTTGTTTGGTGGGAAGTGTTGGATTACTGATTCAGTGTCCTTACTAGTTATTGGTATATTCAGTTTTCTCTTTCTTCATAATTCAGTCCTGCCTTGTATGTTTCTAGGATGCATCCATTTCTTTTGTATTGTTCAATTTGCTGGCATATAATTGCTTATAGCAGCCTCTCATAATGCTTTGTTTTTCCGTGGTGTCAGTTGTAACGTCTCCTCTTTTATTTCTGATTTTATTTATTTAAGCCCTGTCCTTTTCTTGACGAGTCTAGCTAAACTTGCGTCAATTTGTCTATCTTTTAAAAGAAAAAAGGCCTCTTAATTTCATTCATCTCTTCTATTGTCTCTCGAGTCTTTGTTACATTTATTTCCATCCCAATCTTTGTTATGTCTTTCCTAATAGTACCTTTGGGCTTCATTTGTTCTTCTTTTTCTATTTTCTTCCTGTGTAAAGTTAGTTTGTTTCTGGAGTTAGACATTTTATCACCAAGAACCGACCTCTTACAACGGCTTTTGCTGCATTCCATAAATCTGTTATGTTGTATTCTCATTTTCTTGAGGTTGTTTTTCTTTAAGTTTCTCTTTTGATTTCTTCATTGACCCATGGACGGTTCACTACATTTGTTTGATCTCACACATTTGTGAACTTTCCAGTTTTGTTTCATAATTGATCTCTACTTTTACACCTGTTGCCGAATACACTTGAATCTTCCTTTCCTTATTAAGGCTTGTTTTGTAGCCTAAAAAATAATTTCTCCTCCATAATGTTCCATGTGCTCTTCAGAAAAATGTGTGATTCTGCTGATTTTTTTTCTTTTTTTTTTTGATGGAATATTCTGTATATATCTGATAAATCTGTGTGATCTCACATATTCTTTAAGGCCAAAGTTTTCTTACTGATTTTCTGTCTGGATGATCTGTATGGTTGATGTAGGTGGAGTATTAGAATCTCCTACTGTTATTGTATTGATGTCTATTTCTCCCATTAGGACTGTTAATATTTGCTTTATATATTTAGATGGTTCTGTGTTGGGTGCATAAATGTTTACATATGTTTTACCCTCTTACTGGATAGACCCCTTTATCATTAGGTAATCCCCTTCTTTGTCTCTTATTACAGTCTTTGTTCATAAACTCTATTTTGTCTGATATATATATGTATACCTGCCACAGCTTTCTTCTGGTTTCCATTTCTATGGCATATCTTTGTTCCCCCTTTCACTCTTAGTCTGTGCCTGTCCTGATACCTGAAGTGAGTCTCTTGTAGGCTGTGTATAAATATGTTGTTATTTTTTTTTAGCCATTCAGTCACTCTGCTACTTCTGAATGGAGAATTTAGTCCATTTGTATTTATTGCCATTTCATTTTTTTTTAAATTGTTTTCTCGTTCCAGCATTCCTTTCCTGTTTCTTGCTCTCTTCCTTTGCAGTTTGCAAATGGCATGCTTAGATTCCTTTGTCATTATTTTTTGTGTTATCTACCACAGGGTGTTGCTTTGTAGTTACCATGAGGCTTACGGGTAACAGCTTATAACAGTGTATCTTAAGTTGATAACAACTTAAGTTTGAATACATTCTAAAGCTCTAAGTTTTTATTTTCCCACACACAATTCTTATGTTTTTGATGTCATGTTTTACATCTTTTGTCTTGTGTATCCCCTAATACCAATTATTATCTTTACAGTAATTTTTACTACTTTCGTCTTTTAACCTTCATACTAGCTTTACAAAAGATTAATCCACTGCCTTTCCTATATATTTACCTTTAACGGTGATTTATATTTTCATATATGTTCCTGTTAATTAATGCCCTTTCTTTTCAGCTTAAAGAAGTCCCTTTAACATTTCTTATAAGACTGGTTTAGTGGTGATCACCTCCTGTAGGATTGCTTGTATGGAAAATTCTCTCTCCTTTACTTCTGAATGGTAACTTTACTGGGTATTCTTTCTTTCTTTCAGCACTTTGATTATATTATGCAGCTCCTTTCTGGGCGGCAAAGTTTGTGCTGAATCATCTGCTGATAGTCTTCTGAGTATTCTCTTATGTGTAACAAGTTGCTTTTTCTCTTGCTGCCCTAAGTCTCTGTCTTTAACTTTTGACATTTTAATTATACTGCGTCTTGCTGTGGGTTCCTTTGAGTACAGCTTATTTGGAACTCGGAGCTGGATGTGTTTCCCTCCCCAGGTTAAGGAACTTTTCAATCGTTCTTTTTCAAATAAGAGTTCTGCCCATTTCTCTCTCTTTTCTCCTTCTGGGTCCCCTATAACGTGCATGTTAGTCCACCTGATGTTGTCTCACACATTTCTAAAGCTGCCTTCACTTTAAAAATCTTTTTTCTCCTTTTGCTGCTCTGCTTGGGTGAATTCCACTGCCTTTGCTTTGAGCTCAATGATCCTTTCTTCTACTTCTTCTAGTCTATTGAACCTCGCTAGTGTATTTTTCAGTGTTTTTCAATTTTTTAGTTCTGTGACTTCGATTTGGTACTTTCCTATATTTTCTGTCTTTGTTGAACTTCTCACTGTGTTCATGCATTCTTCTCCTAGCTCAGTGGGCACCATTATGATTATTACTTTCAACCCTTTATCAAGTAAATTACCTATCTCCATTTCATTATGTTTTTCTCCAAGGTTTTATTTTATTGTTCCACGTACAGCATATTTCCCCTCTTCCTCATCTTGCTTGACTTTCTGTGTTTGCTTTTATACACTCCATGAAATAGCCACCTCTCCCAGTCTTGGAGGAGTGGCCTCATTTAGGAGATGAATCTTATCCTTCAACCTTGCAGGTCTTGCTTGTCTCTCAAACGTTGGTGATTGCTTGTCCAAGCAGCTCATTTTATTTTTAATATCTCCCAGTTGTTGAGTGTGTTCCAGGACCTGTCAGTGTCCCAAAGAGGTCAGGGAAGACCTCAGCACCACCTAGGTTCAGGCTGATTGGAAGCCTGACCCTGAAAGGCAGCAGCTTTTAAAGAATGCAAATATGTACAGTCCCGTACAACTGTTAAGCTAAGCTCTGCTGGCCGCCAGACCAGGCCATCTGCGGGTGCCCCTCTGGTGACAGTTGTAAAATTCAGGACTCCATAAGAATGGATCAGCACCTTCTTGGAGATTACGGTAAGCTGTAGTGAGGCAATGGGAGAGTGCAAAGATGTCATCCTTCAGCCTGTTTTCCCAGACAGTGAGTCCATAGGCCTCTGGATGTGTGCAAAACCCAAAGCCTGACCCTGACACCAAAGTTCCTGGACAAGCAAATAGGCTTCTTCCACAGAAGGAGGGGGTGTTTTCAGTGTGCTGTCTGTACAGTGCCCTGGGTGTGGTAGCCAGCTGTGTCTCTGACTCTTATGGGACCCAGGTACACAAGCCTCCCTGGGCAACAGGCCAGGCATTCACTGGAGGCGGGGGGTAGGGGGATTCCATGGGCAGCAGCCACAAAAGCAGGGCACCAGACACATGTTAAGAGCTCTCCTCCAAGAGAGTCTAGCACTCTGGAGCATTGGAGGGGGAGCTCAAAGATAGCACCTGCCTTCCTAGGTCTTTTGAAGGCTTACAGTTAGCCCTTTGATTTGTGTTTAATTTAGAAGTATGTCCCTCAGTTCATAGCCATGAAAATAAGCTAATCAGCCTCTTTCACAGAAAGACCTAGCACCCTGTTCCATTGCCTCCTGCTGTGCTCTGGGATGGTAGCTGTTTAAGAACTTTCCTCCATTTGTCACCGTCTTCTGGGACCCACTGACCACCACTGGCCGCCAGAGCCAAGCAATGTAGAGGTGTCCCCTGGCAGCAGACACAAAACCTGAGGCACCAGATAAGGTCCTTTATGGCAGATAGAAGCAAGCTGAAGCAAAGCAGAGGGAGAGTGCAAAGGTCCTGTCCTCCAGCCTCTGATCCCTGAGAGCAACTCCACAGACCTCTAGAACTGTGTCACACCAGAAGCCTTCCCCTCAAGCTAAAGCTCCTGGACAAGCAAACAGTCCTCTTTCTCAGAAAGACTAAGGCTGGGTTTAAGTCTCTTGTCTGTGCAGTGCCCTGCGAGTGGTAGGTTGCCAAGAACTGTCTTTCCAATTGTTACCGTCCTGAGGGACCCAGACACCCAAGACTGCTGGCTTTCAGGGCCAGGTGATCACAGGGCATACCTTGAGTTGCAGCTGCAAAACCAGAGAACCAAACATGTATAAAAGCTCCCCTCCAGAGGTACGGAGTGTGGCAGAGGGAAAGCGTGAAAATGGCTCCCACTGGCGTTAGCAACATTTAATAAGATTTAGTGAAAGTGCAGAAATGTCAGCCTCCCTAGGAGAAGAAAAACGTCTAGCTAGAAAAATAAGGCATCCATTGGCTTTAGAGTGAGAGTACAGAAATGGTGCCTGCACCTCCATCCTTGGAGAGTATTCCAACCAGCCCCTTCTTCTCAGGCCCATGCTCTGAGATTAGCAAATCAATCTCTTTCACATAAAGTCTGTGTGCTTTTCAAACAACTGCATCTACATGGGGTCCTGGGGAGAGTGAGTCTATGCAGTCACCCTTTAAGAGGCATTTCTCAGTCAACTACAGCCCTTTGGGTCACATGGGTGCAATTCCCCTGATGGTTTTTCAAAGCTAGATGTTTTGGGGGCTTCTCTCAGGTACAGGACTTAAGAGTTTGGGTGCCTGATGTGGGGTTCAACCCCTTTGCTCCAGGTTTTTAGTTCCCTTTCAATTGTGGGTCACCACCCTGAGGGTGGGGTCTGTGACTCAACCTCTCCTACCCACCACAATGTGACTGTGATGTTATACTCCCAAAGTGATCCAACTCTTTAGAAAATGAGTTTTTCAAGATACAGATTGTAAACATGTTTTTAAAACCAAAACACACCTAGTTTTTATTATTCACAAGAACTACTGATCTCCACAAGGATAAAACTACCAAATAAAAGGCTACTAGTTAGTCAAGTCTCCAATGTATCACTTCTGCAAACAAATGCAGTTACTCTCACTTGCCATATCCCCATCCTTCAAAAACATATCTAAATAAATAAATAACTTGATTACTGTTTCTCAAAGTCTAGTCCCTGGACCAGCAGCTAGGGACTGGGAACTTTCTCTCTTTGAGTCCTTGTGGCCACACCCCTGGGTTGTCTCCCTCTCAGAAGGTACAAAAAGCATGTTTCTCTAGGAGGTTAAGTTGTATAGGTCTGCATTAGCCTTGGTCTTGAGCAAAAGGAGTTCTTCAGGATTACCTCCATATAATCCTCGACTAGAGGAGGGCCTAGCCTTAAGCCAGTGGTGAAGAGACAGAGCGTGGATATTCGCCTCAGATGCTTCGAGTGCCCGGTTTCTCTCAGGGGAGTTGTCAGGGAGAGGCACGGGGGCGGGACACTCATGGAAGATCCAGGTCTGGGGATCTGTGAGTCCATGCATCTGTGCTTAGGCGCAACCAGCAGCCCAGCTGAGCCCGCGGGTGATAAACAGAACCTCTCTGGCATAATCTACATCATCAGAGGGCTGGGTGTGACTGCCACCACGGGAAGCCCACGCGGGCAGAAAGCTGGGCTGCAGAGTCCTCTCCAGCATCGTGGCGTGAGGTGACATCTGTTGCGGAATATGGGGCGGGCGTGGTGAGACGAGAGGGTGCTGTGGTTCGCCCGCTGAAAGATGTGTACATATATTTCTGTAGCCCAGATGTCTCTAGACTCTCCAGGGTTCAGAGATAACTTCCTTTTCCAATTACCAAAGCCTTCAGCCCCCGTTGAATGTGGAATCCCGTCTTGCCAGGTCCCCTTTCCAGTGCACCGGAGTTGAGAGGTGTGAAAGAGGTCTGCGTGGTGCCCTGATCTGTTCTGGTCGCTGCTTATCTCTTTCCCTTGAGGAACAAGCTTTAGTCTTGCTGCTCTCATCCGTCTCCCTTGCCTTCTGACTTTCAGATCCTGCAGGAAACTACTGCCCCTCTCACACTTGTCTGTTCCCGTCACAGACAAGTGATTGTCCCCTTCCCACCTGGTGGTGGACACTGACAGTTCTCCACCCACATGCCCTTGGCATCCCTTACATTGGGGGGCACCGTGCCTCCAGTGTGTGTTCCTCTCAATAGCCAACACCTGCATGTATTCGTAGGCGGAGCAGCCTCCAGCTGCCTGAACCCACTTTAACCGCACGTGGGAATTTATATATTCCCCAAGAATAGCCCTGAACCCAAGGCTGATGAATGAGAAGGTATCAATACCCCAGCTCCTCTGCACACTGACTGGGGCAACTCTAAGAAATGACCCTCACTCTCTCCAGAGCTCTCCTGTGGAACTTTGCCCAATATCGCATCCTTGCCTGTGCAACTTCTCCTGGTCCTTCTTCCCACACCTCCCCATTGACTTTCCCTAGTAACACTTATGGCTAAATCTCGACCCAGTCTTTGTTGTACCCTCCCAAGGGACAGTTGCCCTCAGGAGTCAGGCAGACGAGATGGCATGATGAGTGGAGGGAGGAGTTGTCAGTTGTTTCAGATCCCCAAAGAGAACTTTTTGCAGAATGTTCACATCTCCTTGGGGCCACCAGACACTAGTGAGGAATCCTGGAGACCCCTTCACGCTGTCATGGGGGATTCCACTTCTGCCAGCACTAGTATTGTGTTCCCAGAAGAGTGGCTTCCTCTCTGAAGACCGTCACGTGTGTTTGTAGATGCTGTCTGTTCTTGGGGAATTGGGAGGAAGGAAGGTACAGAGGAAAATATAGGAGTATAATCTATTTGGAGAAAAAAGGTAAATCTGTAAAGAGGAAGTTAATAACACAAGTCACAGTGAATGGCAAATTGGTGGCAGGAAATTCTTCCCTCCTGACCATAGATATGCTCCTCTCTCTGATAACCTGGAAAATAATTTGTATTGACCAAACTGCCAGGGTTTGATCCTGATTTCTCTGCTTACTTGGGCAAGTCCCTGGATGTCTCTAGACCTCAGTTTCCTGATGGGAAAAATGAGGATGATAAGTGTCCCTACATCATAGGCTGTTCTGATGGCCAAATGCGAAATTGTTTGCCAGGGGCTTAGAGTTTGGCCCATAGTAGGAGCTCATAGTGAGCGGTTGCTATTGTCGCCTTCTTTTAAATTTATTCACAGAGTTACCTGCAACTTTATCTTCACTTCTTCCCAACCCACTGCCCTTATTTAACTCAGTGGTACTTTAGTACCTTAGAGTCGCCTCAGGGGCTTTTAGAAAAACACTGACATCTGGAAGCCAGGGATATACCTCCCGCCAATTTAATCAGAATCCCTGGAGATAAGTCCTAGGGTCTAATGCATATTTTTGGTAAAGTTTTTCAGATGGTGCTAATGGACAGGCAGGATGGAGGACCAGCCATAACCTGCCCAAAGCTGGATTCCACTCCCTGAGCCCCTGGGACTGTGCTAGAAAGCCTCCAGGGGCCTGCCTGCCAAACTCAGTGGCCTTTTTCTCACCATCCTTGATCTCATTGAATCTGTTGACATGGTTGACTACTTTCTTGAAAGTTTCCCTTTCATTTTTACTTTCTTTTCCTCCCTGGTCTTTCCTACTGAGTCTTCTTCACTACTCCTTTCATGCCCTCCTAGACATGACCGTTCTGTGAAAACCACTCTCACATCCAATGTTCATAGCAGCATTATTTATAATTGGCAAGATATGGAAACAACCTAAGGGTCTATCAGCAGATAAATGGTAAGGAAGATGTGATACACACACACACACACACACACACACACACACACACACACACACACACACAGAGGAATACTACTCAGCCATAAAAAATAATGAAAATTTTCCATTTGCAATGACCAGGATGGACTTGGAGGGTATTATGCTTAGTGAAATAAGTCAGACAGAGAAAGACAAATACTATATAACACTTACATGTGGAATCTAAAAAATAAAAAAATAAAAAAACTAGTGAATATAACAAAATAGAAACCAACTCACAGGTGTAGAAAACAAACTAGTGGTTACCAGTGGGGTGAGGGAAGTGGGGAGGGGCAAGATCAGGGTAAGGGATTAAGAGGGACAAACTACTCTGTATGAAATATGCTACAAGGATATATTGTACAGCACAGGGAATATAGCCAATATTTCATAATAACTATAAATGGAGTATAACCTTTAAAAATTATAAATCACTATGTTGCATACCTGAAGTTAATATAATATTGTAAATCAACTATACTTCAATTATAAATTTATTTTATTTGTTTTTGGCTGTGTTGAGTCTTCGTTGCTGTGTGCGGGCTTTCTCTAGTTCTGGTGATTGGGGGCTACTCTTTGTTGCAGTGTGCAGGCTTCTCATTGCGGTGGCTTCTCTTGTTGCGGAGCATGGGCTCTAGGCACACGGGCTTCAGTAGTTGTGGCACACAGTCTCAGTAGTTGTGGCACACAGGTTTAGTTGCTCCGCAGCATGTGAGATCTTCCCAGGCCAGGGCTCGAACCCGAACTCGTGTCTGCTGCATTGGCAGGCGGATTCTTAATCACTGTGCCACCAGGGAAGCCCCTATACTTCAATTTAAAAAAAAAATCTGGGACTTACCTGGTGGTTCAATGGGCCAGATTCTGTGATCCCAATGCAGGGGGCCTGGGTTTGATCCCTGGTCAGGGAACTAGATCCCACACGCATGCTGCAACTATGAGTACACATGCTGCAAATGAAAGATCCCGCATACCACAACGAAGATCCCTCGTGCCACAGCTAAGACCCGGCGCAGCCAAAAAAAAAAAAAAAAAAAAAAAATCCCTCTGACATCATGAGCCCTAGCTCTGACCTTTCTTGTGAGCCTGCAACTTGCATCTCTAGCTGCCTGTTAGACACCCAAGAGGTCCTTCCAATTTAAGCTAATCCCAATCTCCTGATCAGAACCCTGGCTCTGCCATTTATTTGCAGTGAAACCTTGGACAAGTCACTTAACCTCTGTGTCTCAACTCCTCATCCGTAAAATGAAGTAACCACAGTATCTACCTCGTAGGGTGGCTGTGAGGAATGAGGATTCAGTTAGTTAATTCAGGTAAAGGATTTAGCTCAAGACTCAGCCCATAGTGCTGTCCACAAATGTTGCCATTGTTGTTAGCCCTGCACCTCCCGCCTCAGCACCCCCAGCAGTATCTGTGAGCCGTGGGCACTGCAGCCTTGCTGAGACATGAAGATAATTGAAAACTTAATATGATTATACACAGTGTAGTTAGCTTTTTTCGGTAACTCAAACCTAGGGCGACCAACCACCCCAGTTTGCACTGAACTGAAGGTTTTCCTAGGACGCAGGACTTTCAGTGCTAAACCAAAAGGTCCCAGGCAAACTGAGCTGAGTTGGTCACCCTGTAAGACAAACCCCAGCCCTCCCCACCCACCTCCAAAGAATTTAGAGCAAGATTAGTTTATCTACAAAATTGCCTTGACTTTGCCCACAAGGGTAAAACGGTAGTATGATATTGAGATTTATGATAAGAAATAGATGTATTTGGTCTTTGTCTCCTTCTCCGCACAGAACTCCTAAAACCTTCGGAATTTCCTGGGTAAAGGGAGCGATAAGGGTGTCTTTTGTTGTGTTAATGAGGTAGCTTTTGGAAAGCACCTACATATGGGGGGCTGGTTGCCAGGGGAACCAACCTTTAGAGAGGGTTGGAATTTTCAGTCCCACCACCAGACCTCTGGGGAGGGGAGAGGGAGTGGAGATTTTCAGTCACCTATGGTCAGTGATTTAATCAATCGTGCCTTTGTAACAGAGCCTCCAGGGCAGGTTTCAGAGAGCTTCCAGGTTGGTGAACACATGGAGATTTGGGGAGAGGAGGGTGCTCGGAGAGAGCTTGGAAGCTCCGTGCGCTTTCCCCATACCTGCCCTCTGCATCTTTTCCATCTGCCTGCTCCTGACTTACATCCTTTTGTAATCAACCAGCGATCTAGTAAGTAAAATGTTTCTCTGAGTTCTGTGAGCTGCTATAGCAAAGTAGTTGAACACAAGGAGGGCGTTGGTCAGAAGCACAGGTGACAACTTGGACTTGTGATTGGCCTCTGAAGTCAGGAGGGGGAGGTGTGGTCTTGTAGGACTGAACCCTTAGTCTGTGGGATCTGATGCTGTCTCTGGGTAGATGGAGTCAGAATTAGTTGAATTTTGGGACATGTAGTCAGTGTCCTCAGAAAACTGAGTTAATTGCTTGGTGGTATTTGGGAAAAAAAACAACACACCTGGAAGGTCATAAGAATAACTGCTAACCATGTTGTCTTTGTTGTTTTTTAGCTTCTCTGATGACAAATCAATCTACTCCCATCTTGCCGTTTAATTTTTTAATAGCCCTCCCCAGTCAACATAGGTGGTCCTAATATTTTTTTTCTTCCGGTTTTATTGAGGTATAATTGACATGTAGCACTCTGCAAGTTTAAGGTGTACAGCATAATGATTTGACTGACACCCATCATGGAAGGATTATCACAGTAAGCTTAGTGAACACCCATCGTTTCGTATAGATACAGAATTAAAGAAAGAGAAAAAAGTTTTTTCCTTGTGATGAAAACTCTTAGGATGTACTCACTTAACTTTCATACATAACATACAGCCGTGTTAATTATATTTATCATGTTGTACATTACATCCCTACTACTTATGTGTCTTACAACTGGAAGTTTGTACCTTTTGACTGCCTTCATCCACTTCCCCAACCCCCCACCTCTGGTAACCACAAATCTGATCTCTTTTTCTGTGTGTGAGTTCATTTGTTTTTGAAGTATAGTTGACCTATAACACTGTTATTTCCTGTTACACAACACAGTAATTCTATTTTTCTATGCATTTCAAAATGATCACCAATGATAAAACTAATTACCATCTGTCACCATACAAAGATATCACTTAATTATTGACTATATTCCCCACACTGTACATTTCATACCTGTGACTCCTTTATTTTGCACCTTGGAAGTTTCTACCTCTTATCTCCCACACCTATTTCTCTACTCCCCTCACTCTTCTCCCTTGTGGCAACAACCTGTCTATTCTCTGTATTTATAACTCTGTTTCTGTTTTGTTATGTTTGTTCATTTGTCTTGTTTTTTAGATTCCACATGTAAGTGAAATCATATGGTATTTGTCTTTCTCTGTCTGACTTATTTCCCTTAGCATAATATCCTCTAGGTCCATCCATGTTGTAATGGCGAAATTTCATTTTTTTTTTAATGGCTGAGTAATTTTCCATTATATGTATATACCATATCTTCTTTATCCATTCATCTATTGATGGACATTTGGGTTGCTTACATGTCTTGGCTATTGCAAATAATGCGGCAATGAACATAGGGGTGTATTTAACTTTTCTAATTAATGTTTTTGTTCTCTTCAGATAAATAGCCAGGAGTGGAATCGCTGGATCATATGGTAGTTCTATTTTTAATTTTTTGAGGAATCTCCATACTGTTTTCCATAGTGGCTACACCAATTTACATTCCCACCAACAGTTCACAAGTGTTCCCTTTTCTGCACATCTTTGCCAACACTTGTTATTTGTTGTCTTTTTGATAATAGTCATTTTGACAAGTGTGAGGTGATACCTCATTATGATTTTGATTTGCATTTCCTTGATGGTTAGTGATGTTGAACATCTTTTCATGTACCTGTTGGCCATCTGTATGTCTTCCTTTGAAAAATGTTTATTCAGATTCTCTGCCCATTTTTTTTATTGGGTTGTTGTTTTTTTTGATGTTGAGTTGTATGAGTTCTTTGAATATTTTGGACATTAACCCTTCATCAGATACATTGTTTGAAAATATTTTCTCTTATTCAGTAGGTTGCCTTTTCGTTTTGTGTATTGTTTGCTTTGCTGTTCAAAAGTTTTTAGTTTGATGTAGTCCCATATGTCTATTTTTGCTTTTGTTTTCCTTGCCTGAAGAGACATATCCAAAGAAATACTACTAAGACTCATGGCAAAGAGATTACTGCCTATGTTTTCTTCTAGAAGTTTTATGGTTTCAGGTCTTACATTTAAGTCTTTACTCCATTTTGAATTTATTTTTGTGTATGGTGTGAGAGAGTAGTGCGATCTGATTCTTTTGTATATAGCTGTCCAGTTTTCCCAACACCATTTATTGAAGAGACTATCTCTTTCCCATTGTGTATTCTTGCCTCCTTTATCATAGATTCATTGCCTGTATAAGTGTGGGTTTATTTCTGGGCTCTCTATTTTTTCCATTGATCTGTGTGTATGATTTTATACCAGTACCATACTGTTTTGATGACTGTAGCTTTGTAGTATAGTTTGAAAGCAGGGAGTGTGATACCTCCAGTTGTTTTGGCTATTTCGCGTCTTTTTTGTTTCCGTATCGATTTTAGAATTATTTGTTCTAACTCCAGGAAGAATGCCATTGGTAATTTGATAGGGATTTTGCATTAATCTGTAGATTGCCTTGGGTACTATGGACATTTTAACAAGGTTAATTCCTCCAATCCTTGAATTTGGTATATCTTTCCATCTGTTTCTCTCATCTTCAATTTCTTTCATCAGTGTCTTATAGTTGTCTGAGTACAGGTCTTTTATCTCCTTAGTTAGATTTATTCCTAAGTATTTTATTCTTTTTGATGTGATCTGATATGTTAATTTTAAAATTAAATTTCATTATCTCTATTTGAATAAATTTGGGTGGGAGAGATATTTTGTTTTATTCAAATTTAAAAGCTATATTGGAGTTAAGTGGAAATAAATTGTGACCCAAAAAACTGGTTAGGGAATCTAAGTTGGTGAAAGTAATACAGACTAGAGCATAAGCAACTGGGAATGTTTTAGTTATTAAACCAGTGCCCCACAAATTAAAACCCCCAATATTTAAAAAATATATTGTGGGCTTCCCTGCTGGCACAGTGGTTAAGAATTTGCCTGCCAATGCAGGGGACACGGGTTTCAACCCTGTTCCGGGAAGATCCCACATGCTGCAGAGCAACTAAGCCCATGCACCACAACTACTGAGCTTGCGTTCTAGAGCCCACGAGCCACAACTACTGAGCCTGCGTGCCACAGTTACTGAAGCCCACGTTCCTAGAGCCTGTGCTCCACAACAAGAGAAGACACCGCAATGAGAAGCCCACACACCACAACGAAGAGTAGCCCTGCTTGCTGCAACTAGAGAAAGTCCTTGCGCCTCAATGAAGATCCACCGCAGCCAAAAATAAATAAATAAATAATAAATTTAAAAAAATATATAGAGTATTATATATGTTCATATTATGTTTCAAATATTTCAACTCATAAATATATCAGTTAGTTGTGATTAAAGATTAAGATTGAGATAATTTTTGAAAAAGGCAAAATCATAAAGTTATAAGATAAACACATGTTAAAGATTGTATTTAACTACGGTGGGAACTAGTAAAATATTACAGCTAGTTCCAAGGAGAAACCAAAGAATAGACACATATAGGTCAGGAATGTTGAAATGAGCTTGCAAATGGAGGCAAAACTGTCCTCTTCCATCATGAGGTAGGAAAGTCACTTGAACCTCCAGAAGACAGGATGTACATGTCTATAGATATGAATGATTTTGCATTGTTATACCAGTAATTTACAACTTGCAGTAGAATTGCTCAAAGACAATGAAAGGCTAGACCCAGAAAACCAGGAAGAGTGTGATCTAAACAGTACATTTCTTTTTATTGAAGCATAAATGTTTCTCTACACCTCCATAAGATAATACATTTTTTTAACACTTTTTTAAATTGAAGTATAGTTGATTTACAATGTTGTGTTAGTCTCTGTTGTACAGCAAAGTGATTCAGTTCTATACATATATACACATATTATATGTATATATACGTTCAGTTTTATATATATATATATTCTTTTTCATAACCTTTTCCATTACAGTTTATTACAGGATATTGAATATAGTTCCCTGTGCTATACAGTAGGTCCTTGTTGTTTATCTGTTTTGTATATAGTAGTTTGTATCTGCTAATCTCAAACTCCTAATTTATCCCTGTTCTCCTGCCCCCTTTCCACTTTGGTAGCCATAAGTTTGTTTTCTTTGTCTGTGAGTCTCTTTCTGTTTTGTAAATAAGTTCATTTGTTCCATTTTTTAAGATTCCACATAGAAGTGATATCATATGATATTTGTCTTTCTCTGTCTGACTTACTTCACTTATTATGATCATCTCTAGGTCCATCCATGTTGCTGCAAATGGCATTATTTCATTCTTTCTTACGGCTGAGTAATATTCCATTGTATATATGTACATCTTCTTTATGCATTCATCTGTCGACGGACATTTAGGTTGCTTCCATGTCTTGGCTATTATAAATAGTGCTGCTGTGAACCTTGGGGTGTGTGGATAATATATATTTTTTGACTAAGTTTTCTCATTGGTGTGGTTGTTTGGGATCTAAATAGCTGAAGAGTAAAGCTTTAGTGGGTTTACTATAGAAAACAGGAGGCTAAACAAGACAGCTTTTTAAGAAGCTTTTTAAGTTAGAAAGCATTAGCAGAATTCTTGCAATAAATGCTGGCTCTTTAGTAGTATTGTTGACATCCAGGTGACACCCATTAGCGGGTTTGGGTCATGTCTCTGGTTCAGTTCCTTAAGAACAACAGAGAATAGAAGATTCTTAATTTAGCTCCCCAAAGTGGAAGCAAAACTCAACAATATAAAAAAACTCAACTACTGTGAAGACATTTTTCTTGCTTTGAGAAGTAGGATATCTTGTGCTGCCTTATTGCTGAAGTTTGTGCTTTTATTATTTCTCTGCATTTCCTGATGTTGAATGATCCATGATCAGTCGGGACTGAGTAATATTAAGCTTTGGACAGCTATTTTGCAGGAAGTCCGAGGTCACATTTGAAAGGTACACATGCTGTGATTAATACCCCTCTCCATTTATCCAAAGGAGACAAAATGAATGTTTTGCTGTTTTAAAAAACCTTTATTAAAAGATTTGAAAGATAGGTTTGAAAGATAGGTTTTAGAAAGCAGATGCAGTTTAAATAAATGACATGTAATGCCAAACACAAGTCAGTGACTTGACTAAAATTTCCAATTCTGTTTTTCTGTGATTATAAAGCCAAATCAAGAAAGGGCCTAGGTATGTAACAGGATGTCCAAATTATTTAAAATTTTTCTCTACAACTAAAAGAACATTATATTACTTGTATATTTATGTACTTTTTTTTACAGTTTTTTAAATTGAAGTATATTTGATTTATAGTATTGTGTTAGTTTCAGGTAACATACAGCAAAGTGATTCAGTATCCTTGTAGATTATATTTCATTATAAGTTATTATAAGATAATGGGTGTAATTCCCCACACTAAACAGTATATTCTTGTTGCTTATCTATTTTACACATAATAGTTTGCATCTGTTAATCCCATATACATAATTTGTCCTTGCTTCCCTTTTCTCTTCCCTTTGGTAACCACAAGTTTGTTTTCTATATCAACTGTGAGTGTGTCTGTTTTGCTTATACATTCATTTGTGTTACTTTTTAGATTCCATATATAAATGATATCATATGGTATTTGTCTTTTCTCTGTCCAACTTACTTCACTAAGCGTAGTATTCTCTAGGTCCATCCATGTTGCAAATGGCACTATTTCATTCTTTTTTATGGCTGAGTAGTATTCCACTGTGTGTGTGTGTGTGTATATATATATATATATATATATATATATATATACACATATACATATATATATATATATATATATACACTACATCATCTAAATCTGAATTTTTTTTTTTTCTTCCTGAATCCCTACCTCCATTGCTCTCCTCCGTTTGCCCCTCTGCCTACAAGTCCTCCTTCTTCTAATCCTGCCTCAGGCCCCACCCGCCCTTCCAGTCTCAGCTCTCACATTGTCTCCTTGCTGCCTTCTTCATCCACGTGTTCTAAGACTTTATGTTTCTCTTGTTCCCTGATACCTGAAGTGTGTGTTTGTCTCCCCAACCACCCGTGCACTCAAGGCTCGAGACCATTTCACATACTGTTGGTGTGACCCTATGGCACCCAACAAGTATTAGGTGCTGAGCACTCTTCATTGATTTTAGAAAAAAATATCAACAGGAAATGAAAGCCTTGTATGCCGAATGAAGAGATGGCTTCCCAAATTATTTAATACATACATATGGTGTCACTTCAATTTGGTGAGTAGTATTCCACTGTATGTATATATACTACATCATCTAAATCTAGTTGTCTGTTGATGGGCACTTGGGTTGCTTCCATGTCTTGGCTATTGTAAATAATGCTGCTATGAATATTGGGCTGCATGTATGTTTTCAAATTAGTGTTTTTGTCTCTTCTGGGTATATACCCAGGAGCTGGATTGCTGGGTCATATGGTAGCTCTGTTTTTAGTTTTTTTAAGGAACTTCCATACTGTTTTCCATAGTGGGTGCACCAATTTACATTCCTACCAAGGAGGGTTCCCTTTTCTCCACATCCTCTCCAATATTTTTTTTTGTGGACTTTTTGATGATAGACATTCTAACTGGTGTGAGGTGATGCCTCATTGTGGTTATGATTTGCATTTCTCTAATAATTAATGGTATTGAGCATCTTTTCATGTACCTGTTAGCCATCTGTATGTCTTCTTTGGAGAAATGTCTATTTAGGTCTTCTTCCCATTTTTTGATTGGGTTATTTGGGTTTTTTGATATTGAGTTGTATGAACTGTTTGTATATTTTATATATTAACCCCTTGTCAGTCTCATCATTTGCGAATAGCATCTTTTCATGTGCCTGTTAGCCATCTGTATGTCTTCTTTGGAGAAATGTAAGACCTGAAACCATAAAACTTCTAGAAGAGAACATAGGTGCAACACTCTTTGACACAAATTGTAGCAATATTTTCTTGGCTCAGTCCCCTAAGGCAAAAGAAATAAAAACAAATGAGACCTAATTAAAAGCTTTTGCACAGCAAAAGAAACCATCAACGAAATGAAAAGACAACCTACTGAATGGGAGAAAATATTCGCTTGTGTTTTTTTTAATTAATTTATTTATTTATCTATTTTTGGCTGTGTTGGGTCTTCGCTGCTGCACATGGGCTTTCTCTACTTGCAGCAAGCAGGGGCTACTCTTCCTTGTGGTGTGCAGGCTTCTCATTGCGGTCACTTCTCTTGTTGCAGAGCATGGGCTCTAGGTACATGGGCTTCAGTAGTTGCAGCACATGGGCTCAGTAGTTGTGGCTCATGGATCCTAGAGTGCAGGCTCAGTAGTTGTGGCGCACGGGCTTAGTAGCTCTGTGGCATGTGGGATCTTCCTGGACCAGGGCTCAAACCCATGTCCCCTGCATTGACAGGCAGATTCTTAACCACTGTGCCACCAGGGAAGTTCCACCATGCTGTTTTGATTACTGTAGCTTTATAGTGTTGTCTGAAGTCTGGGAAGGTTACACCTTCAGCATTATTTTTTTTTTCAAGATTGCTTTGGCAATTCGGGGTCTTTTCTGGTTCTGTATAAATTTTAGGATTATTCTAGTTCTGTACAAAATGTCGTGGGTATTTTGATAGGGATTCCATTAAATCTATAGATAGCTTTGAGTAGTGTGGCCATTTTAATAATGTTAATTTTTCATTCCAAGAGCATGGGATATCCTTCCGTTTCTTGGAATCATCTTGAGTTTTCTTCATCAATGTTTCAAAGTCTTAAGAGGTCTTGCACTTCTTTGGTTTAGTTTATTCCTAGACATTTTATTATTTTATATGATTTTAAACAGGATTTTTTTTTACTCTCTTTCTGATATTTCATTATTAGTGTATGGAAGTGCAACAGATTTTTGTATATTAATCTCATAGCCTGCTACCTTGCTAAATTCATTTATTAGTTCTAATAGTTTTGAGGTGGAGACTTTAGGGTTCCCTATATAAAATATCATATCATCTGTAAGAGGTGACAATTTTACCTCTTCGCTTCCAATTTGGATAACTTTTATTTCTTTTTCTTGTCTGGCTGCTGTGGCTAGGACTTCCAATACTATGTTAAATAGAAGTGGTGAGAGTGGGTGTCCTTGTCTTTACTGAATTTAGTGGGAAGGCTTTCCGCTTTTTACCGTTGAGTATTATGTTGGCTGTGGGTTTGTTGTAAATGGCTTTTATTATATTAAATAGGTTCCCTCTATACCCACTTTGAGAGTATTTATCATGAATGGACAGTAAATTTTGTCAAATGTTTTTTCTGTGTGTATCGAGATGATCATGTGATTTTTGTCTTTGATAATGTGGTGTATCACATTGACTGATTTACGTGTGTTGAACCATCCTTGTGACCCTGGAATAAATCCAACTTGATCATGATGTATGATCATTTTTATGTATTGTTGGATTCAGTTTTCTTTTACCTAATTGTTAATTGCCTGTTTTCCCTCATTATAAGGAAGCTCTCAGAGCAGGAATTTTCTCTTGTTTCCTGCTCTGTCCCTGGATCTGTGCTGCATAAACCTTTACTGAATGAAAAAGCAGACAAAATCAACTTCTTAACAGTAAACTTTGAGCACAGTCAGATATTTCCATCAGATCTATGTTGTATTGTTAATTCCTGAAAATATGCAGTCATCTAAAATATTGTAGTAATTAACTGGTCTTAATGGAGCCCAGTAGCAAACATGGGGTAACTTATTTTCATAATCTGAAGAGTAGTTAACATCAACAAAAAAAATTACATATTCTTTTTCTGTTTATCAAAGAAATGTATAATAGTTGTCATATTGTGTTTATGCCATGTGCTTCTAGTTGCATAAATTCTTGTCCCTGACATCCAAGCAGTATCATGAGTTTGACTAAAGAAGGAAATACTAGAATTTACATATATTATAAATCTGTCATTTAGGGAATTTATAGTGTACTTTGTTACGCTGAAAAAAAAAATTTTAAAGATGTGTTTTCTTCATTTTCACACCATACAAATTTCATAGCATACAGAAAACATCACATCCTTACAAGGTCACTAAATGAAAGGTATGGGGCCAAGCGGTGAGGTTAGGGTTAGACTCATGGGTTTTATCCCCTTGGTTACAGTCAGACTAGGATAAATGCATGTGCCACACCGAAGTGACCACTTCTCCAACTAAAGAAGGGCACAGTACCCCACTCTTCTCAAATTGGCCTTGGGGAACCTCACAGCTCACACATACAATAGAATTTATGTTAAATGGAGTTAAAAGGGGGTTCTCTTTCCAAATCTGCCATAAGATGTAATTCAAAGTTTGAATGGAAATAGTTCCTACCAGAATATATAGGTGTCTAGTTTGGGGTTTCCCCAGAGGCAAGGAGGTGAATGCCAGCAGGATTTGGAAGGTGATTCCCAGAAATACTGGCAAGGGAGTGGGAAAGTGAGACAGGCAAGAGAAGGCAGCCAAGAAAGAGTAAGTTATCAAGCCTATTTCCACTCTGGGCATCTGGACCTCATTCCCACTGGGGATCACTGGGAGACCATGCAGAATATGCCTCAGGGTTCTCCCAACCAAGGGGTGAGGTGCCTGGGGTGTTGAATCACCAAGTCCCTATCCATCATTGGTTTCCGGCTGCCATCAGTGACTAAGAAACCCTCAAAGAGTTGCAGGTGTTCACAGTATGCAGCCTTTGGCAATCAGTAGATTCAGAAGTCTCCATGCTCTTGAACACACATATGATCATGAATCCTATTATTCCCTGTTTCAATTCCCTCAGTGGCTCCCAGAGCCCATAAGATGAAGTGAAAACCCTTCAGCCAAGCTCATGAAGCTCCCCATCATGCTAGGCCAGTGGTTCTCAACAGGACAGTACCACCTTCATGAGGGTGTTTTGGAAATGCACGGTGGGTTTTTAGGTAGACATGATGATTAGGGGCACTAATGTCAGTTAACACTAGACATCCTGAACTTTATATCACCAACCCCAGGCATTGTGCCCAGCATCAAGTGGGTACTCAGTCAATTAATGTATATGTGTAAAAGGTCTCGCAGAGTGTGGAATAAACTCCAGAAGCAAAGCAGGATGAATCTTAACCAAATGAAAGAAAAAATTCATTCACTCATGTATCCACCCAATCAGATCAAGATTCCTTTGTTGAAGTTAACCCAACTTTGCCATTTCAAATACAGTCTTCGGGGACATAGATGATTTTTTTCCACTGTCCTGCCAACGAAAATGTTTGAATCATGCACCTTTGGAGAAAGACACTGAAGGATCCAGAATCCTTTGCACGCACAATATAGATGTAGAAAGTGAGAACCAAAGAGGCAAACTGGCTTGCCAAATTGGTGGAACTTGGAACTAAATCCTGATTATCCTAATTTCCAATCCTGGGCTCTTTTTTTTTTTTTTCTTTTTTTTTTTTTTTTTACCAAATACTGCCTCACTCAAGAGTAGCAGACTCCTGAGTCAGGACAATGTGGTTTGGGGTAAGTTATTATCTGAGCTAATGTAACTTTCAACGTTTTCTATTTTCTAGAAATCTTGCCATCTAAAAATCATTTTAGGGACTTCCCTGGTGGTCCAGTGGATAGGACTCCACACATTCAATGCAGGAGGCCCGGGTTTGATCCCTGGTCGGGGAACGAGATCCCACATGCATGTAGCAACTAAGAGTTTGCATGCCGCAGCCAAGAAGCCCACATGCCCCAACTAAGAGTCCGCATGCTGCAACTAAGAAGTCTGCATGCTGCAATTAAAGATCCCGCGTGCCGCAACTAAGACCCAGCACAGCCAAAATAAATAATAAATAAGTAAATAAATATTTTTTAAAAATGAAAATCATTTTATAAAATGATTCTTGAAAGCAGGAGGTCAAACAGGGGCAAACATTTATATGTATAGAACACAAAGAATTTATCTTCTCCCCTCCCTTATTTCCACAGCATCCCGAAGTACTTTTGTGAATACTTAGGCCATTAATTGTAATAATATACTTACATTTCTGTCACCTAGGGCAAGGGATTATGTCTCAGTCATTTTTGTATCTCAACCAAACAGTGTCCAGCACATGATTGACATGGGAACATTATATGTTTGTTAAAGGGATGAATAAGTCTGTAAACCATATAGGAGAACTTTTTGAAAATAGGTAGATAATGTTAAAAAAAAAAAGAAAAAAGGAAAAGAAAAAAAATTTTTTTGTTTTAGCAAATTTTGCTATTTTTATTTTTTTAAAAAAAGATCACAAATGTAGTTCTAATTTTATAGTCCACAGAACATTTCTCAACGAAACTTTCCCAAATCAAGTTGAAGTGACTGAGTAAAAGTCTTTACTTTTAAGGTTTTTACTTTTAATGTAGTTCTAATTTTATAGTCCACAGAACATTTCTCAACGAAACTTTCCCAAATCAAGTTGAAGTGACTGAGTAAAAGTCTTTACTTTTAAGGTCTTTTAAGGTCTTTACTTTTAAGGTCTAAACTGAGTTTCCTGGCTTTAGTCCTCACAAGCCATTCTGTAGGGTTTATGTAGGAAAAAGTCAATAGGCAAGCTGTAGGTGTACGCCAAGTTATTATTACATTCAACTGTGAACAGGAAAATAGCAAGGGATATTTCCACATGGGACAGGAAGGAAGTGCACGGGATGGAGTCAAGCCACACCTTCCCCCAGTAAAGACAAAAACGCCCCTGGTGACAGAATGCCTTAAGCTGGAAACTTATGAATTTGGTAAAAGTCAAGGGAGCTAACATTCGGACAAAGAGATTTTATTCATGGGCAAGGGGACTTTTCTATATAGTAATGACATTTAAAGGGTCATAGACTTGCTTAAAAATCTGAAGTCATGTTGCTCCTCACTGGAACACACTCCCCTCCCCTACACATAAAATGTTATTCACTGTTCCCGGTGGTGAGCTGACCCCCCAGCCAACCACCACATCATGCCATGAAGAATGAAATCTGCTGGCAAAATTAATCTCCAGTGAGACCTGACTTCAAAATCCATGTTCTTTCCATTACGTTGATAGGTGACCTTAGACAAGGTATTTATCTGCTCTAAACCTCCCATTGCTCACCTGTAAAATGGTGTGGTAATAGCTACTTTATATAGGTGGTGTTAAGAGTAAACAATTACTCTCTCCAAAATGTCTAGCATGTAATAATTACTCCACAAATATCAACTTCTTTCTCTTCCTCAAATATCAAGTGGGGCGTTGGCCAAATTTGAGGGGAAAATGGATCATGGTGTCATTTTTTTTTGCTCTTTTCATCGTACCTTAGTTTTTTTCTGCTTCCTCAGAAGTGAGAATCATATTGCTGAAGAGCAGATTTTCTAAGAAGCACATGTTGGTTGTCCAGCCCATGTCATCAGGGAGAAAAAGGAACCAGGGACTATCTGGTGTACACATTTCCAACAAGCTGTCCCCTCTGCCTAGCCCAGGGCCTGGCATTTTGTAGGTTCTGGGTAAATGTTTGAGCAAGGGAAGAGGGCAGAAATAGAAAGGGAAGGATCCAGGGGTGGGGATTGAGGTGGGAGGGAGAAAAGGAAGGAAGATTGTTAGTGTTTGGAATTTGTTTCTACTATAAAGGTCCAAGAACAGGGTCCTTGACAGGCACAGAATGAAGGAAAGCAGTGTGAACCTCAAGACACACCTTCCCCTGCAGAATTTAGCAGTGTCTGCATTGAGTCTTACACTTCTTGACTGCCTCCTTTCATGGAACAAGAAGACATAGAAAGAAACAGACTAGGAAAAGACTTCCATTTCTAGAACATGTTTGTGGGCTACAATTAATGGAGAAGGTGAAGAAGAGACGCCATTTTCTTCTTCAGTAGGAATGGTGATGGAGAAGACGCCATGAAGTCTGAGGGGGAGGCCTATGTGATGGAAACACAGGGATGTGAACTCATCCTGTGCGTGGCCTCAGGCAAGGCGCTTCACACGCTGAGCTTTTTCATCTGTAAGATGTCAGAGTTGGTCCAGATCAATGGCTCTCAATCTCAGTTCTCCTTTAGAACCACCCAAGGAGTTTCCAACTGTCCCCATGCCCAAGCCATAGTCCAGACAGTAGAATCGCCTTAGGTGGGAGCCAGGCATCAGTAGTTTCAAAGCTTCCTAGATGATCCCAATGTGCAGCTGAGGTTGAGAACTGGGCCAGGTGGTCTCTGGACCCTCACTACACTAAGTGGTTCTCAACAAGCTGCATGGGCAACACTTGGGTTCTTTTTTGTAACAGAACCACAAACAAGACCCCCAGGTAATTTGTATTGATGTTGAAGTTTGAAAACTCTTGCCTAGACACACTTCTACCCTGCCCTTTCGTCCAACAGTGCTTTGCTTCTGTTGCTGATATTTCAGTATAACTTCTGGATCTCAGTATCAGGCACATGTAAGTGCTGAAAGCTTTATATGTGTGTTATGGGTATATACTCAGCACAAAAATACTCCCATCACCCCTGTTCCATGCAGGGGGCTAAGTGGAAATAGATTGGAAAACAAAAGGTATTCCTGTAAAAGGGGCAGATGATTTTATGAGATTCTGATCAAAGATTGTTTTGCCTTTGTAGAATGGAGTAGGGCCATCTAAAGAGCAGTTCTCTTCAAAGTCAGGCACACCAGTGTGGTTATTAAAAACACCTGCCTCGACGTGGCAATTTGTGTCCAACATCTTCTCACCTGGCAACACATCATTTCTAGGTTCCTTCTCTGTTCCTCATGCTTCCTGACGGTGTCCTTCTTGATAGTTCTCCCCAGGAAATAATAGGTGCGTTGGCTGAGGAGTGTTTGACTTCCTCTGGAAGTTTCCCGTTGTCATGTTCATCACCTCCTTTAATTAAACAGAAGGGAAGTCAGCTCTGAAAAAAAAAAAAGCAGAAACAGCATCAAAATGCTGAAACTTAAGCTAGAAAGTGACAGATAAACATTATGCAAGATGTTATTCTCACCCTTTATGACTCAGGGCTAAGCAGGTGGGATGGCCCGCACGTTTGAGGCTAGTCATGTTTTAGTCGGACTTTTTTGAATAATGGTGTGTTTGGAGGAGGGAGTGGTTTGGCTCTGAATGTTTAGGGAGCAGTGGCATGGGTAAAAACATAATTCATAGTTCAATTCAATTTCTAGACTTTAGGTAACAGCCAATGTGGTGCCCTGCCTGTATCCCCCTGGCCTTAACATTTCAGTACGGTGTCAACAGTGGGCATCTACAGGGCTGAGGGCTTTCTTTGTCTGTCGCCCCCCACTCTGCCATCAGCTCAGCAAGCAGAAGTCCTAGGATCAGTGGCCTGGTAGAAGCCTTCAGGCGGTGCCTGAATGCAGATGCGGGCTAAAGTAGCCCAGCTCCCTTGGCTGTCGGGCGAGGTCATGTGGAGGTGCACCATCTCAGCTGGCTCTGGGCGATGCTCAGCGGCCCGACGCTCCAGCGGCCCCAGTGATAACTTGATACACACGTGCTACTGTTTTCCTTCCCCTCCCGGCTCCCTCCCTCCCTCCCCTGCCAGTGTTCTATCCCAGCTCACTCCCTCACTCCCTCCCTCCCTCCCCTGCCAGTGTTCTATCCCGCCTCACTCCCTCACTCCCTCACTCCCCTGCCAGTGTCCTATCCTGACTCACTCCCTCACTCCCTCCCTCCCCTGCCAGTGTTCTAGGAGCCTCCAGAGCAAACTACTTCCGCTGGAATCCTTGCCTTAGCATCTGCTTGTGGGAAAACCCACACTTACACAAATTTAATCTGGCATTTGCTTTAAGATATTTGTAGGTATACAGTTCATACCTTTATATTCTTTCCTTTCAATTTTAATATTTTCAGTTGCTAAAACTAGTTATGATATGAAGAATTCAAAGGGTTTTGGTAATGGCCTTGAAGAGATCATCTTATTACCTGTTCATGAGACTCATTTGGCATCTGAAGTCACCAAGGAGTAAGAAGATGAAGACAAGGGATCAATATAAGAGTGGCACAGGCCAGGGGGAGATGGGCCCTGGTTTCCAATCCTAGTTCTATACTCGTTAGCTCTGTGAACTTGGGCAAGTCACTTAACCTCTCTGCCTCTCAGTTTGACACTTCAAACATGGGAGAGCTAATCATCCCTACCTATACAGTTGTGGGTGTTCAGTAAGATGTGTGTAAAGCATTTAGGATAATGCCTGTCACTGTTAGCTATGAACAGTTCAATGGCTTAACTGCTTACTAACCAAGGACACTGAATCCATTAGGATGTCTTCATCCATAAAACAGAAGATCCAGTGTAGCATGGCTCATGCCAATAATGACATCCATGGTCTGCAGCAAGAATCTGCCCCATCCCCACTTCTCACATTTCACTGGCTAGAATTAAGGCATATGCCCATTATTTAACCATGAGTCAAGTTTATAATCAAGACAAATCTCCTCTTTCTCTATATTCTTCATTTTATTTCTAATACCAGGTCACAGGTGTATCGGACACTTATTGCTGTGTAACAAATTATCACAATAAGCCTCAGTAGCTTGGCTGGCACTGCTGACCTTGGCTGAGTTTATTCATGTATCTATGGGTTGGCTGATATACACTAGGCTTGCTGTGAGTCTGCAGTTGACCAGGTAGCTCTTTCACCTGATGCTCATTCTTGGGCCAAGAGGCTGGCTGGGGCGTGGTCTTCTTATGGCCATAATAGAGGCCCAGGTGTCTTACCGCCTAGGCTTGGAACTGGTCCTCATGCCATTCGTCAAACAAGTCACACAGCCACGTCCAAAGCCAAAGTGTGGGGACCATAGGGTCTGCCCACCCTGAAGCCACAGGGTGTGGGCATTCATTCTATTATAACAGTTGTCAAAACGAAGAACATCTAAATACCCACATGAATTCTCTGAACTCATATAGCGCTCGAGTTTCTGCCATTCATTTCTGAACTGGTTACTGCCTTACAGTATCTTCTGGTGGTCCCGTGTAAGGAAGGTGTTGCAAATGAGCAGGAGAGATCACTTGTCAGATGCCGGGGTTGCACCGGACTTGGTGACCTTCCAGCTCTGGCCGCCCATGATTTGCAGTCTTGGAAGAAAAGCCCGCAGAGTATGAAAACCTAGAAGTAAGACAGAAGTGTCTTTCCGAACCGGCATCCCTTGGTTCCTGCTTTGACTTCTCAACTAAATTGTGAAATCCTGGAGCGCGGGTATCGCCGAAACCTGTACCATGTCTGAAACAGATGGCGAGACGCAGTGACTGTGACAAGAGGGAAGGGACCTGAGTCTGGGGGAAGTTTCTCGGCGGCGAGCAGCGAGCGCAGAGGATGCGCGGGTGGTGCTGGAGGCGGGTCCCAGCCAGATGTGCACGGCCCGCCCCGCCCTCTCTCGCGCGCCCGTTGCCGCTTCACGCGTAGAGGAGCCGCTGCGCGCCTCGCCGGGGCGCCTCCGCTGCAATGCCCGGCTTCACGTCTCCGCCCGCGAGGAGCGCGCCCGGACAAGCCGAGGCGCCGAGGACCGAGGAGGCGGCGGCCCCGCTGCGCCCTCCCGAGGAGGCGGCGGAGGGAGGCCCAGCGCGAAGATGCCGCAGCTCTGGGCCCTGGAGCTCCCGCTGCTGCTCCCCTGGGTGGCAGGTGGAGTAGGGAACGCGGCCAGGTGAGTGTCTGGCCCTGGCCTGAGCTCCCCCGTTTGGCCCCTTTTCTTTGTCCTGCGTCCCCTTAGGCACCTGTGTATCTGTGCGCGCGAGACGGTATTTAAAGAGGATGCCTGGCCCGGAGCGCGCCGCTCTGGCGGCGCTTCGCACCGGCTCCTCGGCATGAGCTGCGCCCCACCTGGCTGCGTCCTGCGGGTCAGGAGGAGGGAGGCTCTGCACGGACCCGCGTGTGCGGTCTGGCTCGGCGGTCTGCAGACGTCCACTGTTCCGGCGGGCGTGTGTCTGTCTGTGGATGGGCGGCTGGGTTCCGTGCCTGTGCCGTCTTGCTTTCCACTCTTTCCGAAGGGCGCCAAGTGATTGTCATTGGCTAGTTTTGCTGGGGAAGGAGGGAAAGAAACTGAGGACGGCACAGAGTCAGCGTTTACCGTGCTTGGGCTGCGCCAGGAAGGGGGCCCCTCTGCTCAATGCCTTTCTGATTAAGGTTGATGAGCTGGAAAGAAAGGACGTGATTGTCAGATGAAATCGACTTATTGTTCTTGCCCTGGCAATTCAGAATTTGAAGCCGTTTCTGTACTTCCCTTAAACTTTCCTAAGCCCTGAAACTTATTTTCCCAGAGATCATCAAAGCCACTTAATAAATACACACTTTTAAAACCTAGGGGCAGGACAGGGATAAAGACGCAGACGTAGAGAATGGACTTGAGGACACAGGGAGGGGGAAGGGTAAGCTGGGACGAAGTGAGAGAGTGTTATGGACATATATACACTACCAAATGTAAAATAGCTAGCTAGTGGGAAGCAGCTGCATAGCACAGGGAGATCAGCTCCGTGCTTTGTGACCACCTAGAGGGGTGGGATAGGGAGGGTGGGAGGGAGACGCAAGAGGGAGGGAATATGGGGATATATGTATGCGTATAGCTGATTCACTTTGTTATACAGCAGAAACGAACACACCATTGTAAAGCAATTACACTCCAATAGAGATGTTTTAAAAAAAAATACACACTTCTAGTGCATACTGTAGGCCTGGCAGTCCTAAACACTTGAGGGCTATTAACCCATTTAAAGCCCATAAGTGCTCTGTGTGGAAGGTACTGTAATTATAATCCCCGTATTGTAGAAGAGAAAAACCAAGGCACAGAGAGGTCGAGTAACTTGCCCCAACAGGCACAGCCAGTAAGTGAAAACACCAGCGTTCAAACCCAGGCAGTCTGGCCTGGAGACCCTGCTCTTCCCCAGTGTGCTAGGGCACCCTTTTAGGGATCACTCACAGGAAAAGTTTTCCTGGTTCTCTGGCTGTGATGTTTTGCTTTCCGAGGTGTCCCCTAGAGCAGGGTTTCTCTGCTGTGGCACTGTTGATCTTTTGGGCTGGGCTGGAGAGTTGTTTGTCTGGGGTGGTTGGAGAGCTGTCCTGTGCATTACAGGATTCTTAGCAGCATGTGTAGCCTCTACACACTAGATGCCAGTAGCAACTTCCCCAAGTTGTGACAATCAAAACTGTGTCCAGACATTGCCCAAGGTACGGGGGCGGGGCGGAGGCTGCACAGTTGTCTCCAGCTGAGTGAGAACATCTGCGCTATTTGATTTTTTTAGTAGACAACTTCTGGGGAGAGCTGGCTGCGAACCTTGGTTTGGAACAGGCTTCTTAAAGGTGAGCCTGACTATCTTTGTTTGACTTACAGGAAAAAATCTTTCATCAGCGTCAGCCACAGTATTAAGGGATTTTCAAGTTCAAACAGAATAAACTTCAAACCAGGTTCTTAGAATGTATGATCGCAAGTTTCAATTTCCTTTTCATGATAAAAATGTAAGGAGATGCAATTTGCTCATGATCACATTTCCTTGAACGTTGGAGGTTCTGGTATCCCTAGAAAGCCCACTTAAAAAGATCAAGTGCTGTTTGGAGACGAGATTAATAGTTCTTTTAGCAGCAGGCAAACTGACTCCCAGGAGCCTCAGTTTCAAAGGGCCACCAAATTAAATTAAAAGCCGAAAAGCTCCCAAATAAACCCAAGAATATTACAACGGAGAATCTACGTCAGGATTCTGCAATTTCACAGTTTTCAAGATGTGAACTGTGGTTTCTTTACATGGTATCAGGTTCACAAGCTGCTATGTTTATTATCTGTGCAGCATGCTTGGAAATGTCTAATGCTTGGCTCTGCAGGAACTGCCCGGGGACCAGGTTCAATCAATTCCAGCCTCCAAGTTACAGACGGCACATTTACAGAAAGGCAAGGTGCTCATTGCACTAGAGTGTGTCTACTGATTATTTCCCGAGGTTTTACGACTTATAGTAAAAACTGACTGCTATATAGAGATTTCTAATATAAGAACTCGTGTTTTTTAAATAAAAACGCTGCTACATAATTTCAGTGACCTAGAAAATTATATGCCTCTTAAATGGTGATTTGTGCATAGTAGACAGTTAACACTCATCAAATGAGTAAATCTTTAGCAGCATGCGGTTTTCTGATCTTAAGCATCAGAATTTGGCTTAAACCATTTATTCTTTATTTTGTATACTACTTCAAACTAATACTGCAAGTATAATTGACTTACAATATTAGTTTCAGATGTACAACATAGTGATTCAGTGTTTTTATAGCTTACATACTATACAAAGTTGTTATAAAGTATTGACTATATTCCCTGTGCTGATTCCCATACTTTTTAATGCCATTTGGGCATTGGGACTATTTAGATGCGCTCGACCTGCTTTGTTCAATACAGTAAATACGGTAGTCACTAGCCCCATGTGGCTGTTGAGTACCTGAAATGTAGCCAGTCCAAGATGAGATGTGATGTAAGTGTAAAAGACTCATTGGATTCATTGGATTTTGAAGACTTTGTGTGAAAAAAGAACATAAAACATCTCACTAATCATTCTATATTGAATACATGTAGAAATGATAATGTTGTGGATATACTGCGTTAGATAAAATATATTACTAAAATTAATTCCACCTGTTTCTTTTACATTTTTAAAAATATGGCTACTAGAGGGACTTCCCTGGTGGTCCAGCGGTTAAGACTCTGAGCTTCCACTTCAGGGGGCACGGGTTTGATCCCTGGTCAGGGAACTAAGATCCCACAGGCTGTGTGGCATGGCCAGAAAAAAAAAACTATGGCTACTAAAAAATTTTAAATGCCATATATGGCTATTATATTTCTATTGGACAGTATTAATCCATCTGAACTCCATCTCCAGCATTCTGATCTGAACTCCATCTCCAGCGTTCCAGGTCCTGACGCTGGCATCTTTCTGCCTTGGGTACATAAAATAAATATGTTATTAACTTTGCTATTCTTGAGTTTGAAGTTTGGAACAACTCCTTACTTATATTTATGTTATACATTTTTTTCTCTATTGAGTTCAAGTAAAAATAACCTGAGAGATGGAGGAATGTCTGGATTCATGTACTCATGGAGAGAGGCCTGCTTTCTGCAAACCACACCCTGTGTTGAGGAGTGATTCTTCTCAGAGCCCTGCTAAATGAAGTGCCATTGTCACAATTTTCCACAAACTTAGTGGCTTAAAATAACATAGATTTTGGAATTCCCTGGTGGTCCAGTGGTTAGGACTCCACGCTCCTATTGCAGGGGGCGCGGGTTCGATCCCTGGTCAGGGAACTAAGATCACCGCATGCTGTGCATCGTGGCCAAAAACAAAAAAGCAAAAAACATAAATTTATGCTCCTAGAGTTCTGGAGGTCAGAAGTCCAAAATGAGTCTTATGGGGCTAAAACCAAGCTGTTGGCAAGATTTGTTCCTTCTGGAGGCTCCATGGGAGGATCCGTTCCTTGTCTCTTACACTCGTAGAGGCTTCCAACAGTCCTTGGCTTGTGGACACATCATTCCATTCTCTTCTTCCTTTGTCACCTTGCCTTTTCTCTGACTCTTAGTCATCTTCCTCCCTCTAAAAAGAACTCTGTGATTATACCTGGCCCACCCAGAAAATCCAGGGTGACCTCCCTGTCTTAAGATCCTTAATTTGAGCACATCTGCAAGTTTCCTTCTGCCCTATAAGGCAACATTTACAGGTTCCAGGGATTAGGACATGACTGTCTTTGGGGGGCCATTATTTAGCCTTCCACAGGAAGCCTGAGCTGTGAGTCTGTTGTTTTTGCTTTTATGGGTTGGATCTTATTTTAAAACATGATTTTAATGATTTATGAGTGGTTGGCATACCATTCATTTCTTTATGCTCTCTTTTTTTTTTTTTTTGCCACACTGCACAGCTTGTGGGATCTTAGTTCCCCCACCAGGGATTGAACCCCGGCCCTTGGCAGTGAAAGCATGGAGTCCTAACCACTGGACCGCCAGGGAATTCCTCATTTCTTTATTCTTAAAACCAGAATTTATGGGAATATACCAAAAACTCACGAGCTGGGTGTTTCTAGGAAATGGTGACCGTGAAATGCATGATTATAACATAGAAATCATTTCTGAGCAATCTTATTTCAATAGTTAGTTTCACTGGCTTAGAAGGTATTAAAGTCCTTTTTATATATAACTTATGTATATAACCTAAGGTTATGTAAACATTAAAATGAGAATAAGTATATTATCTAGTCTTCATAAATCAGATTGGCATTCAACAAATTTTGTTGAGACCCCACTATTTGTCAATACTTTTTCATTGTGATTTCAATCAACTGTCTCATCGATCCTAAGAAATAGGTATTGTGTCTATTTGACAGACAATGGGATGGAGAAACTTGAAGAAATTAGATGATTCCTCAATAACTGCATTGGATTTGGTCTTCTGCTCTAAGAACAGTGACATTCCAGTATTCAAATTTGTTTCTCAAAAAAAAAATTGAATACATAAAAGCTGACAACTTTACAGAGTACTTGCTCACACATTATCACCAGTGAGCCTGTTGAGCTTGACTCTTATCCAGCACCATCAAGGGATATGTGTAGAATAAGTGGGGAATTCTTGATACTCCATCCTCCCAACTCCTTCCTTTCAACTTTGCATTCTCTCAGCAGCAGACTCTAAGACCAGAATTCAAGTGTGCATGGTTTATTTGGGAGGTGTTCCCAGAAAGTTCTAGTAGGGAAGCTGGGAAGTAGGACAGAGAAGGGAAAGACATGTTATATAAATAAGTTACCACTATGATTTAATTCTGCTGGGGAATTCTAGAAGACAGTAGGACACAAGCCTTAGAATTATCCCCCCTGAGGTAAGGGAGCTGGGGTATCTATACCCCCAGCAGTCATTAGTTGAGAACGTCTGAGGAGGTGGATTCTATGTGTTCAGCCTACCACACTCACAGGCAGAGCTGGCTCCTGCCAACAGAGGAAGTTCTTGGGCGTCAGGAAATGAGGCTGACTGTTAAACACAATATACCACCATTTGTCAATGACCTGGTGAGACAAGGAGCCGTGGTAGCTCCCAAAGATAATTAGATCACTTTGCATCAAATATTTTTTTTTAAACCCTTTCTGCAGTGAGGCATTAAATAATTAATCACATTACTTTTTATTATATTCTAGTTTTTTGATTAACACAAGAACGATGAGTATCAGGTGCTTTTATTTATTTATTAAATTTATTTATTTATTTATTTATTTTTGGCTGTGTTGGGTCTTCCTTACTGTGCGAGGGCTTTCTCCAGTTGTGGCAAGCAGGGGCCACTCTTCATCGCGGTGCGCGGGCCTCTCACCACCGCGGCCTCTCTTGTTGCGGAGGACAGGCTCCAGAGCGCAGGCTCAATAGTTGTGGCTCAGGGGCCCAGTTGCTCCGCGGCATGTGGGATCCTCCCACACCAGGGCTCGAACCGGTGTCCCCCGCATTAGCAGGCAGACTCTCAACCACTGCGCCACCCGGGAAGCCCTGCATCAAATATTTTGTCCAGAGTAATCAGTAGTACTTCCAGTTTCTTTAGTTAACTTGCTGGTTCCAGTGTATTGGTTTCAGTAACTAACCTGCTGTAAATCTGAAGGTCTTACGGAAAAAAACAAACAAAAAAAACCCCAATATTTTGAAAGTAGTTTAAAATTCATTCAGTTCAAGTCAGCAACATTTACTGAACAACTGACATGCCCAAACATGCTCCTGAATGCCGGAGATAGAAACCTCTATCTGCTACCTGCACTGGACAACTTTGCAGGGCAAGCAAAATACCTGTCTTTCTCTTTTGGTGAGGGAAGTGCAGGGGGAGAGTTATAACTCCAACTCTTTGTCCAGTGCCTGGTACATAGTAGGTGTTGAGTAAAAAATTTGGTGCCTAAATGAATGACCAAAGGAAGGCGATGGAGAAGCAAATAATGTTATTTACATGTAAATAATATATATATTTATATGTAAATAAACATTCAAAAGAATGAACATGGGTATATTATATATTTATAAATTATATATATTTATATGTGTTTATTTATAAACATATATATATACACACACACACATAAAATATTCCATAGAATACAGTTAAGAGAAATTTAGTCAGCACGACAGAGTCAGGGGAAGTGGAAGACATGGGATGACACCGAAGTTATGCGTATAGAATGAATGTGAGCCCACCTGATATATAACAGGAGAGAAGGCAAGTGTTCCAGTGCTTGATTCATAGGAGGTCTTGCGTAGGAATAAATGAATGGCTGGCTGGACAGATACATACCTGCAAAAGGAAGGCATTGGCCCAAGGTGTGGAGTGGAGTGGTCAGCATCTGGGGTCATGAGCCAAGTGACTGCCAAGGTCAAAGAAGCCAGGCTGGAACCAGGCTGTAAGGAGCCCTGCATGTCCAGCTGAGGAATTTAAACTTTTTTCTGACAGCAGTAGAGAGCAAAGCAGGGCATCACCGGCTGATTTCTTTAAAGATAACCCATCATGCCCAATTCATGCTCAGAACTGTCACACAGTTACACAAAATTATTTTTAAGGTAATTAACGGTAATTTATTTTACCTGGCAGTATTTTTCCTAATATACGTAATAATAGTGTGCTTCTAGTCTGTGGTATCTCAGCTTTGATGAATACAAATGCAAAATTAAAAAGCAAAATACCAAAGCAGCAAATACCTTTATAAAGATCATCACCTTGCTCTTTGAGTATTCCCTTTGTTTGATTTCTGGGTACCACATGTATTATAGTTATCTATTGCTATTTAACAAAATATTGATACTACAAATTGTATTGATACTACAATACTACAAAGCTTAGTGGTTTAAAACAATGCTTATTATCTCACAGTTTCTGTGAGCCAGGAATTCAGGAGCAGTTTAGCTGGATGGGGCTTGGGGTTTTTCACAAGGTTATAATCGAGTTGTTGGTCAAGGCTGCAGCCATCCAAATGCATGACTCCAACTGGAGGATCTGCTTTCAAGATGGCATACTCACATGGCTGTGGGCAGGAGGCCTCAGCTCCTCACCTTGCGGACCTCTCCATAAGGCTGCTTGAGTATCCTTATGAGATGTCAGCGGACTTCCTACATAGCAAGAAATCCAAAAAACAGAGAACAAAGAGGAAGTTGCAATGCCTTCTATGTCCTGATCTCAGAAGTTACCCTCAATCACTCCCACCGTAATCTCTTTGTTAGAAACCAGTCACTGAGTACAGTCCCACATAAATGTTACCGAAAGTTGGGTCGAGCTGCTCGCCACTCAAAAGCCAATACTTGAGAGGCAAGGTTGGTGGAAAGGAAAGTTTGCTTTCTTTCGGAGGCTGGCAACCAGGGGAGAGGGCGAACTCATGTCCAAAGGCCGACTCTTCACTGACAATCAGTGGGCAAGAGCTTTTAAAGGGGAATTTCAGGGGTGTGTAGGCGGAGGGAGGGGGGCTACGTGCAGAAACAGCACATCAGCTCTGACGGTCATCTTGAAATTGATCATACGGTGGTCTGATCAGTGTCATCTTTTGTTTTGTTTTGTTTTTGATCAGTGTCATCTTGATTGTTTTAAGCACAGTTAATCTTCAGTTCCAGGGTTTGTTTGTTCCCTTTTCTTTGAGGCCAGTTCTTGGAATTGTGGCAGCTTTGTCATGGCTACAGTCTGGTCATCATATAGTTAACTTCTTCCACCTGGTGTGGGTGTCAGTATTTACGAAACAGCTCAAAGGATGTGGCTCAGAATATTATCTATAGCCCGTGAGGAAGAACTAAAGATCCTTGACATTTCTTCTTTTTTTGCTTTAAGAAGTATTTTCTTTTAAACATCAAGGTATATACTAAAGAACACTTCAGTGATAGAAAATTTGGTCTACTAAAGAATCCGCTTGATAGCTAAACACTTCAGACCATGAAGTTAACGTAGGTTACATACACCTTACAACAAACACTACTTCCGTCTGTTAAAATAAGCCAACATGAAACTAGAAAAAAACTAGCTCTGCTTTTAGTGCCTAAAGTATCACAGTATTACACTTAGTAGAAAGAAATCTTATCTTCCCCTTAAGTAGTTGTCATGCCATACAGGTTTTTAAATGTTAACAAAAATAAAGAAATACTTGAAAACATATTATCAGAAGAAATGAAGACAAGAGTGTTGAACACGCGGCCACGTAATCCTCAGGCAGAGCTCAGTCTACTTCTTCCATGCGTGACGTGTCATCGTCTCCTTCAAGGGGTGGCATCTCCTCAGTTACAGCAGCACTACTGTCGTCAGCAGTGGGGTCATCTTCATCAATACCAAGACCATGTTTGATCATCCTATAGATCCTGTTAGCATGTGTCTGGGGATCCTCCAGACTGAATTCCAACTGTCCTTCAACTGAAAAATGCTTCACTGCCAAGTGATCTTCCCAGTCATTGGTCAAGCTCTTGTAGAACTCTCCGTACTCTTCATTACTAATGTCATCAGGATTTCTGGTCCAAATAGGCTTTGTTTTGTTCAGTTCTTCTTGATCAATGTATTTCTCCTTGATCTTCTTCTTTTTCTTCTTGTCACCATCCTTCTTTTCTTCTTCCTTATGAGAAGAGCTAGTTTACTGGGATCTGTCAAGCTCTCATACCTGATCTTGTCCAGAGCATCAGACGAATTTGAAATAAGCTCCCTCAGAAAGATCTCTTTATTCGAGTAGAACGTGTTGATAATCAGCGACATCAACTGGGCAATTTCCGCCTGGAAGGCGAATGTCTCCACCCCCTCCTCCTCCCTCAGCTGGTCTTGCGTCTGGGTTTCCTCGGGCATCTTGGCTAAAGGACCACAAAGGCTCCGCAGCGACACAGCACCGGGACACAGAAGCAACTGATCCTTGACATTTCTTAATAACTAAACGTTATTTTGTCCTCTTTGACTATTTTCCTTTGCTTCTGCATTTTCTCACTTCTCTGATTAAATTTATTCTTTGACTAAAGTTTTTCTGTAGACAAAAGGCAGGAGGAGGACATGTCAGAGAAGGACCACAGAGTCCTTCTCCCTTTCATAAGGAAAGGAGAATTAGGCTTAACTTTTTAAAGGAGGAATATCAAAGAACTTGTGGACATATTTTAAGACAAACACACCATACATTCTGGTTTTCCCTCTCCCCACTGGTAACCACTAGTTTGTTCTCTATATCTGTGAGTCTGCTTCTTTTTTGTTATATTCACTAGTTTGTTGTATTTTTTAGATTCCACATATAAGTGATATCATATGATATTTGTCATTCTCTGACTTCAGTATGACAATCTCTAGGTCCATCCATGTTGCTGCAAATGACATTATCTCATCCTTTTTTATGGCTGACTCATATTCCATTGTATATGTGTACCACATCTTTATCCGTTCCTCTTTTGATGGACATTTAGGTTGTTTCCATGTCCTGGCTATTGTAAATAGTGCTGCAGTGAACACTGGGATGCATGTATCTTTTTAAAAAAAAAAAAAACACATGCAAATTTATTATGTCTTAGTTTTTGTGTATCAGGAGCCCAAGCATAGCTCAACTGCCTTCTCTGCTTCAGGTTGTTTCCTGGTTGAAATTACAATGTTTACAGAGCTGTGTTCTAATAAGAAGGCTTGACTGGAGATAAAGCCACTGCCAAGCTCATTCAATTTGGTGTCAGAACTCATTTCTTCTTGCCTGTAGAACTAAGAGCTTAATTTTTTTTCTAGCTCTATAAATCAGTTTTAATTTTGAGTTGTGGTTTTCTCTGAATATATGCCCAGGAGTGGGATTGCTGGATCATATGGTAGCTGTATTTTTAGTTTTTTAAGGACTCTCCATACTGCTCTCCATAGTGGCTGGACCAATTTACATTCCCGCCAATGGTGAGGGGGGTTCCCTTTTCTCCACACCCTCTCCAGCATTTATTGTTTGTAGATTTTTTGATGATGACCATTCTGACTGGTGTGAAGTGATACCTCACTGTAGTTTTGATTTGCATTTCTCTAATAATTAGGGATGTTGAGCATCTTTTCGTGTGCTTTTTGGCCACCTGTATGTCTTCTTTGGAGAAATGTCTATTTAGATCTTCCACCCAGTTTTTGATTGGGTTGTTTTAGCGGCATGAGCTGTTTGTATATTTTGGAGATTAATCCCTTGTCAGTTCTTGACCTATCCATTGGGATGTTTCACTGAGCTTAGGACATCCAAAACTGAACTCTTGATCAGCTCTCTAGAACTCACTTTCCTGCATCTCGCCCATTCCGCCTATTCCAGAGCAAACAGTGTCTAAACTGGTTCGAGCCAAAAACCTGGGCATCATTCCTGACAACTCACTCTTCGTCCCCACTTATATGCAATCTGGTGCTATGTCCTACTCTGGACCATGTCTCAAACCCATCTTCTCTCCCTCCTGCCTGCCACCACCCAGCCACATCACCATCATCTCTCACCTGAATCCCCACAGTAGCTTCCCTTTGCTTCTTCTTTTGTCCCCTCTAGTCCATGTCTCACAGTGTTCCTCTTAAAATTTAAGTCAGATCATGCCACCTCTCTCCTTAAAACCTTCCAGTGACTCCCCATTGGATTAAGAATAAAATCCATTCTGTTTTTTTTTTAAATAAATGTATTTGTTTATTTTTGGCTGTGTTGTGTCTTCGTTGTTACGCGTGGGCTTTCTCTCTAGTTGCAGCGAGCGGGGGCTACTCTTCCTTCTGGTGCACAGGCTTCTCATTGCGGTGGCTTCTCTTGTTGAGGAGCACAGGCTCCAGGCACACAGGCTCAGTAGTTGTGGGTCGCAGGCTCTAGAGTGCAGGCTCAGTAGTTGTGGCTCATGGGCTTAGTTGCTCCGCAGCATGTGGGATCTTCCTGGACCAGGGCTCGAACCTGTGTCCCCTGCATTGGCAGGCGGATTCTTAACCACTGCGCCACCAGGGAAGTCCTCTAGTTTAAATGGTATCAAAGGCCTTGCTTGATCTAGCCTTTGCCTATTTCTCTAATTCCATTTTATATTATTCTCCTTCATGCTCACTATGAATGAATGAATGAATGTGAGGGAAAATAAATGTAATTGTCTGGATAACCCTTGCTTTATTGACAACCTTCCCTTCCTCATCTCATTTCCCCAATCCCTCATGGACATTCTCTTCACCTCATAAATAAACCACTGCACTCAGATCCTTGTCTCATGGTCTGCTTCTGGGGGAGCCCAAGCTAAGACACGCCCCATTCCCAATTTCTACCTAACTCTGAGCTTGGAAGATAAGTGAGAGAAATAGGGGAAACACTGGAAAGTTCCAAGTTTTGCCTACTCATGGCATGGGAAATTTGAAGATGCATCAACACACACTGGTACACACTGGATAGCTTGGACATTTGACTGGGCTCTCAAATCCCTGCACATCCAGGAAAGCGAGATGCCTTGGGGCATCCCTGGGGCTGCTGGACTTGGACTCTGTATCTCGACGGTGGATGGGAACCCAGAATTAATCTGAACTGGTTGGGTACTATGGACTTGCCACACTGGGAGCCATGATGAAAACAAGAGAAAACAAAAACAAATCACTTATGGCTGGCCCTTGTTGTCCGTATTTAGAAAATTTTTTATTTCATTTGGCAATATTTAAATGTATTTAAACATCAGCAAAAAAGTTTTAACTTCCCAATTTGTCTTGGAGAATATCAGAAAGTTTCCTGGAACCTGACCATAGCAAGCATACTAAGAATTCTGGCACAGTATATTTTTGCAGAAAATAAGGAATCCCATGAAGAAATACTATACTGCTTACACAATCCCTGGAATGTTTTTAAATTAACTTCAGCTGTGGAGACAGCGATTTGTGATTAATTTGATCAATGTAGACAGCAAGCTGTATAATGTGTTAAAGGAACTCTGGGCAATTCAGCATTTATTTTTTTATTTTTATTTTTTTTTATACTTCAATAAAGATGTTTAAAAAAAAAAAAAATCTTTGCTACAGAGGAAAAAAATGGAGCCCATATCTAGAAATCTCAATATTTGGAGTAAGGGAAAACATAATTTTGAGATTAAAAATATTGGGTCCTGAACTGAATATAACTTCCATCTTATTTTAAGAAGTTTTTTTTTTTTTTTTTTTTTCTCACACACACACACTGTATTTTATTTTTACAAGAGATAAATAGACTGACACCAAGCATTGTACATGGATGACCACAACAAAAGCAACAATGATTGCAATTACCAAACATGAAACACACTCATACTATGTCATAATATTGACATTCAGTCCAGTAATCCTCCACTGTAACAGCTCCTTTACTTTGCAGTGAAAATTGATTTGTATATTCTTTGCCTCTGAGTCCTTGTGGGATTTTTTTTTTTTTTTTTAATTCAGACAGAAAGTCACAAAAATTATACTCATCCTCATCAGTTCACTCAGTCCCATGTAATTAATTGTTTTTTTTCATCTTGATCTTTTGTTAGCACTTTTATGAGTTCATCAGTTTTTCATCAGAGTTCTGAAAATGCTTATTCATTCAGTTCAGCAGTACAGTCAGTTACCAGAGACCTGTACTTGTCAGAGTCTTTTCCATGAATTTCTTGAAGATGAAACCCTTTTATAGGAACATATTTGCAAAATCATCAGAGTACACCCAGAACTGTCTGTAAATGACAAAAGACTTAAAAATGACCATGGTAAAAGATTTGATGAAAGTTCATAATAATGCAGTTGAAAAGAAAATTAGTTATTTCTGAGATATACATTTTAAAGTAATAACTAGGATTATTACTTATAACATTATACCAGAACATATAAGATTTTTAGAAATTTCATGTAATGTCTGAAACATTTATATTAACATATTTCCATACAAATACAAATATAAGATTTTTAGGAATTTCATGTAATGTCTGAAACATTTATATTAACATATTTCCATACAAATAACCCAATGAAAGTTTAGTATTAGTTGTTTTGTTTGTTTTTTTATACTGCAGGTTCTTATTAGGCATCAATTTTATACATATCAGTGTATACATGTCAATCCCAATCGCCCAATTCAGCACACCACCATCCCCACCTCACCGCAGTTTTCCCCCCTTGGTGTCCATATGTCCATTCTCTACATCTGTGTCTCAACTTCTGCCCTGCAAACTGGCTCATCTGTACCATTTTTCTAGGTTCCACATACATGCATTAATATATGATATTTGTTTTTCTCTTTCTGACTTACTTCACTCTGTATGACAGTCTCTAGATCCATCCACGTCTCAACAAATGACTCAATTTCGTTCCTTTTTATGGCTGAGTAATATTCCATTGTATATATGTACCACATCTTCTTTATCCATTCGTCTGTTGATGGGCATTTAGGTTGCTTCCATGACCTGGCTATTGTAAATAGTGCTGCAATGAACATTCGGGTGCATGTGTCTTTTTGAATTACGATTTTCTCTGGGTATATGCCCAGTAGTGGGATTGCTGGGTCATATGGTAATTCTATTTTTAGTTTTTTAAGGAACCTCCATATTGTTCTCCAGAGTGGCTGTATCAATTTACATTCCCACCAACAGTGCAAGAGGGTTCCCTTTTCTCCACACCCTCTCCAGCATTTGTTGTTTGTAGATTTTCTGATGATCCCCATTCTAACAGGAGTGAGGTGATACCTCATTGTAGTTTTGATTTGCATTTCTCTAATAATTAGTGATGTTGAGCAGCTTTTCATGTGCTTCGTGGCCGTCTGTATGTCTTCTTTGGAGAAATGTCTATTTAGGTCTTCTGCCCATTTTTGGATTGGGGTGTTTGTTTCTTTGATATTGAGCTGAATGAGCTGTTTATATATTTTGGAGATTAATCCTTTGTCCGTTGATTCATTTGCAAATATTTTCTCCCATTCTGAGGGTTGTCTTTTCGTCTTGTTTATGGTTTCCTTTGCTGTGCAAAAGCTTTGAAGTTTCATTAGGTCCCACTTGTTTATTTTTGTTTTTATTTCCATTACTCTAGGAGGTGGATCAAAAAAGATCTTGCTGTGATTTATGTCAAAGAGTGTTCTTCCTATGTTTTCCTCTAAGAGTTTTATAGTGTCCAGTCTTATATTTAGGTCTCTAATCCATTTTGAGTTTATTTTTGTGTATGGTGTTAGGGAGTATTCTAATTTCATTCTTTTACATGTAGCTGTCCAGTTTTCCCAGCACCACTTATTGAAGAGACTGTCTTTTCTCCATTGTATATCTTTGCCTCCTTTGTCATAGATTAGTTGACCATAGGTGCGTGGGTTAATCTCTGGGCTTTCTATCTTGTTCCATTGATCTATGTTTCTGTTTTTGTGCCAGTACCATATTGTCTTGATTACTGTAGCTTTGTAGTATAGTCTGAAGTCAGGGAGTCTGATTCCTCCAGCTCCATTTTTTTGCCTCAAGACTGCTTTGGCTATTCGGGGTCTTTTGTGTCTCCATACAAATTTTAAGATGATTTGTTCTAGCTCCGTAAAAAATGCCATTGGTAATTTGATAGGGATTGCATTGAATCTGTAGATTGCTTTGGGTAGTATACTCATTTTCACAATGTTGATTCTTCCAATCCAAGAACATGGTATATCTCTCCATCTGTTGGTATCATCTTTAATTTCTTTCATCAGTGTCTTATAGTTTTCTGCATACAGGTCTTTTGTCTCCCTAGGTAGGTTTATTCCTAGGTATTTTATTCTTTTTGTTGCAATGGTAAATGGGAGTGTTTCCATAATTTCTCTTTCAGATTTTTCATCATTAGTGTATAGGAATGCAAGAGATGTCTGTGCATTAATTTTGTATCCTGCAACTTTACCATATTCATTAATTAGCTCTAGCAGTTTTCTGGTGGCAGTTTTAGGATTCTCTATGTATAGTATCATGTCATCCGCAAAGAGTGACAGTTTTACTTCCTCTTTTCCAATTTGTATTCCTTTTATTTCTTTTTCTTCTCTGATTGCCGTGGCTAGGACTTCCAGAACTATGTTGAATAGTAGTGGTGAGAGTGGACATCCTTGTCTCGTTCCTGATCTTAGAGGAAATGCTTTCAGTTTTTCACCATTGAGAATGATGTTTGCTGTGGGTTTGTCATATATGGCCTTTATTATGTTGAGGTAGGTTCCCTCTATGCCCACTTTCTGGAGAGTTTTTATCATAAATGGGTGTTGAATTTTGTCAAAAGCTTTTTCTGCATCTATTGAGATGATCATATGGTTTTTATTCTTCAGTTTGTTAATATGGTGTATCACATTGATTGATTTGCGTATATTGAAGAATCCTTGCATCCCTGGGATAAATCCCACTTGATCGTGGTGTATGATCCTTTTAATGTGTTGTTGGATTCTGTTTGCTAGTATTTTGTTGAGGATTTTTGCATCTATATTCATCAGTGATATTGGTCTGTAATTTTCTTTTTTTGTAGTGTCTTTGTCTGGTTTTGGTATCAGGGTGATGGTGGCCTCATAGAATGAGTTTGGGAGTGTTCCTTCCTCTGCAATTTTTTGGAAGAGTTTAAGAAGGATGGGTGTTAGCTCTTCTCTAAATGTTTGACAGAATTCACCTGTGAAGCCATCTGGTCCTGGACTTTTGTTTGTTGGAAGATTTTTAATCACAGTTTCAATTTCATTACTTGTGATTGGTCTGTTCATATTTTCTGTTTCTTCCTGATTCAGTCTTGGAAGTTTATACCTTTCTAAGAATTTGTCCATTTCTTCCAGGTTGTCCATTTTATTGGCATAAAGTTGCTTATAGTAGTCTCTTAGGATGTTTTGTATTTCTGCGGTGTCTGTTGTAACTTCTCCTTTTTCATTTCTGATTTTATTGATTTGAGTCCTCTCCCTCTTTTTCTCGATGAGTCTGGCTAATGGCTTATCAATTTTGTTTATCTTCTCAAAGAACCAACTTGTAGTTTTATTGATCTTTGCTATTGTTTTCTTTGTTTCTATCTCATTTATTTCTGCTCTGATCTTTATGATTTCTTTCCTTCTGCTAACTTTGGGTTTTGTTTGTTCTTCTTTCTCTAGTTTCTTTAGGTGTAAGGTTAGATTGTTTACTTGAGATTTTTCTTGTTTCTTTAGGTAGGCTTGTATAGCTATAAACTTCCCTCTTAGAACCACTTTTGCTGCATCCCATAGGTTTTGGGTCGTCGTGTTTTCATTGTCATTTGTCTCTAGGTATTTTTTTATTTCCTCTTTGATTTCTTCAGTGATCTTTTGGTTATTTAGTAACGTATTGTTTAGCCTCCATGTGTTTGTCTTTTTTACGTTTTTTTCCCTGTAATTCATTTCTAATCTCATAGCGTTGTGGTCAGAAAAGATGCTTGGTATGATTTCAATTTTCTTAAATTTACTGAGGCTTGATTTGTGACCCAAGATGTGATCTATCCTGGAGAATGTTCCGTGCGCACTTGAGAAGAATGTGTACTCTGCTGTTTTTGGATGGACTGTCCTATATATATCAATTAAATCTATCTGGTCTATTGTGTCATTTAAAGCTTCTGTTTCCTTATTTATTTTCATTTTGGATGATCTGTCCATTGGTGTAAGTGAAGTGTTAAAGTCCCCCACTATTATTGTGTTACTGTCGATTTCCTCTTTTATAGCTGTTAGCAGTTGCCTTATGTATTGAGGTGCTCCTATGTTGGGTGCATATATATTTATAATTGTTATATCTTCTTCTTGGATTGATCCCTGGATCATTATGTAGTGTCCTTCCTTGTCTCTTGTAACATTCTTTATTTTAAAGTCTATTTTATCTGATATGAGTATAGCTACTCCAGCTTTCTTTTGATTTCCATTTGCATGGAATATCTTTTTCCATCCCCTAACTTTCAGTCTGTATGTGTCCCTAGGTCTAAAGTGGGTCTCTTGTAGACAGCATATATATGGGTCCTGTTTTTGTATCCATTCAGCCAGTCTATGTCTTTTGGTTGGGGCATTTAATCCATTCACGTTTAAGGTAATTATCGATATGTATGTTCCTATGACCATTTTCTTAATTGTTTTGGGTTTGTTTTTGTAGGTCCTTTTCTTCTCTTGTGTTTCCCACTTAGAGAAGTTCCTTTAGCATTTGTTGTAGAGCTGGTTTGGTGGTGCTGAATTCTCTTAGCTTTTGCTTGTTTGTAAAGCTTTTGATTTCTCCATCAAATCTAAATGAGATCCTTGCCGGGTAGAGTAATCTTGGTTGTAGGTTCTTCCCTTTCATCACTTTAAGTATATCATGCCACTCCCTTCTGGCTTGCAGAGTTTCTGCTGAGAAATCAGCTGTTAACCTTATGGGAGTTCCCTTGTATGTTATTTGTCGTTTTTCCCTTGCTGCTTTCAATAATTTTTCTTTGTCTTTAATTTTTGCCACTTTGATTACTATGTGTCTCGGCGTGTTTCTCCTTGGGTTTATTCTGTATGGGACTCTCTGCGCTTCCTGGACTTGGGTGGCTATCTCCTTTCCCATGTTAGGGAAGTTTTCGACTATAATCTCTTCAAATATTTTCTCTGGTCCTTTCTCTCTCTCTTCTCCTTCTGGGACCCCTATAATGCGAATGTTGTTGCGTTAAATGTTGTCCCAGAGGTCTCTTAGGCTGTCTTCATTTCTTTTCATTCTTTTTTCTTTAGTCTGTTCCACAGCAGTGAATTGCACCATTCTGTCTTCCAGGTCACTTATCCGTTCTTCTGCCTCAGTTATTCTGCTATTGATTCCTTCTAGTGTAGTTTTCATTTCAGTTATTGTATTGGTCATCTCTGTTTGTTTGTTCTTTAATTCTTCTAGGTCTTTGTTAATCATTTCTTGCATCTTCTCAATCTTTGCCTCCATTCTTATTCCGAGGTCCTGGATCATCTTCACTATCATTATTCTGAATTCTTTCTCTGGAAGGTTGCCTATCTCCACTTCATTTAGTTGTTTTTCTGGGGTTTTTTCTTGTTCCTTCATCTGGTATATAGCCCTCTGCCTTTTCATCTTCTCTATCTTTCTGTAACTGTGGTTTTTGGTCCGCAGGCTGCAGGATTGTAGTTTTTCTTGCTTCTGCTCTCTGCCCTCTGGTGGTTGAGGCTATCTAAGAGGCTTGATGGTAGGCTCTGGTGGTGGGTAGAGCTGACTGTTGCTGTGGCGGTCAGAGCTCAGTAAAACCTTAATCCACTTGAGTGTTGATGGGTGGGGCTGGGTTCCCTCCCTGTTGGTTGTTTTGCCTGAGGCAACCCAACACTGGAGCCTACCCGTGCTCTTTGGTGGGGTTAATGGCAGACTCTGGGAGGGCTCACGGCAAGGAGAACTTCCCAGAACCTCGGCTGCCAGTGTCCTTATCCCCCCGGTGAAACAGAGCCACCACTCGCCTCTGCAGGAGACCCCCCAACACCAGCAGGTAGGTCTGGTTCAGTCTCCCCCAGGGTCACTGCTCCTTCCCCTGGGTCCCGATGCACACATTACTTTGTGTGTGCCCTCCAAGAGTGGGGTCTCTGTTTCCCCTAGTCCTGTCAAAGTCCTGCAATCAATTCCCACTAGGCTTCAAAGTCTGATTCTCTAGGAATTCCTTCTCCCGTAGCCGGACCCCCAGGTTGGGAAGCCTGACGTGGGGCTCAGAACCTTCACTCCAGTGGGTGGACTTCTGTGGTATAAATGTTCACCAGTCTGTGAGTCACCCACCCAGCAGTTATGGGATTTGATTTTACTCTGATTGCGCCCCTCCTACCGTCTCACTGTGGCTTCTCCTCTGTCCTTGGATGTGGGGTATCCTCCTTGGTGAAGTCCAGGTTCTTCCTGTCAATGACTGTCCAGCAGCCAGTTTTGATTCTGGTGCTCTCGCAAGAGGGAGTGAGAGCACGTCCTTCTACTCCGCCATCTTGGTTAATCCTTCCAATTCAGCATTTAGATCAGACTCCCATGGCTCAGGGCCTCCTCCCCACAGAGACTTGCTCACCTAAACTGCCACTTCCCTGCCTCAGTACTGGGTGCCCTGAGCCTTCAATATGTCCAATGTTGTTTAGGACATAGGACATGTTGTAACCGACAGGATGGCTGGGAAGTATAGTGTAGCTTTGTGCCCAGGAGACACAGGAGTGTTTAGGAAGAGAGATCAGAGAGCGAGAGAGCAAGCACGCGTGGGCAAGCAGCTGTCTAGCCCAGCCATACCTCCCATGGTGGCAGAGAATGTTGGTGGGATCATTTCAGTCCAAGATCAAGAGTTCTCTTTCCAGGTTTATAAACTCCTTTTATTGATTACCACAGGTTTATCAGGTTCCGTGGAGTTGGTTCGATCCAGCCCAATGCATATAAGCTCATTCTACTCAGACATCTCTTAAATTCAGGTGATTGATACTATGCCTTAACCATGCAACCTTGATATCCCAGAATGCACTGCTCCAATTCCGTACATTAAAAAAACACATGCTTCACTAAATATGGAAGCAAATGCAATTCATATCGATAGCTTTATAAGTTTTTGTTTGTTTGAATGGATTCACACATGAGGAAAAAATCATGTGTACTAGACTTTAGGAAAAGAAATGGCCTTGGAATATTACTCTCTTGATGAGGGTGGGCTAACTTATGCGTTAAACCATCTCAAAATCATAGTGGCTGAACACAGTAGAAGTTTATTTCTTTGCCTGCCTCCAAGTCCAATGCACGTTTGAGAGAATCTGCTACGTGCTTGCACATGGGACAAGGCACCATCCATCTTGAGGCTCCATATTTTGCCGGTGTGCAGAGTCGTCTTTATTCAGTGGGCTGATGGAAAAGGAGTCAGGGATCCCATGGGAGGCTTTGTGCGCAGGCTTGGAGATGGTCTACCCACATTTCGTTGGCCTAAACCAGTCATGTGACCCCACCTAACCGACAGGATGGCTGGGAAGTATAGTGTAGCTTTGTGCCCAGGAGACACAGGAGTGGATTTAAGGAGCCCTTAACCTTCTCTTCCATGATCGTTAAATTGCAACATGTGGTATTACAGATATTTGGCCATTTTTAACTTATAAAATGGTAGTTTCATATAGTTTAACCTAACGGTTTGTGTCCTTTATCCAGAATGCTCACAACTAGATATTAAAGTAAAGGAGAAGTTGAATTAGTGACGGGAAAGTTAGTGATTGGGCATGGAATTAGGGCAAAAGGCAGGTAGAAGGAGACGATGCTGGGAAAGTGATCTGAATTACTTGCTAACATTAACTTGCAATGTCGTTTGAGAGCTATGCAGAAACAAAAAGTTAAAGCTTTTTTAGCAGTTTTTTAAAAAAGATTTTATAAGATAGTGTGTCCTACTGTTATTGTCAATATCATACTTGCCTGTGCTGGATTCTTTATTCCCCTCAATAATATCATTTCAACTTAGAAACATTTTTAATAATTAATCTTCTTTTTTTTTTTTTTTTTTTTTTTTTTTTATAATTTTTTTTTTTTTAATTTTTTTTTTTAATGATATTCTTGTCTGCTTACATTCTTTTTATGTATGTATGTATGTATGTATGTATGGCTGTGTTGGGTCTTCGTTTCTGTGCGAGGGCTTTCTCTAGTTGTGGCAAGCGGGGGCCACTCTTCATCGCGGCGCGTGGGCCTCTCACTATCGCGGCCTCTCGTTGCCGCGCACAGGCTCCAGACGCACAGGCTCAGTAATTGTGGCTCACGGGCCGAGTTGCTCCGCAGCATGTGGGATCCTCCCAGACCAGGGCTCGAACCCGCGTCCCCTGCACTGGAAGGCAGACTCCCAACCACTGCGCCACCAGGGAAGCCCCAATTAATCTTCTTTTTATCCATAATGTTAAATAGCTGCATATGTAAATTAAAAAAAAAAACTAGCAAGCGTAGAATGCAGAACTGGATTCTTGGTGTAATAAATCAATTTCCTCCAGCATCCACAAATCAGCAAGTAATTATTAGCCATTCTATCCACTAGTGATTTCCCTCTTTTAAACTGTTTTCCCATTTTCCTGACCAGATGTAGAATCTGATGATTAAACCAGTAAAATCCCATTTGTGCCTGTCCCTTTGAAGTTATCTCTCAAAACTGGGTGAATACATGGACGGCACACCCATTAATTAAAAGGCATATTGCTCATTTATGGACTCACATGGTTCTCTGATGGTTTTTCCTGCAGTGTTCTTTCAAGCTGCTTGCTCTCCTTTAGGAAATATGCACAGAACATGTCACTGCATCCACAGAGCAGCTGGAGGCCGAACTGGTGTTTTCTGATTTGTGTAGTTGCCTGAATATCAGAATCCATTTTATCGTTCTCAGTCGTGAGATGAGTCTTAACTGTTGTTTCCATTTCTTAAACAAATGAGAATAAGGCTAGATTTCATGACAGATTTCTGATATCTTCCAACAGAGCTGTAATATTAAAATGCATTTGTGACTGGGGAAGGAATTTCCTTACAGTGGATGAGAAATCTGACTTTATTAACAAGTTTTTGATGGCTCAAGTGTTAGTCATTAACATTTTGGAGAACTTTACAAGTGATACTTTGTACAGTGTCAAAAATGATGGCTTGGGAGAAATCAATACACCTCAAATTTCTCAGTTTCACCTTTTCACCTAAAGGCAAGATTGTGAAAGCAGTAAAATTCGAGAAAGAGGATTTCTCTGGAGAGTTGTGGTAATTTACAAACAGTATATGAATTTCGCCTTCTGGTAACTTTCTCCTGTTAGTTAACCCCAGGCAGTATTCTCCACAGTCAAAAAAAGTAATTGACTTTGACAAATGCATATGAAATGGGTTTGGCCACCTGTACAGAGGACCCTGGGCTTTTTCACCAAAGTTTCTAAGTAAGCTTTTTAAAAAATCACATTTCAACAAATTTCAATTTGGTTCTTTGTAATTTCACATCTAACAGTTTCAGTAATTTTTTTGAGGTATAATTGACATAAAACATTATGTTAGTTTCAGATGTACAGCACAGTGATTCGATATTTGTATACATTGCAAAATGATCACTACAATAAGTCTAGTTAACATCTGTCACCATATGTAGTTACAGAATTTATTTCTTGTGATGAGAACTTTTAAGATTTACTGTCTTAGCAACTTTCAAATATGCAGTGCAGTATTATTAACTATAGTCATCATGCTGTACATTACATCCCCAGGACTTAATTTAGTGTGTAACTGGAAGTTTGTACCTTTTGACCGCCTTCACCTGTTTTGTGACCCCCTGCCAGCAATCACCAATCTCCTCTCTGTATCTTTGAGCTTGGGGTGGTTTTTATGTTGTTTATTTTTTACCTTCCACATATAAGTGAGGTCATACAATATTTGTCTTTCACGTAGCATAATGCCCTCAAGGTCCATCCATGTTGTTGAAAATGGCAAGATTTCATTCTTTTTTATGGCTGAATAATATTCCATCATGTAGACATACCACTTTATCCGTCATTCATTGGTGGACACTTAGGTTGTTTCCATATCTTGGCTATTGTAAATAAAGCTGCAGTGAACATAGGGGTGCATATATCTTTTTGAGTTAGTGTTTCATTTTCTTTGGATAAATACCCAGAAGTGGAATTGCTAGATTGTATGGTAGTTTTTTTAAAAAAATTTTTTTTGAGGACTCTTCATACTGTTTGCCATAGTGGTTGTACCAATTTACATTCCCACCAACAGTGTGCAAGGGTTCCCTTTCCTCCACATCCTCGCCAACCATTGTTATTTGTTGTCTTTTGAATGGTAGCCATTTTGGCAGGTGTCAGGTGTTATCTCATTGTGGTTTTGGTTTGCATTTCCCTGAGTATTAGTTGATGTTGAGCATCTTTTTGTGCTTGCTGGCCATCTGTATGTCTTCCTTTGAAAAAATGTCTCTTCAGATTTTCTACCCATTTTTAAATCAGATTGTTTGGGTTTTTGCTAATGAGTTGTTTGAGTTCCTTTTATATTTTGGATATTAGCCCCTTATCAGATACATTATTTGCACATGTTTTCTTCCATTCGGTAGGTTGCCTTTTCATTTTGTTCCTTTGCTATGCAGAGCTTTTTAGTTTGGTATGGTCCCACTTGTTTACTTTTGTTGCCTTTGCTTTTGGTGTAATTTTTCAATAATCTTATTGGGGCTTATTGAGTCCACCCCACCTCTATGGAGGCTGCTTTGTGTTTTGCAAAATCCTCGATATATCCAACTGCTTGAAATCGTTGTATAACTCTCCGGCGCCTTCATGATGGACAAAATGTTTCACGTGGATGCAGGCCTTTACCTTCTGGCCCTTGTTTATCTCCTGCTCCTTCTCCCTCCCACTGTTTTCTCTGCTTCCCTTCCCACTCCCCTGCTCCAAACACATCCCACTGTCTATGCTCCAGCTTAGAGGCCCCCAACTCCTCATGTTCTTGGTGTCTCCTGTTGAGGATGAAGCTGGGATTTTTGGCATCAGGAAATAGGTAAGGCCCTTCCTATTGGAGCTGGGGAGCTTATTGCTTGCAAACCTGCAGTCAAGAAGAGGAAAAGTGGGAAAAGGGGAAAGGTAGTGGAGAGGAATAAATTAGGAGGTTGGGATTAACATATACACACTACTATATTTAGAATAGATAACCAACAAGGACCTACTGTACAGCACAGGGAACTCTACTGAATACTCTGTAATAATCTAACTGGGAAAAGAATCTGAAAAAGAATGGATATATGTATATTTATAACTGAATCACTTTGCTGTACACCTGAAACTAACACAACATTGTAAATCAACTGTACTCCAATATTAAATAAAAGTTAAAAAAAAAAGTTGGCAAGTGATCTCTATGGTTTTGTTGATAGATTGAAATCTAATTAAATGAATCCCACGTTCCTTATAAAAATATGGAATCAAATTCCCATAGGCAGAATTTCCCCCATATAGCCTTCCTGTTTATCATGTTTTCTTTTAAATCCACCTGAAATGTCGCCTCCCCTGTGATATCTTCCTTCCTCTTCCTCCTCAGGCAAAGTTAGTTTCTCCCTCCACTCTGCTCCCCAAACATCAGCTCCATGTTGTTAAAGGAAGAGGAAAGAGATGTGGGCACTTTGTCAAGGTTTATTACAAGCATGTATGGTCAAGAAACTGACTCTCTGAAGATCTAGGTGGAAGATTTTGTTCACAGGGTGAGATAAAGTTACATTACCTACTCACCAGAATATGGGGATAGCTCATTTTACTGACTAGTTTCGATCTTTGTGTTCAAATCTTAAGGACATCAAGACAAATAACCCAGTTGGAAAATGGGCAAAGGACCTGAATAGGCCTTTCTCCAAAGAAGATACACAAAAGGCCAATAAACACATAAAAGATGCTTAACATCATTAGCCATCAAGGAAATGCAAATCAAACCACACTGAGATACTGCTTCTCAACCACTGGAATGGCTGTAATTAAAAAATGGGCAAAAACAAGTGGTGGTGAGAATGTGGAGAAATTGGAACGCTCATACATTGCCGGTGGGAATGTAAAATGATGCAGCCATCTTGGAAAACAGTGTGGCAGTTCCTCAAAAAGTTAAACATAGAGTTACCCTATGACCCAGCAATTTCACTCCTAGGTATATACCCAAGAGAAATGAAAGCATATGTTCATACAGGAACTAGTACACAGTTGTACATAGCAGCATTATTCATAGTAGCCAAAAAGTAGAAACATCCCAAATGTCCATCAGCTGATGAATGGATAAACAAATGTGTTCTGTTCATACCATAGAATATTATCCAGCAATAGAAAGGAACAAAGTACTCTTATGTGCTACAAGATGAATGAACCTTGAAAACATGCTAAATGAAAAAAGCCAGACACAAAAAGACCATATAGTATATGATTACATTTATATGAAATGTCCAGAATAGGCAAATCCAGAGACAAAAAGTAGATTTGTGGTTGCCAGGGGATGGAGGGAGGGGAGAATTGAGAGCTAACTGCTGTTAGGTATGGGGTTTCTTTTTGGAGTGATGGAAATGTTCTAGAATTGGATGGTGGTGATGGTTGCATAACACAATGAATATATTAAAAACCACTGGAAATGATGCATTTTATGTTACGTGAATCTAACTCAGTTTTTTAAATGCTAAAAAAAGATTCTTAAGTACATCAGTGTGTTTGAACTAGCACTTATTCACTCAACGCACTTGATGTTCATTTGTCCACAGTTTCTTGTTTGGGAATTGTCAGTTACGTGCAGACTGGGTCAAGATTATGGTATCCCTTGCAGAATTGTTAGTAATATCCAGATTAGATTATGACAGATGGCTCTATTATTTCTCAGTCAAAACTCTTTCTGAGAGTAATGTAATGATACTTACCATGCTGCCCTATACTCTAATATATCTCTTTACAATAGACTATGAAGTTAAGAGAGCAAAGGTTGGGTCTTTTTAATCACTCTGTGTGCCTAAGACAGTGCTTGGAATATAGCAAGTGCTCAGTAAATGTTTCATTAGAATGCAGTGGTACTTAACAGGGCACAGTTTTGCCCCCCAGCCCACGGCACATTTGACTACGTCCAGAGAAGTTTTTGGCTGACACAATTGCAGGGCTGGCTGCTACTGGCTCTACAGATAGAGGCCAGGGTTGCTGCTGAATGTCCTCCAATGCACAGCACAGCCTCCAACAACGAAGATTCATCTGGCCCCAAATATCAGTCATGTAGAGGTTGAAAAACCCTGTTCTGAATGATCGAGTGGTTGACTTATAAATCTCCCAAATGAATTCCTTTAGAGGGTGAAAAAAAAGTCCCCTTCAAGAAAAAGTCAGCAGTAAAATCGTCCTTGAATTTGGTATCCTCAGTTAATGAAATGTCCCAGACAATATGTTTGCAGCTGTTCCCTGAATAACCAAGTTAGTGGGAGAAGCAGACCACAAGGGAAAGCTGCAGGGTTGCTTAACTTCCTGACCTTGACTAAGGTATTATTAACTTGCATAGAACTCAGTCCTGCAGCAGAAAGCACGTGGTGAAAGTGCATTCCTTGTCTGTTAAAGTGCCCAGGTATTTAATAGGTATATGTTTTACAGTGTATTTAATATGCATGAGGAAACAACCCCAGCCATCCACAGAATATACAACTTAAGTCTTTTCTTCCAGAATCTGTAAGCAACCCCGTCCAATCCCAGACCAGTGAATAATGGGTGAACACGCAGGGAGCTTCCGCCATGGTGCTTCGGGGCAGGGCCGCTCTCTCTGGCCTCTAGATCAAGGTTGGCAAACTGCTGCCCCCAGGCCAAGGCTGGGTGGCCCTCTGTTTCTATGTGACCCTTGAACTAAGAACGGTTTTTACCTTTTTAAATGGTTAAAGGTAAACCAGAAGAATTTTATTGCATGACCTGACGCGTGAAAAGTATATGAATTTCAAATGTCAGTGTCCATAAGTAAAGTTTTATTGAACACAGCCATACCCAGCTATTTACTGTGGCCTGTGGCTGCTTTTGCATTTGGATAAAGACCTTATGGCCCACAAAGCCTAAATTGTTTACCATCCGACCCAGTATGGAAAACGTTTGCCAACCCCTGCTCTGTGGTTGAAGAGTTGAGTGAATTGTGTTTCCAGGAATGAGAAGGCGCCTTGGGCTGGAATCCCTGACATGGTTCTGCTGGGGCTGTGACTCTGCTCCGGTGGGCTGGAGTTTCTTCATCTGTAACATGAGAGGGCTTCGATGAAAGATCTCTGGAGCCTTCCCAGCTTTAACCGTCTATAGTGTATCAAGAGTCCAGTTTGTTCAGTGGTCCCCAGGTGGCCAGTGGGGTAAAAGTACAGCGCTCTTTTCTGGGACAAAGCCATGGGGCCAGGGAGTCACGTCAGCACACTTGGCCCTGAGGTGGAAACAGACCTGGGTAGCCGCTGTGTCTGTACAGCGCAGATTTGAAAATTGGCCCTCTACAAGGTTCAGAAACAGACGTTTGTGGCCGCTTTTGTGTGTCCTAGTTTTATAGATTATGTAACCCAATTCTTCGAACCCTGGGGAAGAAGGAAATGGATGACGCTAATTACTGGGGAAGGCTGGCAAGAGGCGGTAGCAGAGGCTGGCACCCCAGAATCTAGGTTTTCAAAATCTGCTCTCGCGCTTGTAGCAGGTTTATGGAAACTGAGCAGGTAATCGTCACGTCTCCTGTACCTACAGTAGCAGGCCGGGTCTCTGTGGCCCTTCCCGTTTTCTCAGTACTAACACGTGGCTCTTTCTCCGCAGTCCAAGGGGTCGCGGGCTGTCGGCGTCGTCACTCCAGCCCGGGGTCTGTCGCTATGGAACCAAACTGGCTTGCTGTTATGGCTGGAGAAGGAGCAGCAAGGGAGTCTGTGAAGGTAATTCTGTAAAAACTCAGACCGCCCTGTGCTTAGGTAGTAGGCCTGGGTCCTTCGGTTTTCATCTGTGGCACCGTCAGCTCTCACCAGATTGCCAGTGGCTTCCCTAGAGGGAGGGACATGGTAACTGCCAACACCCAAGGTCCGGTTCCTGTGAGATCTCTTCCCATTCAAAATATGGCTGACACCATCACCCTCGACATGATTTGTTTCAGGAGCCCCGTCTCGTCAATGATTTCTGCTGCTATCTTAGTGAGTATGGGGCTGGGTTGTTTGTTACTATTTTTGTTTTAATCTAGAGAAACTGAGTTGGGCATAAATAGGTCAGTAAATCCCTCCTTCTAATTATAAGTTTTCCAACTGATTTCTTATGAAATTCACTTTTTGATCATGAATCACCACAAACAAGAAAGTTAGCCATTTACTTTACAGTTTGGTTTCTCACATTTTTTAAGTCTTTTGTGCCAGTTTCTCGATGGTTTCAAGGGATGCATGCATACATGCAAAATATGCGTGGTTCTCTTGTGTAGATTTCAAACTAAGGTACCATAATTTGCCTTGGACGTTGTTTCTCAGTCCACGTGTAAGGAACTCCAAGAGAGGCCTTTGATAATTTCAAGAGAGCTGGGGAGGCTAGGGCTGAGCACAGAGTTTTGTGTTGCAGTGTTTTTTATGTAACTTTCTATAGTAATCGACACTCGCAGTGTAGAAGAATCACATCTGCGTTCCTCCTAGCTGACTGTCTGACCAGGGGTGTATTCCTTCAGCACAGGAGTCTGGTCTCAGGGTCCCTCTGTACCTAGTAGGTGGCATAGGCCTGAACCCAGATCCTTTATCTGTTAAATGGGATGAACACATGACTGCATGTCCCATACGCTTCAGGCACTGGCGTGGATCATATTGGATTATAAACTGTAAAGCACAAAAATGTTAGCTATTTTTTAGAATAACAATGCTACCTTCTTTTTGCTGCTCTTTCCCTGCCCCAACCTCCTCCTCTTTAGCTGGTTCAAAAATATCTGGATAGACCATCGGTGACGGCAGAACTTGATCATGTCTGAAATCCATGAAACGTTGGAGGACATGGATCTCGCTCTCACACACTTGATGTTACATAAAACCTCCCACTGTCACAGTTTCCTTATGAGGATATGACAAGAGTATGAAGATACTAGAAAAAATGTTTGAAGCACATCACTGTTTGCCTAGAGAAAGAAAGTTAGAACATTCCCCTGGGACCTTGTCAGTTGAAAAGGGTGGTCCTCACACTGATTGGATGTATTGTGTCATGATCAAGGGCATTGTCTTGAGAATCCGAATGATGTGGGTGACCTTGGGCGAGGTAGGTAAGCTCGCTGAGGCTGCATTTCCTCCTCTGCAGCATGGAGAGCTGAATACCTACTTCAGAGGTAAGGAGTGTATGCATCAAAGGCTGAGCTCATTCCCCGACACACGTAGAAAATGCCTCATAAGTTGCCCTTGATCCAGAAAGGACCCAGAACTCTCGTTGCACACTTCTGTCCCTCAAAGCAACAGGTGATGGGGGAATTCAGTGTTGCTTTATTCTTTTTCTAGACAGAACATGACACATTTTTCTTTGAAGTCAGTCAGGTGGAAAGGGTCAAAAACCACATGGGATGCCTGATTTGGAATCTCTCTTACAGTCGCACGAACCTTTTACTGCCATAAAACTTGCGTGTCTCTGGTGAATAAATGAGGGGAAACTTTGGCTTTCTGGAAGGGCTATTCTGTAACTAGATCAAAGCAGTTTGGCTACGGTACACACAGCCAGTCACATTCTCAGTGCTTTTGTGCACAGTATAATACCATAGACATGAAAGAATTGAAAGCAAGATGCTAAAGGGGTTTCCAGCAGAATGCTCCCTCTGCACGTTCGGCAAGCTGAAGAGCTGGTCAGCCCTCCCTCTGCCCCAGTCTAATGTTCACATAGTAAATTGCAATGATTTTTATATCTAAAATCTTTATTGTGTTATATCCAGTTGGCATGGTCCTTCTTGATGGTAAAGTCATATGCTCCTTGAAGCACCGAATAACAGGATGGTTAGTCCCTGATTGCCAGGGCTCTGATTTCTTAGCCAGTGTGGCCTGCGTGGTAATGAGACAGGAACGCATGTCAACCTGCCCACACAGGCAGAGCCACACCCTAGCCTGTGAGGTCGTAGTCAGCCCAGGCCATCATCTCCATTGTCTAATCACCCTTCATTCCTTCAGAGGCCCTGCCTCGGTGCCAGGGCTTTCTAGATCTTGGCCTCTGCCCTGCTTAAATCTGCTCCCAGGGCAGGGTCCGCTCCACTCAGTATTGTTAACCTTCACATGTTGGTCACTTAGCGAGATACGGGATAAAGAGTTGTCCGTGAACAGATCCCCAGTGAAAAGCTGCAGATAGAGGAGTTTGGGAGAAAATTAAACAAGAGAGTGTTCTTTATCTAAAGGACACTTAAATCTCAGGCCATTTTAGACATAAATGGAATTTCCCTGTGGATTGGCTGGTCAAATCACAAATCCAAAGTTACTGTAAATTGAAAACATCTTTCTGGAGTGTTGACCTTATAGCAGCAAGGGTATTATTATTCACCACTTCTCCTCTCTTCTATTTGGCATTTATCCTGGGCTTTCCTGTCTGGACAACACTGAAAATAAATTTCCAGGGAGCAATCAGAGGTCTTCAGGGCTTAAAAAAGTAAAAGATTTATTTTTCTAACATCTAGACGTAAAGCTGCATCTCCAAGAACATAACCATAAGAAAATAGACCCTGGAAATCAAATTCCATCTCGTTTGTCTACAAAAGTAGAAGAATTTTGCTGGGAAGCATTTTTTCCCCTACTTTCTCTCACTTATGATCTATTCCAAGCCATGAAATGTTTCCCTGTTAAAAGTTCTACACTTATTGCTTTATTTATCATTCAGAACTATTTAAGTATCTAACGTGTTCACAACACTATTAAATGCAGCAGGAGAAACAAAGATGAATATTGAAGTCCCTGTTCTGAAGGCACTTAGAATCAGGTAGTAGATGGAAGTCAAGGATTGAAGCAAAATATATACCTAATTATTTAATAAGATTAAGACATCAATTTCATGGGCGAAGCCCGCCAAAGTTCTGTGGAGTTTTCAACGTTGAGCAGAAGTTCACATGTGGCTGGAGAAATCTGTGAAAGCTTCTGGAAGGAGAGGCCATACAAGGTAGTCCTTGAAGCATTGGGAGGATATTAACCACTGGAGGCTCGGGGAGGGGCCCCCCAGTGTGGGGTCACCATAGAGAAGAAGGGGCAGAAAGCGCAGGGCAGGTCTAGAGAATAGCAGGCAGTCTAGTTTGACCACAGTGCCACCTGGGTCTGGGGAACAGAGTAAGCTAAGGCTGCAAAAGAAGATGGAGGCCAGATCACGGTTATGATACCTGTCCTGTATTCAGGACCCAGAAAAGATTATTTGATGACTCCTGTGCAAAGCGTGACATGATCAGAGCTATGCTTTTGGAATATCAGTTTAATGTCATGTCTGATATCAGATTTCCTAGGAGCAGAGCGTGTGAAGACGTTTTTTTTTTTAACTTTTTAGCAGTTTCTTTCCTTCCTTCCTTCCTCCCTCCCTCCCTCCCTTCCTTCCTTCCATCTTCAATGCTGCGCACGGGCTTTCTCTAGTTGCGGTGAGCGGGAGCTACTCTTTTGTTGCGGTGCGCAGGCTTCTTGTTGCGGTGGCCTCTCTTGTTGTGGAGCACGGGCTCTAGGAGCTCAGGCTTCAGTAGTTGTGGCTCGCGGGCTCTAGAGCGCAAGCTCAGTAGTTGTGGCAGACGGCGGGCTTAGTTGCTCCGCAGCATGTGGGATCTTCCCGTGAGATCGAACCCGTGTCCCCTGCACTGGCAGGCGGATTCTTAACCACTGCGCCACCAGGGAAGCCCTGCAGGCGATTCTTGTACAGATATTCTATTGAGAGGCGCTCTCAGGAGAAATCTGTAAGGGAGTGAGGGAGCAGGGGAAGAAGCGAGGCAAAGGATGTGGCTTCGAGAGAAGTCTGGCTTCAGCCTGATCCCACAGGGAGATCTGGAGTGTTAATTGTACCACAGAATTTGTCCTGCCCAGAAACCAGGGGCTAGGCTGTTCGACCCCTGCATCCACTGGTCACAGGCTGACGTGGGGAAAGTGGGGAAGAGAGAGAGGCGTGCAGTGTAATCTTCCAGATATCTGTGGGCAAAGTGGTTCCCATTAGCTAGATAAATATTTGTTGTTTGAATGAATTGGTGGTAGAAACAGGGATAGAAGGATAAGATGCTGTAACTGATTGGGTTGGGGACAAGAAAAAATACAGACACCTGAGTTTGAGTCTAGGTAGCTGGGAGATGAATGCTGACAGCAAAAAGTAGGGCTTGGGTCGAAGGGGAAGATGCTGGGGTCCTCAGGAACAAGCTTGCTTAGGGGCAGACCTGCTATGAGCCAGGGAATCAATGGGCAGAGAACTAAGCAAGCATTTCTGGGCAATTGCTGAGTCATCCTGTCATATGCTGGCTCTTTCTGGAGCTCCTACTAGATCCAGAAAATACAAGGGTCCGTGATTCCCTACATGCCTCCTTTCTCTCTCATTCATTACTTTTTCTCTCTCTCCTCTTCTTGTCTTTGGGTTTTAGCATTTTCTTTCTTCGTATCTGTAGCTTTTTTCTCCCTATCTCTTCTGTATGAGCTGGACTCAAACTTTCCACCATCTCTGACTGTGTTTTCTTGCCCCCAACCCAAGCTGTTCCCCATCCTATCCTTGTTTCTCCCGCCACTTCACTCATCCAACAGATATTTACTGAGTGCCTAATTTGTGTCAGGTGTCTGGATATAGAAGTGCATAAAACAGAAAAACAAATCCTGTCTTTGTCATGCTTCCATTACCATCACTACCACCATCACCACTACCATCACCACCACCATCACCATCACCATCATGCTTGTGGTTCCCATCCTTGGGGCTGGAGATAGTGTCTCTCTGTGGGTTGTTCATTTTGACTGATAACACACAGCATTAAAAAGATTTTGATCATTCAAAAGAAAAATAGGAGAGACAATATGGGAGAGAAGAAAGAAGCAAACAGTAGAAAGGAGGAGAGGGACCTTGGCCCTTGCTCCAAGATGGAGTCTCTTCCAGCTCACAAATCATATTCCTTTCATTAAATCTTATGTGTTTACATGCAAAAATGGCTGACTGTGGCCTGGGAGGCTTTCTTTTTCTTTGAGTGCCACTGTGTTCCCGAATGCACATTTGTGTGCCCGACCCACAGTGAGGCCAAACAAACCAAAACGTCAGAGGTTGGAGCAGAGAAGGGTTTATTGCAGAGCCATGCAAGGAGAAGGAGGGTCTCATGCCCAGCAAAACTCCAAACTCCCGCAAGGGTTTCAGCAAAGCATTTTGAGAGGCAAGTTGAAGAAGCAGTGTGGATGGTCGCTGCAAACTTCTTGGTGCCAGAATCCTTTGTCCTTGCAGCTGTCCACCTAGGTCAGGTCACGACGTTCCTGTAAACCTCCAACCAGACAAACGTTATTCTCTGTTCTGCAACTTTTTATCTCAGTATGATTGGAAGAGTGTTATATGCTTAAAGGTCAGAGCCTTGAGAATGGGCTATCCTGTATATTTCAGGCTATAGGCAACATTCTTTTTTTTTAATTCATTTTTTGTTTGACTGCGTCGGGTCTTCGGTGTGGCATGAGGGATCTTCGTTGCGGCATGTAGAATCTTTCGTTGTGGCGCGGGCTTCTCTCTAGTTGTGGCGCACAGGCTTAGTTGCCCTGTGGCATGTGGGATCTTAGTTCCCCGACCAGGGATCAAACCAGTGTCCCCTGCATTGAAAGGCGGATTCTTAACCACTGGACCACCAGGGAAGTCCCTATAGGCAACAGTCTTAACGCGAAGCAAAAGCAAAGATTAAAGTAAAAGAAACAGATCTAATACTGAGTCAGATTTGTTTTTCCGTATTACAACTGGAGGTGTGGTACTGCTAAGCAGTTATGATCAACCTGTACTCATGGGATGGACGGGGGTGGGGGGATGGGATCCAGTGATCTAGTTCACATGCAAAACGCTTTCCAGTATCTGAAAGGTGACAACAGACTAGAGAGGAAGCAGATCGTCCTCTGTATGTCGCCGTGGATTTCTCTGCCATACAGAAGGCACCTGAGTTTGACATCTGTGCATTTCACTGGGCTAACTATTCCTGTTGTTTTATGGTCCAAACACCTTTTCTTTCCACAGCCACGTGTGAACCTGGATGCAACTTTGGTGAGTGTGTGGGACTGAACAAATGTAGATGCATTCCAGGATACACCGGGAAAACCTGCAGTCAAGGTCAGTACTACAGACCAGGGTGGTAATACAGACCTACTCCAGAGCTTTCAGAAGCAGATCGGGCAGTGCAGCGGGGTTTGGAACACAGTAAGGTGCTCAGAATTCTGTAGTTTCTAACTCGAATCTTCAAATGAAAGTGGTTTCAGAACGAGATTTTTCAATCAATATGTTCTAGAAATATGTCAAAGTCGTTCTGATGCTTTTGTTAAGATACCAGGTAAAAGGCTTTTTTTTCCCTCTGAACCAATCATGTTATTGTGTTTTTAAGCTACTGAAGTAATGCATATCTTTTACTAAAAACATCCAACATTGCACAAGGATATAAATTAAGAAGTGAGCATGTCTGCTCCCAGTGCATCCTCTACCCGTAGTTAAGAGCTTGTCCTCCATCTCTGCAGTTCCTTTTTTATTATAGTACAGCCATGAATATTTCTCATGGGCATCTCTGCATGTCAGTGCACACAGAGCTGTCTCATACTTTTTAAGGCTGTATCCTAGTCTGTAGAGAAAATGCTTTTATCATTTATGTAAATACTTTAACCACTATCATTTAAGTCGTCCCCAATTTTTCACCTCTACAAACAGCGCTAAATCAGACATCATCCTATGCATATCCTTGCACCCTTGAGTATTTTTATAGGGTAAATGTCTAAAAAATGAAATTGTTGGGTTGAATGACATGCATTTTTTTTATTGTAATTGATTAATTTAATTTATTTATTTTTAAATGTTTTATTTATTTATTTGGTTGCACCCGGTCTTAGTTGTGGCAGGCGGGCTCCTTAGTTGCGGCTCCAGGGCTCCTTAGTTGCAGCTCGCCGGCTCCTTAGTTGTGGCATGGGAACTCTTAGTTCTGGCATGCATGTGGGATCTAGTTCCCTGACCAGGGATCAAACCCGGGCCCCCTGCATTGGGAGCACGGAGTCTTATTCACTGCGCCACCAGGGAAGTCCCTGTAATTGATATCTGTTAAAAGGCAATTTATGACTTTTGCCATATGCTGTTTATCTGAAGATATTAAAGAGGTTATAATATCGAGAACAGTAAACAATTTTGTCCCCCTGGAAGAGTTGCCAGATAAAATACAGATCCCCCATTAGATTTAAATTTAAATTTTAGTTTCAATTGCAATTTCATATAAACAACAAATAATTTTATAGTGTATGTATGTTCCAAATATTATATGGGACATATGTACACTGAAAAAGTATGAGTCATTTTTCCGAAATTCATATTTAACCAGGCATCCTGTATTTTTATTTGATAAACCTGGAAGCCTTACCCCAGGGGACATCTGGCAATGTCTGAAGACATTTGGCGGGGTTACTACTGGCATCTGGTGGGTGGGGACCAGGGATGCTGCTAAAGATTCCTGCAGTGCACAGGGGAACGCCCACCACTAAGAATGATCTGTCCCCAAACGTCCACAGTGCCGAGGCTGAGGAACCCTTGCACCAAGAAGGCTGCACTAATTAAGAAACGGTCCCTAGTTCTGTAATGCAGTTGAGCAGAGAGCAGCAAATCCAGTTCAGCTGCCCTTAAGAAAGAGCCTTGCGAGGATTCTAGAAGGGAGAATGGGGTTCCAGAGACGGGCAGGCACCCACTCCACTCCGTCGCCCCAGCCCTCACTGCCAAGCCCAGAGGTTAGCTGCAGACCCTGAAATAGCCTTTCTTTGTGCTGCCAGCCCTGCAGCCTCAGAGAGGACTCTGCCTCTTCTGTCCCACTGCCAGCATAGCGGCCAGTGCCGCTAAGGTGCTTCTTCAAACCGCGTCCCGTGGCTTGAGGGAAACACGTCAAGAGTCATGCTCTCATAAGAAATAATTCAGCTGTGTCCCTTACCAGGGTTTCACACCAGAAAACCGTGTTTTTCCGTATGTCTTGGATTCTGTACCAAGATACCCTCTCAAGAGAGTTGGAATAGAGAGGGTATTTTTCATGCTGCTTTTCAAGTCCCAGCAAAATATTCACTTTGAGGGAGTGGTCCAGTCGGCTCAGATTTGGGACCTTCTGTCTCCCCCGCACAGCCTCCCTGCCCCGGGGCAGCCTGGTCAAAGTCCGTCTATATCCACTGATGGCCGCAGGCCTCAACTCTCAACTGATGTCTTTCCCCAAAATGCTTCTTCCAAGAGACACCTCTGAGTTAGGGCCAAGTGATGGGATAGCCCTGGCTTTCCCATTATGTCCAATCAGTCTTTTTAAATTTCTGCTTTTGAAGCAGTTAGCGTCCATACAGGAGATGGTAGGGTAGAGGGAATCAGCAGTGGAGAAGTGGGTTCAAATGTCCAGCTAAGGCATCGGAAAATCCCCACATAAGGTTCTTTTCAGAGGCGAAAGCGCCACTTCTTTATTTTCCAGGTTGAACTTCACCTGTTGCTGCACTGGATTTTTGTCTTACATGGAATTTGGTTCTTTTCTCCTTTCTGTTTCTTGCTTGAGGGAGTTAAGACATGAGGCACCCACACGACCACATTCCCAAAGACGAGACCCATGATTGCTTTTCAAGTTTTATTTTCCTTCTGTATCACTTTTTATTTTATAAAAAGCTAATTCATTCTTAATGTTTTGTTAAACATTAAGTATTCACTGAAAAGCACGGAGAGGAAAATCTCCCTCAATCTTACCACCAGGAGGTAACCATTATAAACATGTAGAGAACAGCCTCTTAGGCTTTTTTTTTTTTGGCTGTGCTGCATGGCTTGTGGGATCTTAGTTCCCCGACCGGGGACCGAACCCAGGCCCTGGCAGTGAGAGCACCGAGTCCTAAGCACTGGACTGCCAGGGAATTCCCCCAGACATTGTTTTTCTATGCTTTTTATTTAAGAAATTTTGGCATCAATCTGTATACATAGTCTTGCAACCTTCTTATTTAACATCATCCTCTGAGCATCTTTATATGGGATTAAATATTGTCCTGTGACCTCACCACCAATAATAGCTGCCTGGCAGGGCTCCCTCTGGAAAGGTGTGAGCCAAGACCATTTAGCCCTCATGGGGCTGCCTGAAATAATGATTGAGAGGAGGTTGTGCTGTTGGCATCTGTCATAGGCCACCTGGGACAGCGTTAAAGGCAGAAGTATCTAACATATATTTCTAACTTTTTATTCAAGTAGGAAACACACAAAATTGTACATCTATCAAAAATGTACAACTCAATAAATTTTCAAGAACACCTACGTAACTGGTGTTCAGACCAAGAAATAGAAACTTAACAGCCTACCTGAAGACCCCTCATGCTCCCCTCCATCACTTGCCCCCAGCCCTCAGCAAGGAACCATACGTTGACCTCTTACGCCACAGAACAGTTGTGCCTGGATTTGTTTTGTTTGTTTCACGTGTGCCTGGTTTGAATGTACTCATTTGTGTCCAGCTTTTCCCGCTCGATATCATGTCTGTTCATCCACGGTTGCTTGTACTCGTATTGAATAGTTTGTTCAGTCTTGCTGTATAGTATTCTGTCGCATGAGTATACAAGTTGTTTATCCATCCTTTTTTGGGAGAGATTTGGATTCTTTCCGGTTTGGGGCTATTAAGAATAGTGCTACTGTGATCATTTTAGCATATGTTGTTTTGGTGAGCACATAGCCGTGTTTCTGTTGGGCATACACGCAGGAGTGGAATTGCTGGGTCACGGGTATGTCTCTATCTAGCTGTAGCAGGTGCTGCCAAACAGTTTTTGGAAGCGGTTGTACCCATTTACAGTCCCTCCGGCGGTGTGTGACCATCCAGTTTGCTCCACTTCCTCACCAGCCCTTCCCTGATGGTTGGTGACAAGGCGAGTCACCGCCCCTTGTGCTCACCCGCGCGGGTGGGGTCCAGGGAAGCCAACCCCATTCCCAACCCCGTCTGGAGGCTTCCTCATTCAGTTCATCTTTCTCCATTTTCTAACTGCTCCCTGCAGACGTGAATGAGTGTGGATTAAAACCCCAGCCGTGCCAACACAGATGTGTGAATACACACGGTAGCTACAAGTGCTTCTGCCTCAGCGGCCACTTGCTCATGCCGGATGCCACGTGCTCCAGTAAGTTTCAACAGCCAGCCCACTCTCAGTCAACCCGGAAGCTTGACTTTTGCCATTTGATGCTTGGGGAAAAGCTGACTTGCTTAACTGGGGGGAAAATACCCCAAAGACTCTAACATCACCGCAGGCTAAAACATCTTGGGGCACTTATTTTATTTTAGTTTATTTATTTTTATTTTTATTTTTATTTTTTTTGCCGCACCACACAGCCTGTGGATTTCTGAGACCAGTGATCGAACCCGCGCCCCCTGCAGTGGAAGCACGGAGTCTTAACCACTGGACCACCAGGGAAGCCTGAGCACTTATTTTACTTTTAATTGTGGTGAAACACATACATTGTGAAATTCACCATTGTGAGCATTTTGAGGTGTACAGTTCAGTGGCATTTCGTACATTCACAATGTTGTACAAACTATCACCACTATCCCGAACATCTTTATAACCCCAAAAGGAAACCCCATACCCATTAGCAGTCGCTCTCCTCTCATCTTCCCCCCCAGGCCCTGGTAACCACTAATCTGCTTTCTGTCTCTATGGGTTTGCCTCTGCTGGCCACTTAGTTTTTAAATAAAAAGACTAACTGAGGAGAAAAATAAATTATATATCTCTCTATATGAATGGACGTATTGGGTTTCTTCATGAAAATAAGCATACTGAAGAAAATAAGCATATTGTTTTAGGAAGGTGATAAATTTCAATTCCATCTTGGGACATCCATTCTTCCCACCAACTATCTTTCTCACGCCCCTTGCCCCGCGCTCAAAGATTAGTGACTCCTCTTGGAAATCCATTCCGATTCACATTCCTGAAAAGAAAAGCCCTTCTCTGATAAAGAGAACCCACGTCCTGTGGGAGGGTGAGTGTCTATATCCATTCATTTATTGCGAAGGAAAGCTTTTCAGGTTTTATGTTGCAGCTGAAAAGCAAACCCATCCTCCCTGCCTCCCGCGGTGCCCTCCTCCCTCCCCATCTCTCTCTCCTCTGCCCTGCAGCCCCCAGCAAACCTGGAACCTGCGCCGTCTGCCAGCTTCCCGTGGTTGCAGAGTCCCTCGGACTCCCCAGCCTATCCTGGGCTCGCCCTCGCTTGTGAAATCTGGGCTTGTACACAGCTCACTGCCCCCCTACCAGCATATCCTTCTGCTGCCCCCTCCCACCTGGCAAAGTGCCCCCACACCACCGGTCACCTAGATTCTCCATTAGCAAGCATGCTTAACAGGTAAAGCAGGCATTCAAAGAGTCTTTTTTTTTTAAAAATCCTTATTATAAATTAAACAGAAACCCCCAAGAAACAAATGTGTAGCTTAATGAATTCTTATGAAGCCAGCACCCGTGTGAGCAATACCAAACAGAACTTGGCCAGAACCTACCCTCCCCACTCCCCAGCCCCGTGGGAATGACTATCCAGGAGTTTCTAGTCATCACTTAACATTTTCAAAAGATCTGTCCTAATGGATGTTTCTGAAACATTCCAAGAAAGCCTAATGAGTGCCATTCGCCAAATGGAAAGTTAGAATGGGTAAATTTTCAAGGTTAATTTTGAAAGAAGACAACTAAAGAGAAAAAGAGTAAACTAGAAATATAACCATCGGTCGGTGTTTGTTACATTACCGTGGCCTAGTATCTGTCCCTGTACTCTCTTTGTCTATTTCTGTGTATGTGAGGGTTGCCTGTGCCTCCCTGTTTATAGCTCACAGTGTCCAGGTGGCCCTAAATCTCTCTCCTGGATGCTGGTTTTATTTCACCTGGCCCCTTGCAGTCTCTTTGATCCAGCGGGGTGATTGGCATGTTATAGATGCAGGTGGATAAAGACAGGCTCTTCACCGTGCTCCCCTGTTGTAGGCATTTTTGATCCATACATACTGGAACCCTGCTAAGGATATGCATTTTTGTGAGATAAGTTCTATTTAGCAAAGAGTGACAGAAAAATCCTACTAAATTATCTTTAAAAAGCTGGAGGCAAGCAGTTCCAGAACAAGTCAGCAAGAACTCAGCCTCTACCATCCTCAGGGTATTGATTTCATTCTCATGCTTGTGGCCTCATAGTCACAATATGGCTGCCCAAGCTCCAGATATCACACACACACACACATCAAAGGTAGGCAAGACAAAGGGGAAAGGAGTGATGCCAAGGCACAAACGCCTCTTTTATGCCTGTCCCTTTTATCATGCAGCAGCATCCTTTCCAGAAGCTCCAGCAGACTTATCTTAGTATCTCTTTGGCTGTAACTGAGTCATATGGCCACTCCTTGTTGCTGCAAGGGAAGCTGGGAAAAAGACGAGTAACTGGTTTTCCAGCCTCAGTGATGGGAATGGCTTTTGGGTAGCTGATTAGTCTTGTCTGCTACATGTTTTAATACAGGCACCTAAAAGACAAGGTTTTGTGACTCAAGTGACTCTCACTGAGGCTAGATATGAATGGAGGGATGGCTTGAATTTGCATTCTTTTCCCTTATTTATTCAGATGAATCATCTACATCAGAGGCTGCATTTCAACCAATAATAGAGACCAGCTGGGTGACATAAAGGAGTGATTAGAGCTTGTACAGGAAGAGAGAGAGATGCCGTCTTTGGTAACCGAGTGGTGCATGCTCAGCCTAAAGACAGTCAAATGCAATGAATGCATTGGCCAACAAAATAGGCCACGGGGCCACCAAGACACCACCCCTGCCCAGATTCCACTTGGGTCTCCATTTGGGACTCAGAGGTTAAAACTTATCCTCTAATACCATTCCACGTGTTACATTTCATGTCCCAGAGATTAGAGATCATTTCTCGGTCTGTAAGTACTTTTTATCATTTCGTGGGGGAAAGGCTAATCTGTGCCTCCTTTTGCAGACTCTCGGACGTGTGCCATGACAAACTGCCAGTATGGCTGTAAAGATACAGAAGAGGGGCCGCACTGTCTGTGTCCATCCTCGGGACTCCGCCTGGCCCCAAATGGAAGAGCTTGTATAGGTAGACCAACCGGAATCATCTCCTCCCCTGACTTCTCCCTTTACTGAATTCTTCCTTTTCCATTCATCACAACGTGCTTGTTGACTAGACGTTGAAAGCTCCTAAAACAACAGATTTATGTCCGTTTCTAAGGCAATGTTTATAGCCACCTATGCTCTAGACAGACACTGTGCGATGCCAGAAAGAACACTTCTCTATAATTTTTGGATTGCCCGATGCCATAGTGGAAAAAGATGGAAGTAATTTTAATTTTGACTGTTTACCCTGCACTTTTTACTTCAACTACCAAATTGTATATACTCATAGTGCTGTATTTAACTATATTGCACTAAAGATACATAATACTTATTAGACCAAGTGAGCACATAGCATTAATATAGGATGTCAAACCAAACAGAATGTTGAAAGAGTTCTTAATCTCGTTTGATTTAACATTCTGACTTCCGTACCACAATAAAAATATTTTTAGTCAAGGTGGTTGGTGTTTATTTACCCTAAATGTACATAACTTGATAAACTGCACTTAGAAAGCTCAGCCAAATAGATTCTAAATCAGTTAAACACTTTTTAAAAAATCTGTGTAAATTAAAAATTTGGTTCTGTCCTTTGAGAGTAGTCAAAGATTTAAATCGATTCACAGGATTTAGTACTCTTCAGTAAAATCAGATTTGTATGGCAAGGCTAATTCTTGACCAAACTGAATCCAAATTGTTGCCCACCTCTTTGACTTGTCGGGTACCATTTTTATTAGAAGGGAAACATGATGTGCGCAGAAGTGATCCCTGAAAAATAATTCTGGTCAATCCAACACTTATTTGTTAATTATTTTAAGAATGCAAAAGGAACAATAAACCAGCACCAAGCTGCATGTTTAACCACAGTGCCAAAATAACCACAGTTCCAAATCTATTTGATTTGACATGTGAAAGTTAAGGTGAAGTCTGAGTCATAATGGTTTGGTCAGCATAGCAGTCAGCCCCTCTGTGACGTGGCTTTCCATGGTAGAAAAGGAAGGCAGCCTCTTGTCTGCCGAAGCTGCATCATCACGTCATTCCGCTTGACCCACAGTTTATGTATAGGTGCATTCTTAGGAAACCACGTTTCTGTGACTTGGAACAATATGGCAGGATTTGGAGGAGCTTGCTAATGAAATGATTCTTTTGTAAAATGCAAAATTTAAATGTTTGTGTATTGGGTTTGCTATACAATACCCATAGCTGGAAAAATAATAATTCCTTCAGAAAAATGTAATGTCTATGTAGTAAGTGCCAGCCATATGCTCCCTGCCCCAGAAAAGGCAGGGCCTAAAGAGAGAGAAAATGTGAATATAAGTAATGCCAGTACAGTGAGATAATGCCTCTAAAACAAGATGTACAAGGTGATAGAAAGGCAGTGAGTGTGCCTCAGGGATCTACAACACTTCCCGGAGGGTATGATGTTGGTACCCGAATAATCAGAGTTTTCCAATGAAGAAGTTGCGTGTGCCCGTGTGTGCTGTGTGCTGTGGGTGAGTGCATGAGAGTATTTTGGAGGGAGGGTGCTTTCTTGCTATCCCTGACATCTCCTGGCTCTCCATCCTAGATAGTGATGAATGTGCCTCGGATAAAGCCGTCTGCCCCCACGATCGAAGATGTGTGAACACATTTGGAAGCTACTATTGCAAATGTCATGTTGGTTTTGAACTAAAATATCTCAGTGGCTGATATGACTGTGTAGGTAAGAATTGGTGGCACCTATTATTTTTTTCCTCTCCCCATCAAACCTGTAGGCTTTCTCTACAGATATTTTGACATCAGTTCAGTGTATTAGTTGAACCTACTGTACTGACCAGCTTAACAACACAGAAAAAGTTATATTTTTTTAAGTTTTTGGCATTTAGGGAATTCTGATGATGTGAATTATATGAATTCAGGTCCCTCGAGATTTAAAGTAAGGAACTTTAGTCTCTGCAGCTCTATTATGGAGGTAAATAGCTTGAGATGATTTTTGTGGGTTTTTTTTAAAAAATTAGTTTGGTTTTGTTTATATTTTTGGTTCTGTCTCCAGGCATAGCTAAAAATGGGAACAGTGAAGCATATTTATATTTGATAAAAGGAAGAATAACAAGGCCTGCTTCATCTTGATCTCAGTGGTCTGTTCATAAGTTTCCTTCAGGAGTGGCTTTAGAAAAACCTATAAAGGAGTTGAAGGCACGTGCTGTTTCCTCTCTCCTCCTTCACCCTTTCCATCGTTCAAGCTCCACAGCCCCTTTCCAGGGTCACCAAGATCACTCTGATAAGGTTCGGGTATCACTCAGCTATCCGCCTGATCTGGGTGAAATAAAAGATCCTGTCCCTTAGGGAAGGAATTCCAAGTCTCAGTGAGCAAGGCATTTGGGGAGCCCTTGGACGCCTTCCCATTGCCCTTGATAGACGCAGATGGGGCCTGTCCTGCAGTGAAGGGACATCCGGGCTCCCTGTAGATTCCTGTTTACATAATATGCACGTAACAAATGTGTGCATAACATGGAATGCTAACATTGGGGGAAAAAGTAGGATTTCTTTCCATTCTACACTCAGAGCTGCCCAGGATGTGTCCTGTGTAATCGTGTTGGGGCAACACTCGGTTCCTGGGTTTTGAACTGTCTTATGACGCCTCCATAGGTCTTACCTCAAGCTCAAAGGCCATCCTAGACTGGCTCATAAAACCCCCGTTTCCTGTGGGCTAGGATCCTGTGCGCCGCTCCAGACCCGTCCAGCTCTGCAGTGCAGCCGGGCTGTGTCACAGACTCGGAGCCTGTCTCCTGATACCTAAAGGGAGGTGCCGTTGGACAGGGTGGGAATCCACGTGGAGAGCTGTCCGGGGAAACAAACCTTTGTGATTTGAAAAGTGATTAAGGTTAGCACCTGAGCCCCTGTGTGCCTAAGTTAAAAACAATAGCCTATTCTGTGTGCATATGATAAGTATAGAAAGAAAGTCAGAGGGAGAAGAGGGCCAAGGAAGCTCTCACTTGGGTGACATTTGGCAAACTTTCCTAGTCTAAACCCAGCAGACAAGCTCAGACCAGCCTCACCCCTGCTCCTGGTAACCTTTGAACAAAATGTTCAGATTTTTCAGATGATGTCAGTGGTTCCTAGCCCATCTTGTTCTTTGTTGTTTAGGAGTTCCAAGCCCTTCCATGTATAGAATTTATTTTCTGATACTGTTATTTAGTTCTAAGTTAGGCTGGTGAAAAAGTTCAGAAATCACACCTGGACATCTTAGAGATTTCAGTAGTGCTGATAAGCCGGAGGTGAGGTTGCTGTGGGGAAGGCGAGCTGCAGATACGCTCCCTACCTACTGGGCGTCAGGCAAAGCCGGGGCTCTGGGCCAAGGCCCGGGAGTCTTCAACACCTCTCGGCTCCCAGGCCACACAGCGTTCACTGGCAATGTCGAGTGGTTGACCCTGGAGTTACTCAAGTTCAAGGGGTAGTCTTTCAGCAAGTGCTATCACCACAGGATTATTCATGGGACCGTTCACATTTTTTAGATATAAATGAATGTGCTGCGGACACCCACACGTGCAGCCTCCATGCCAATTGCCTCAATACCCAAGGATCCTTCAAGTGTAAGTGCAAGCAGGGATATAAACGCAGTGGACTTCAGTGTTCTGGTAAGTACACTCGGTCATGGTGTGTTCGCTATTCCCCATAAAGCATTCTCTCCATGTGGCCCTCCTGTTCCTCCCTGTGTGTGTGTGTGTGTGTGTGTGTGTGTGTGTGTGTGTGTGTGTGTGTGTGTTGGGGGGCTGCGAGTTGCGTGCACACAGTGTTTGGAAACTTACCTCTGCCTCAGGCTTGTCTTCTCGGCTAATCAGACCACATCTCCAATTTTCATGGAAACCATAGGCACTGTGCTTAAAGTACAGCAAGCGTTCTGGAGGTTCTTCTGGTCACAACATATTTTCAAATACCGAAAGTAAGATTTGAGGACAAGTGACACTGAGCAAATGCATCGCTTGCGATAGGCTAGGTTATGGCGCAGTGACGAGCAATCCCGAGTTGTCAGTGGCCCAGAACCACAGAAGGTTTTTAACCATGTGAATCATGACTTATTCCGGAACGCACAACCGAAACAAAGTATGGAGCTGATGTCACTTTATCATCATCCGCAAGCCTGTATTCACTTTTTTTGTTGGCTAGCTGAGTCCCGTGGTTCTTGCTGCTGAATTCATCAATGCTCAGGTGGTAAACTCTGAAACTGATACAGCAAATGTATAACAAGAAAATGTCACTGCTGTCAACAGCTGCAACAGCCATCACAGTTTCTTTGTCACTCGTGCTATATCCAGAGAGTGTTGTCAGGCCGTTTCTCCTCCATGTTGTCACTTAGGAACCCAGGCTGACAGAGGCCCACCGTCTTATGGTACCACGGTATCAATCTGAGGCCGTAGGGTTTGTCACAGCATGGAAAGAAGCTTGGACAGTCACCCACCAGCTCTTACTTAATTCAGCTTGGAATCAGGGGCAAAAATATATATAATGCTGCTGTGCGTCCTGAAAGAGAAGAAAACTAGAGATCATGGTGAGACCCCGGAATGTCTACCAAGACAAGCCAGCAACGATTACAGCACCGTCCCTCCCCTGGCCAACCGTGTCCCGCTGTGTTTAGTCACCCAGGTTTCTCCTCTGATCATGTGCCTTTTAGCACTGGCTCATCACGTGCCTGGATTTGTTGGCTGCCCTGACCCTGCTCTCTCACAGGCCCCTTAGCAGCGTTTCCACATGTTCCAGTAAATAGGGTCGCAAGCGGTCCCTTGACCTGTATCCCATCCCGTGCCCGCATCTGGCCGTTGCTCCCAATGACACAACAGAGCGGCCGCTCAGTGATGGCAGAAATGAACGGTCCACACCATGTGAACCCTGAGCAGCACACGCATAAAAGGTTCACCATACCCCAGCGGCACTGGATGAGATGAGGTATGGAAGAGTATAAGCAAAATGAGTCGGGAAATCACATTCTATGAAGAACTGCCAAAAGAACCGGGCAGCATTTAACCTGGAAGAAAAAAAAGTGTTGAAAAGCAGACATTGTGCCCATAAATATCTTGACGAACGTAAAACAAAATTGCCTTCCCAAAGCTGACGAAGGCCAGTGGGTGGGGTTGCATTCTCTCTTACATATTTTCCCACTGGGTATCTCAGAGTGGAGCAGGGCACCCCGTGGAGTGGGGACCGGGGCCTCCGGGAGGGACTCCTGCCTTGGGCTGCAGTTGGGATTCAGTGGCTACTCAGTCTTGATTCTGTGGTTTCTCTCCCTCTGTGTAGATGTGCCCATGGTGTCCTTCTGAAACTTCATCCAAAGAAAGAGAGAGACTGGCTACCTGTGCAGGGCTGTGCATGGGTGGGATGGGGGGAAAGATGCCATAATTTTGAGAGGCCCTCAGAGAAGAGATGGAATAAGTCAGCTTTCCACATAGGATCAGTGGTCAAGGGCTCCTTCACGCCACCAAATTTGCACACGTCTGTTCCGGCCTCACTTGTCTCAGGCTGTGTGATGTAATGGTCAGCAGCCCAGGCTCAGGGGCGAGGAAGGCCTGAACTTGAACCTGAGCTGTGCCCCGCGCTGGCTGTGACCTTTCGCAAGTTGCTCCAGCCCTCTAAACTCAGTTTCCTCCTGTCCAGAATGCGGCTCCTGGTGGCCCTGTGGTGGGTGCTCATAAGGGGCCAGGCCACAGTCCCCTGGAGACCCCTAATTTCAGTGAGGCGGGTGGACAGTTCTGTGCGTGCCCCGAGCCCTGGTGCCGTGGACACCCTTGAGTTCACACCCCTGGGGACAGTCCTCAAGCAGTGAAAGCCAAGGGTCTGTGCGTAAATCCCCCAGCTTCCCCTGTGCAGCGGAACAGTTCTGAGGTGGGTTCTATGCTGGTTCCCAGACGTCGCCTGCAAGACTGAGCCGCACTCACCCACAGTGATTACCTGCCCATTGAGGTACCTTTTCGACTTTTCTCCCTTCCCGTCTCACTGTGCCCTTTCCCCCACTTCTGCTTCCTGGAACCACCTCCTGAGTAAACCACCTGCACCCAAATCCTCCTCTTGGGTTCTACTTTGGAGGAGCCCACCTTCCTCCCAGTAGCTATCTCATAGGTTCGTTGTGAGATTTGAATGAGGTAACTAAAATAGGTGGAGAGAGCTGGGCACATAGTAGATGCTCAATAAAGTTAGCTCAGGCTGTGACTGTTATTAGCACAATTGCAATCATATTCGTTAAGGTCTAGCTCCTCTTGACTGTGAAATCCTGTAAAAGTGAATGCAAAAAAAAAAAAAAAAAATGCCGTGCAGAGAAAAAAAGGTGCCTTGGGAAAACACTTGTGTCAGTAAGTGGGCAACTCACCTCCATGTACGCACACCTGCCCACAACCCAAAGAATCAAATGGATTAGGAAGAACTGGCCAGAGTAAATCTGGTGTCCTCTTCCTTCTCGATCATTTGCTCCCTCTTGAAACCACAGTGTGTTATCAACATCGAAATGAAGGCATGTCTTAAGCATGCAAGGGGGTAGCTGTTTGCAACCCACGTTTTCGATGTTGTAGCCCAGTGTTTATAAATTATAAATCCTACATCAACCCAAACATTTCTTTTCTAAAAAAATTTTATTGGAGTATAGGCAATTTACAATGTTGTGTTAGTTTCAGGTGTACAGCAAAGTGATTTAGTTTTACATATACATATATTCATTCTTTTTCAGATTCTTTTCTCACATAGGTTATCACAGAACATTGAGTAGAGTTCCCTGTGCTATACCGTAGGTCCTTGTTGATTATCTATTTTATATATAGTAGTGTGTATCTGTTAATCCCAAGCTCCTAATTTATCCCTCCCCCACCTTTCCTCTTTGGTAACCATAAGTTTGTCTTTGAAGTCTGTAAGTCTGTTTCGGTTTTGTACATAAGTTCATTTGTATCATTTTTTTAGATTCCACATATAAGTGATATCATATGATATTTGTCTTTCTCTGTCTGACTTACTTCACTTAGTATGATCATCTCTAGGTCCATCAGTGTTGCTGCAAAGGCATTATTTTGTTCTTTTTTATGGCTGAGTAATATTCCATTGTATATATGTACCACATCTTCTTTTTCCATTCCTCTGTTGATGGACATTTAGGTTGCTTCCATGTCTTGGCTATTGTAAATAGTGCTGCAGTGATCATTGGGGTGCATGTGTCTTTTTGAATTATGGTTTTCTCAGGGTATATGCCCAGTAGTGGGATTGCTGGGTCGTATGGTAGTTTTATTTTTAGTTTTTTAAGGAACCTCCATACTGTTCTCCATAGTGGCTATATCAATTTATGTTCCCACCAACAGTGTAAGAGAGTTTCCTTTTCTCCACACCCTCTCCAGCATTTATTGTTTGTAGGCTTTTTGATGATGGCCATCGTGACTGGTGTGAGGTGATACCTCGTTGTAGTTTTGATTTGCATTTCTCTGATAATTAGTGATGTTGACCATCTTTTCATGTGCTTTTTGGCCATCTGTATGTCTTTGGAGAAACGTCTGTTTAGGTCTTCTGCCTATTTTTTGATTGGGTTGTTTGTTTTTTTGACATAGAGCTGCGTGAGCTGTTTGTATATTTTGGTCAGCCCCAAACATTTCTTATGTCAAGAAAACTTAACGTTTTTCTTTGACCATCCAACTCTAAGCTTAGTGGAGGGGGGTGGGTAAAACAAATTTTTCCTGATTCTTGGAAACCTTAAATGCATCACAATGTTCTGTTTGATATCTGAAAATCATTCATTTTGTTACTATCCATTCTGCAGCAGAATCATTTCTTTAGTCTTTTGCCAGAATATTTATTTACAAGAGAAAATTATCTTTGGGTCATTCACTGTATTACTTGCCCAGTCCTTTCCATTCTACTTCGATTGATTCTCTGTAAAATAAACAGCTATGTCTCTTTTAAAAATTGATCTTAAAGTCTTAACACACATTGCTTAAAGGATGGCCAAAAAATCCACCCTTATGTGCAAAGAAAAGTCATACAAAAATGAGAGAATTGCATCCAATTAGCATCCAGCATTATAAGATGCTACATTGTAAAATACATTTGTATCCATGTAAATTGTATTATATAATAACATAGCAACTTTTATTATAAGTTCATTGTTTTGGGGAAAGTTTAGGCCCTACGTGGCAGCACAGAAGAGGAGTTAGTCAGTTATCCTTATGCACCATCTGTACCCAAAGGACAAAGCAACCTAAATGTCGATGTATGTTTTTTTTTTTACTGTTCTAACATATGTTAGTGTTAATAATACACTGTTTGATAATTTGGTCTTAATTTGACAGCAGCTATGTGTGTGTCATTCTAAGGAAATCAAAACTTTAGTACTACCCGACTTGGGTAGTACCAGTCAATTTGGGAAAGGACACCAAGTCATTTAGTTACCAGGAGTGTGGCTTCTGGAATCAAATTACCTTGGCTTGATTCCTGGCTCCCTAGCCTACTGCCTGTGGACTGAGAAGAAACTATTTAACCTTTCAGTGTCTCAGTTTCCACATCTGCAAAATATACATAATAGTATCTGGCCCTTAATATTGTTTTGACGATTACATGAAATAATCCATACATAATCAATAAACATCCACATATAGGGCTTAGCTCTAGCCCAGAATTATTAAATGTTCGATAACCATGCACTAGTAATAGGAGTAATAGTGGCAATGGCTTCTTTACCAAAGTTCAATGATCGTTCCCATTGGAAAGCGGCTTCTTTAGTCATTAGGAATGTGCTTTAGTCATTATTAATTCAGTTTATACAGAGCATATTCAGGAGCATAGGTGTTGCTACAACCAGGTCATTGAATATTTTTTCTTTCAGTAATAACATAAACGGAAGTTTGGAGGTATGGCCTGGAAAAACTTTTTTTAACTCAATAGAAGGTTTTCAACATTCTGGTGATGAAATCTAAAAATAATAGCAAACACAGGCCAAATATATGTCAGGCACTAATCTTAGTAATTGACATGTGTTCACTCATTTCAGCCTCACAAATACCCTCTTCTTATCCCATCTTTATAAATGGGGAGACTGAGGCAAAGAGAAGTTAAATATGGGCTTGAGGACATAGGACTAGAAGGTCTGGGGACTTGGGAGTCACACCCAGGAAACTGGCCTCCAGAGCTGTGTGCCTGAAGGCAGGGACCCACGGCTACTCCTCTGGGGTGGGCACCTCTCCTGGACCCCTCCCCAGCAAACTCTCCTGGGTCAGCTTCTCTGCTATCCTAGCCCCTTCCTGATGCCTGCATCTCATGGTGCAGTACGTTCCTCATTCATGATTAAGCCTCTCCGCCCAAGACCACGTCTAAAGCTCAGATGAGAGGAGAATTTCTCCTGACAGGTGATAGGAGATCATGTGGTGAACTTGGCACAGGTTAATGAATGTCAAAGTCATGTTCCTCCTGGGAAAGATGTTCTCACATCATAGTGGTCTTCTCTAAGCAAAGCGAGGATTTTCAGGTAGGTAGAGTTGTTGACAAAGTGGATATTTAGAGAAATCTCAGATCTCTCCGAAAGAGAAATTGTCAACCTCATTTACAGAAGACTGGCCTGTGAATCTGAAAACTCTGGAATTCCCTGTTTTTATGTCTGAGATCCGCAAATGTGCCAGGTCCTCCTACTGTGGCAGCTTCCTCCCACGTTTGTATATTCTCAAAAAGATGTTGCGCTAATCAAGAAATTTTCAAGACAAACAGTCATCAGCTGTGTCAGATTTGAAATAGCAACACCTAGATACAGCCAAATCTATCCATTCATAGTCATGCATATGCATAGTTTGCTTTATCCTTGCCCCAGCTCTTTACATACTGAAGGAGTGAAATTGTTGGTACCACAAATGTTGTGGCGGTTTGATTTACTTTTTTTTCAATAGGAAAAATCAAAACTTCAAAGCAGAAAACAAAGGCAGATGTTTAGGTTTGGCTGGTGTGGATTGAAACCCTCTCCTCATTATTTATTAAAGGTCTTCAGTGTTAGGTTACTGACTGCATAAAGGATATTTCCAGGGAATGGGTATTTCCTGTTAATTTTTCATGCTGGGTCCTGGGAAAACAATCAGAGACCCGTAGACAGAATTGCACAGTGGGGCCTTCAGAGGAAGGCGTATATACGCACTTTACAGTCAGAGCTTATGCAACTTCTGGCAGATTAGCTGAAACAGGCCATCTGAAGTTCACGAAGATGAATAATGATGGATTATTTGTATTAGTAGTCATTGGCTTCGAACCTGTAACTACAGGCTGTCACATTGATAAATAACTAGGACATTTCATTGAAAAGAGAAATGTACCTCTTGTCATCACAACCTTAGATTGATTTAAAAGTTAAGAGCAATGTATTAATTAGGAGTATATATATTTTCAAAGCATTTTTCTTTTTCCTTTTGATTACACAAAATATTGTGGACCTCTTCTTATTTATTTTTCTACCATTTTGGTACAGAGCGAATCAGCCAAATGTTGGAGAAGGAACTGAGCAGAAGAGATTAAAATATTGCCAAGAAAAATATTCTAACAAACTCTCAATCCAATGTCTTTTTGTAATATTCTTTTTGGACACTGACATTGGTGCCTACTCCCTTATTTTGTTTCCCTCTGAACTCTATCCAGGTTGTAGAATTGCGTGAATTGATTCAGTGGTATCAGACCCTTTTTGCTTAGTCTTAGACTAGCACATGCCTAGATGTTTTATAAAAGGACAATATATTTGATTTTAAAGGTCGGGGTTTTTAATCTTTTTAAATAAATTTTTTTATTTTTGTGGCCGCACCAAGTGGCTTGCAGGATCTTAGTTCCCCAACCAGGGATTGAACCTGGGCCTTCGAGAGTGAATGTGTGGAGTCCTAACCAGTGGACCTCCAGGGAATTCCCTTAAATTACTTTTTCACATAAGTTTGTATATTCTTTTTTTTTTACTGAAGTATAGCTGTTATACAATGTTGTATTAGTTTCAGGTATACAGCAAAGTGATTCATATATATATTTATACATATATATATTCTTTTTCAGATTCTTTTCTATTATAGGTTATTACAAGATAATTGAATATAGTTCTCTGTGTGTACAGTAGGTTCCTTATTGTTTATCTATTTTATCTGTAGTAGCGTGTAGTTGAATACTCTTTATTATCACTATTTGATCCCCAGAAAGGGGGCATGCATCTTTAGACTCTAGATCTCGAGGAATTTGAGGCAGTTAGAGAAAAGTAACCCTCACCCTAAAGCAGGAAGAAACATGTCATGGAAATAGGACTGGAAAAAGACTCATTCATCTGATTTACCCTCAAATCTAGCTCTGCCCCTGGGTAGCTGAGTTACATTGGGCAAGTCATTTAACGTTGCCCAGTTGCCTCATCTACAAAACAAAGATGTTGGACTAAAAGACCTTTTTTTTCTACCTCTCAAGTTCTACACTAACATTTTCCCCCAGTGGTCATTGATCCACTGGGGAGTATGAGGAAGCACCCTAGAGGTACATTTTTTAAGGTAGAACTATTTATATATACAAACATGACAGTATCTCCAGACATTCATGAATTAAAAAAAGCAGCTGTCAAATAGTACAGAGAGTCTGAGTGCATTTGTGTGAACCAAAATGAATAGTGTGGACAAAGTCTGAAGGATGCTTTCCACCCTGATAACAGTGCTTAGCTCTGGAGAGAGCTCTAGAACTGGGGATGATGGTCAAAGGAGAGTTTGTTCTTATCCATATTGTTTGTGTTTTTTTTAATTGAAGTATAGTTGATTTACAATGTTGTGTTTGTTTCAGGTGTGTAGCAAAGTGATTCAGTTATACATACACACACACATATATTCTTTTTCAGATTCTTTTCCATTATAGGTTATTACAAGATTTTTTTTTGTATAAATTTATTTATTTTATTTTTGGCTACTTTGGGTCTTTGTTGCTGCTCGTGAGCTTTCTCTAGTTGCAGCGAGCAGGGGCTACTCTTTGTTGCGGTGCGCAGGCTTCTCATTGTGGTGGCTTCTCTTGTGGAGCACGGGCTTTAGGTGCGTGGGCTTCAGTAGTTGTGGCACGTGGGCTCAGTAGTTGTGGCGCACGGGCTTAGTTGCTCCATGGCATGTGGGATCTTCCTGGACCAGGGCTCGAACCCACGTCCCCTGCATTGGCAGGCGGAGTCTTAACCACTGTGCCACCAGGGAAGCCCCATTACAAGATATTGAATTTAGTTCCCTGTGCTATACAGTAGGTCCTTGTTGTTTATCTATTTTATATATAGTAGTGTGTGTCTGTTAATCTCAAACTCCTAATTTATCCCTCCCTTTCCCCTTTAGTTATAAGTTTGTTTTCTATGTCAGTCTATTTAAAGGTGCATTTTTAAAAAGAATTTAATTTAGTGATGAGAAATGAATGTAAAACAGTAAATATAGATGCCTCTCTATAAACAGTCAATAAGTAAAATCATTTAGCTTTTGATAGTAGTTGATTGAGGTGAAGAAATTCGAAGAGGAGAGAGAACAGGAAAGAAAAATTAGGTATGTATACATTGAATCAAAAATCACCGTTCTGTAGGTCACAAATGGCCCATTATTGGCAATTTATATGGTTCAACATAATGCTAGCCATAATCTTTGAATATCACAGTTAAACAAATTACAGGACCACCTGGGCAACAGTGGCTTTGGCAAATACCGCTGTGAAAGCAGAAATATTAGAGGATCCTGGAAAATCCATCACGTTGGAATCTGTAGCCCAGCTTGGTAGGAGCAAATATAGTTCTTCCTAAAATATCAAATGGTTGAGCCTCATATGTGTTGATTCTGGAAGCATTCATATACTGCACTTTGACGCTTTTTAAATGCTCCATTTTTCGTGAGAGATCTAATTATTGGCCAGTGTGGAACTTCTCTTTTACTGTTGGTTTTAGTTATCCCTGAAAATTCTGTGAAGGAATTCCTCAGTGCACCTGGAACCATCAAAGACAGAATCAAGAAGTTGCTTGCTCACAAAAATAACATGAAAAAGAAGGTAAAAATGAAAAACATCGCAGAACCTGGGGGGACTCCTGCCCCTAAGGTTGACTCACAGCCCTTCAACTCTGAAGAGAGCGTTTCCAGAGATGGGAACCCTCCTGGAGAAAAAGAGAGGGATGAAGAGAGAAAGAAAGAGGGGCTGGAGGAAGAGAGAAGAGATGAGAAAGCCCTGGCAAACCATGTGGAGGAGCAGCAAAGCCTTCGGGGAGATGTGTTTTGTGAGTATCACTTTTGTTAATTTATGCATCTTATGAAAAGTGAATTGTAGTTTCTCCTGGCAAATGACAGAAAAAGGGAAGACAGTTTCACGCCTTAAGTAAGATGGGATCAGCTTTAAGTCCTAAGAAGCAGGGTTCTCTATAAGGTCTGGAAACTTAGTCTTCCACAGATACGAAATCCAATTTGCTGCTGTGGGACGCACGGAGGGTCAGGCCTTTCCCCTTGCCTGGGGGTTTCCTATTTGATGCAGACCCTCTTTCCGCTCCCAGCCAAGGAAGCCCATTTGTCCTGCCAGCACGGCCGTCTGGACGCCCAGCTTTGCATGCAGCGCACCCCCAGACCCCAGAGAGCGCCCCCTGGTGGATCTGCCTAGCTCTACTTTTTTCCTTCGTGGAGGCACTTTTTACAGGCGCACTCAATGAAAGGAGATTTTCAGAGTTGTGTGGTTATGATCTAAAAAGGCAAGATAGACAGCTGGAGGAAAATTCTATAGAGAGGCTAAGCTTAAGTTTCCTGCATGAGCTGGAGAACTGCCCTTGTCACTGGTGGCCGAGCAGAGCCCATCACCAGCCTCAGCCCCTCCAGGGTGGTTTCCATGTTAAGCCACCCTGGATCCCTCACACTGAGACTTCCCATTTCATTCTCAGCAGGCGTCTGTTGCTACCTCTATATTTTGTCTTGTCTGTTCCTGCTCCATGGCTGTTGGATTTAACCAAATGAAAAGTAGCTTCAGCCCCACCTGTCCAAGAACTAGCATACCAATGACATTATCTCCATTAATAGAGTCAAAATCTCAAGAGAGTATGTTTCCAAAACCTGGTGAGGAGGGATGTGTTATTTAGGTTACTTGGGTGATGCTTAGGTCGCACCTGTGGAAAAAGATGTTCTACATGAGGAAACTGGAACCAATATAAATGCTTTGGAAATGTTAGGGAAATACAGTTGTAACGTATTCTGTCTGTAGAACACAATTGTCCCTTGGTATCCATGGGGGATTGGTTGGTTCCAGGAGCCCTCACAGATACCAAAATCCATGATGCTCAAGTCCCTTATATAAAATAGTGCAGCATTCACACATAACCTACACACATCCTCCCATATACTTTAAGTAATCTCTAGATTACTTAAAATATGTAATACAATGTAAATGCTGTGTAAATAGTTGCCTGGCGTGCAAGGCAAATTCAAGTGTTGCTCTTTGGAACTTTCTGGATTTTTAAAAAAATATTTTCAACCTGTGGTAGGTTGAATCTGTGGATGTGGAGCCCATGGATATGGAGGGCCAGCTGTATATGGTAAAACCCTCTTTGTTCATTCATTCATAACTTCTTAGCACGTGAGGCTTTAGGGGTTTTGTTTTTTTTTTTAACTGATCAAGTGTTCATTGTTAGCCCCTAAGGTGAACGAAGCGGGTGAAGGTGATCTGGTTCTGGTCCAAAGAAAAGCTACAGCATCCCGACTGGAACACAGAAGTGAGTGATGCCTTCTTCCGAGTATACACTGTCTCACGGTGTCCCGTGGTCCTTTCATTTCTTCATAGGATGAGATGGTTGTGTATGAATCACTGCTTCATTCCTAAATACCCAAGGGAAAGATCGTTACATCATGATACCCAGTGCCAGTGTGAAAATAGCAGGTCCTTATGTGATTAATACCAATGATTATGATACTGTAAGGCTGTCTTCTCTCCACCTCTCCACCTGACACCTAGAGTAAAGAAGTGAGGCAGATCATTATGTATGGAGATGGCAGAAAATGACTCATTTGCTTCAACTCCAACCCATGGGGACCCACAACCTGCAAATCATCGTGTACTAAAATCTGGCCCTAAGTGCCTGTGTCAGTTACCTATTGCCACAGTAGTGCTTTGTAACAGACAACCACAAATCCTCGGGCCTATATCAATAAATATTTAGCTTTGCATGTGACTCTGTGGATTGGCTAGTTCTGCTGATCTGAGCTGGTCTGGGTGGGCTCGCCCATTTATCTGCATCAGCTGTGGGCCCGCTCGGTGACTTCGCTCATCTTAGCTGTGCTGTCTCGCAGGCCTGGGGCCTCAGGTGGGACCCCTGGGCTGACTCTGCCCTGCTCCATGGGGTCTCTCATCCTCCCGGAGGCTAGCCAAGCTTTTTCTTGTGAGGCACTGGCAGGGTTCCCAGAAAGAGAGCAGAGGCACACAGGCCTGGTCTAGGCCAGAACTGGCACAGCATGGCTTCTGTCATACTCTATCAGCCAAGGCAAGTCATAAGGCCAGCCCAGGCTTAAGAGTTGGGGAAGGCACGACAACGTCATATTGCAGAGAGCGTGGACCCAGGGAGGAGTAAAAATTGGGACCATTTTTGTGATCATTCTAGCAAAGCCTCATAATCTGGAATTTCTTAGGCATGATCCCTAATTTCCTCTGAGTTTATTTAGCACTTTCACTACCCACGACAAATTACATGCGCATCTCTACACAGACATGAGGGAAAAGCCTACCTATATATGTATCCCTTTTACTTGGTGTAAATATGAATGTCTTGATCTCTTTCCTTTGCAAACTTTCACTTACCACTATACATGTCCTAAGCTTGCGCTAACTGGATTTCCTTCTGTGTTTACCCTGTGATTACATTCTCCAATTCTGTCCTTTTGGTTTATAGGACAATATTCACCATGAAGAAAGTACCTCTCTACTGCACTCCTCCAAATTTAATCTGAGAAGCTTCTACGAAAAACTTTCCAAAGTGTAGTGACCCATGACCCAACTCCTGTAGGCATCTTGTTTTCTTCCGTATTTCTTCTAAGTGTCGCACGTTTTTGTTTGTTTGTTTTTTTGCAGCATGCGGGATCTTAGTTCCCTGACCAGGAATTGAACCTGCTCCCCCTGCAGTGGAAGCGCAGAGTCTTAACCACTGGACTGCCAGAGATGTCCTAGTGTTCCGCTTTTAAAATTTCTCTGCATCAAACATCTTACCTCCCATTTTCCTGGTTAGGAAGCAAATGTTTTATAGCTCAGGGGATAAGCTACCTTCTCTAGGTGCTTGGAACTTCTGCCTCAGCTCTTCTTTACACTTCTAAGTGACATTAATAAATTATTTGAGTCCTTTGTGGATCCCTAAATCAACCAGGTTTCTTACTTTACTTTTTCTTCCATAATCCTCAATGAAACATGGCAAGTTTACAATTTTGCTTATTAGCTTATGCCTCTGATTTTAAAGGTCTTTGAATAAGGTGTCCGGAGTGCTCAGTCTCAATTAGTAGACTCAGGTGGGCCCCCCAACTCTTCCACTTGCTGATTGCCTGGGGCAGGTCACTTAGGCTTGTGATGTCTCATGGCTTTCATGTGTAAAGTCAGAATAAGAGCAACACTCCTCTCTAACGTGCTGTCTTAGGCTGAGTTCCTCAAAAACAGACCTTGAGACAAGAATTTGTGTGCAAGTGGTTTATGTGGGCAGTGATTCCAGGAAACAGCGGTTGGAGACGGGGGAAGAGAAGGAGGCAATGAAGGGCATGTCATTGAGCAAGTTTCCACTGTAGGTGTCTGGAGCTGGATCCAACTGGGGAATCTGGGAGCCAGTGTATAGAACACGTGGCTCAGAATTATCCTACTGGAGGGGCAAGGGAGCTGGGGTATTTATACACCAACTCCCATCTGACATTGATTGAAGGCCACTCTCAGGAGGGTGTTAATTCCCTGGTGCTCCTGGCCTGCCATAAAATCAGGGAAGGACACCACTGTGGCAACTGGATCTCCATCCCAGTTGGACCCTCTACAAGACTGGAGAGAACCTGGATTCCAATCTGACTTCAGGTCCAGGTCCAATTCCAGCACTTAGTGGTCCTACCCAAAGGCAGGGAAGCAGAGGTAGCTAACCACCAAGTCGTGTCCATCATTTGTTGAGAGCTCTCCCGGGGAAAGAACTACCTGGTATTTTGGTCTGCCTGGCTTGGGCGAAGCATGCTCCAGCCAGAGAATACCCGCATTCAGAGAACTGTGGTGTTTGCAGTAGAAAGCCCTGTGCCTGCAAGGGAACATAACGTGCCGACACGTACTGGTGCGGCACCAACAGCATGTGTTTTGGAAGGTGGTATGGATTAAATCAGAGAATGTATTTGAAAGTACTTTGTAAACCCTAAAGCGCTATACAAATGAAATATGGTGCTGGTGAGACCAAAGCCTTGAGTTTTATCTCTTGGCGGAATGGTTGGCTACATACCATTCCATTGCCCCAGTTTACATTCCCCACGTCCCACATGATGCGGAAGAAGGGAGAGTTTGGGACAAACGTGCCACTACAGTTATAAACCAACTGAAAAATTTATGTTGCATTATTTGTGGGCTGCTAACATCAACTTATCAAATGAGTAATAGCACTCACTAAAGAATATTGAAAACTGGAAGCAAGTGTTACCTGGTATCTTTTTATTTATTTATTTATCCTTTTTTTAAATTAATTTTCATTGGAGTATAGTTGCTTTACAATATTGTGTTAGTTTCTGCAGTACAGCAAAGTGAATCAGCTGTACATATACATATATCCCCCCTTTTTGAATTTCCTTCCCATTTAGGTCACCACAGAGCATTGAGTAGAGTTCCCTGTGCTATACAGTAGGTTCTCATTAGTTATCTGTTTTATACATAGTGTCAATAGTGTATACATGTGAATCCCAATCTCCCAATTCATCCCATCCCCCTGCCATCTTTTAATTTTAAAACTGGGACTAGAAATAAAATATCTTTGCTGGAATAGGGAAAAATAGGGGTTAGGAAGAAAGGAAAGTGAGAGAAGAAGCCATGTGTTTGTACTGGCTTAAGATATGTGCAGATGGACAGCCTGGATTTCAGTCTGATTTAGGATTCAGGTCCAGTTCCAGCCCTCAGTGTCTGTGGGACTTGGACAAATCACTATGACTCTCAGTTTTACTTTCCTGAAAATGGGCCTGATTGTAGAATTTTTGTGACAACCAAATCAAATGATGTAAGGTACATGAAAATGTTTTGCAGCTCGTAATAAGTCAACAAACAGTTGCTGCCACTTCTCTCTTTAGCTTTTCCCCTTTCCTTGCCAGTCATTTATTCTTCAGTATAAACTGCCAAAACCCCCAAATCCAAGCCAGAGGCTGGCATTTGTTATGAATCAGAAGCATCTCAGTCTTTCCCCTCTTTCCCAGTGGTGTTTTCTGACACGGACATCAGGGGTTAAGACTTTTTTTGTAAGGGCCAGATGGTAAATATTTTAGGTTTTGTGAACCATACCATCTCTGTTGCATCTGTCAACTCTGTCATTGTAGCTCAAAAGCAGCCATAGGCAATATGTAAATGAATGGGCGTGGTGTGTTTCAATAAAACTTCATTTGCAAGAACAAGCAGTGGGCCAGGATGTTAGTTTGCTGACCCCAATCTACATAAAAGTAACCAGAGGCACTGGTTCAAAGCTTGTACTAACTGGCCCTGTAGTCTATGCAGTTGTTAGGATTTGTTAAATTAACATTCGTTAAGTAGAGCTCCTGGGTGCCACATGGTTCAACAAAAGCCCACAAAAGAAATTGAGATAGAGAAGCTTATTACTCTGGGTCCTGAGGGGCTACATGGCAAGGCCTCCAGGGGCCACAGCGGGAGGTCGAGGCAGGATGTGGGGCACACGCCTCTATTAGGGTCCATGTGTGGAGCGCTTTGGGGTTGCTGGGCGAAGCCTGGATTGCTGGATTCCAACAAAAACAATAGGGGTTTTGGTAAGCTACGAGGGGGTCTTATCTAAGGAGTGCACAAGGGCAAGGCCCTGGGAAGCAGGGGAGACTGTCGATCACAGGGGCTGTTGGGGAAGTCATATCAGGAACTCACTTTTACTCGTGACTCTGCAGGCTTTTATCTAGGGCGTGCACTTGCACAAGGGCTAGTGCCCGTTAGAGGCCCCCACAGGCTGTGGTGCCAAACAAAACGGATGCCAGGGCAGCGATACTGTGGAGTAGCTTGGCTAAGCTCTCTCTTTTTTTTAAATTGAAGTATAGTTGATTTACAATGTTGTGATAGCTTCTGGTATACAGCAAAGTGACTGTTTTATATATATATATATATATATTCTTTTTCATATTCTTTTCCATTATGGTTTATTACAGATACTGAATATAGTTCCCTGCGCTATACAGTAGGACCTTATTGTTTATCCATCTTATTTATAATAGTTTGTATCTGCTAGTCCCAAATTCCCTAAACTCTTTTATTTATTTTATTTTTGGCTGCGTTGGGTCTTCATTGCTGCACGCGGGCTTTCTCTAGTTGCGGCGAGCAGGGGCTACTCTTCGTTGCGGTGCATGGACTTCTTATTGCGGTGGTTTCTCTTGTTGCAGAGCACGGGCTCTGGGCACACGGGCTTCAGTAGTTGTGGCACGTGGGCTCAGTAGTTGTGGCTTGCGGGCTCTAGAGCACAGGCTCAGTAGTTGTGGTCCGCGGGCTCTAGAGCGCGGGCTCAGTAGTTGTGGTGCACGGGCTTAGTTGCTCCACGGCATGTGGGATCTTCCCATTCCAGGAATCGAACCCTTGTCCCCCGCATTGACAGGTGGATTCTTAACCACTGCACCACCAGGCAAGTCCTCCAAATTCCCTAAACTCTTGACAGCAACTGAAAACATGGCACTGACTTCCAAAGCTCCCAGTGTTAAACATTTTCCTAATGCTTTTTTGGTTTTTTTTGGCCGCGCCACGTGGCTTGCAGGATCTTAGTTTCGACAAGGGTTCGAACGCTGAACCCGGGCCCCCTGCAGTGGAAGTGTGGAGTCCTCACCACTGGACCGCCAGGGAATTCCCTTTCGTAATGCTCTTAATGTTGATGAAATGCACCCTTTTTCTTAGCAGATTTAAATATCTCAATTGACTGCAGCTTTGACCACGGGGTCTGTGACTGGAAACAGGATATAGAAAATGATTTCGACTGGAATCCTGCTGACCGAGATAATGGTATTCAGATTTCACTATTTCATGTTCTGCGATACGGCCCAGGGAAAGAGAGCTCCAATGACAGGAGGGTCATTTTTCCTATCACTTGTGTGGTCAGGGTTGTTTGAAAGTTTGGAAACTTTTAAACCTTCCCAAGTCTCCCCTGATGAATGATTGACTTCGGTCAGCATATATTCTCCTCCTTAATCCCTCTCCCACTCACCTACCCACCCCCGCAAAGGATTCTCCAGCAAACCTCTTCCATACTCACTCTCCTACTGCTGAGAGACAGATGTGGGAATTCGTGTAAGGGTTAAGAGTATTTGGGGAAAGGGGGAAGGATCTTGTAGATCCTTCCTCTAGACTAATTCCTCCCTGAGGTCTTTCCTTGCAAGCCCTTACATGCAATCAGGAAACCTGGATATCTCCTAGCAAAAATTCCTTTTAGAACTTGAGATTAAGGTAGAGGGTCCAAGTCCCCTATTTACAAACACCTCATTCAGAAATGACCCTGGGGTTCTCAGCTGTTGCATCACTCAGATTGTCCTCCCTCCCTTCCTGAGCCTCCATCAGATCTCTAGGTGGGCTGGTTCTTCCCTACAGAGTTAAATATAAAAAAGAAACATGGGATGAATCAGCATTTTTAGAAGGATAAAATCTCAAGGACAGATCAAAGTGGGCTTGAACTGGGAGTGAAAGGGAAACCTACCACAATGGGTCACAAAAGAGAGTATAGCTAGAAGAGCTGACAGATAAAATATAGGATGCCTAAATTTCAGATAAGCAGCGCATACTTTTTAGTATATCTCAGACATGTTGTTTGTGTGAAATGCAAACTCCACTAGGCAGCCTGTATTTTTATTTTCTGAATCTGGCAAACTCACTGACTGGGGAAGAAGACCAGACAATCTCTGGGTCCAGTGAAAACCAAAACATTGTCAACCTGGGTCCTGGGAGTGTCTGTGGGCTAGCAGAAGACTCCACCCACCCACCGTGTCTTTTTCCTGGCTTCTAGAGGAATTCTTTTTTCCTATCAACTTCTTCAAACCCCACTCTATGAGAGTTTTTGCCCAAGTCCATCAAAGCCACAACCAGAAGGCGGGAGATGAGCAAACATCCACCACACTGGTTAAAAAATTCTTGGGAAACGGATCTTAGAAACAGAAGGTGACCTGTGTTCCTGCCATCTTCAATCCGAACTTGGAGTGATACGTTACACATGGTGGCTAAGCTCCATGATACCATTGGTACAAAGTCATGTATGTTGTGGATTAAATACCACACTGTGGACACACCTAATGAGCTGGTCATCATACATACCAACTAAGTGGGGAAATGCCGTCCAAGGTTCAAACAACCAATGTGGAAAGTTCTGGAACACAAGTTCTCCATTAGCAGAAAATCACCTACAGTGCTAAAAGACCATTTAATTAGGTTCCTGCCCCATATCTGCTATTACCAAGCTTTGTGAATGTGAGCAAATTCTTCAGTTTCTCCAACTCTTAGTTACCGTCTCTCTGGAGAGCAAAGAACTTCAGCCCTGTGATCCCTAAAATTCATGTTAGCATGAAAATGTTCCTAAATGTTCGAAATGAAAAGGACTTCAGCTTTCCCTATAGGAGACAAGCGTTCTTTTTTACAGCTATTTTATACAGTATAGCCAAACCCTTTACATTGGCCTCATTAACTGTGGGTTTTTCTTCTCTTTCACGCTGTTGGCTACTATATGGCAGTTCCGGTCCTGGCAGGTCAGAAGAAGGACATCGGCCGTTTGAAACTTGTCCTCCCCAACCTGCAACCCCAAAGCAACTTTTGTTTGCTCTTTCATTACCAGCTGGCTGGAAACAAAGTAGGGAAACTTCGAGTGTTTGTGAAAAACAGTAATAATGCCCTGGCATGGGAGATAGACCAGGAGCACGGATGAACGGTGGAAGATGGGGAAGATTCAGCTGTATCAAGGGATTGATACTCCCAAAAACGTAAGTGGAAAACATATTAAACGAGATATTTACATTCTTTTTCAGTGATTTAACAAACAAAACGAAACACTTACTGAAGTACCTAGGCACTGGGGCTGCAAAGATGAATTAGACTCTTTCCTCCACTTAAAGAGCTTATATTCTGGAGTGAAATAGATGAGGTAATTAATAGCACAACTAATGATAATACTTGTCAAGTGCACGCGTATCAGCATTTTATGGGAATGAGCTGTTGGTGTGTGTCAGGCTCCTCTGGCCAACTTCCTTCCGAACCAGGCTCTAAACTCCTTAACATGTGAAAGCTCATTCATTTTATGCCCAGGACTTATCACAATGAATGGAGACTGGAAGGTCACTTTTTTAAAAATTTATTTTGTTTAAGTATAGTGGATTTACAATGTTGTGTTAATTTCTGCTGTACAGCAAATTGATTCAGTTATACATATATATATTTTTTCATATTCTTTTCCATTATGCTAAATCACAGGATATTGAATATAGTTCCCTGTGCTATACAGTAGGACCTTGTTATTTATCCATCCTCTCTGTAATAGTTTGTACCTGCTAACCCCAAACTCCCATTTCTTCCCTCCCTACCACCCTCCCCCTTGGCAACCACAAGTCTGTTCTCTATGTTTGTGAGTCTGTTTTGTAGATAAGTTCATTTGTATCATATTTTAGATGCCACATATAAGTGATATCATATGGTATTTGTCTTTCTCTGTCTGACTTACTTTACTTAGTGTGGTCATCTCTAGGTCCATCCAAGTTGCTGCAGATGGCATTATTTCATTTTTTTATGGCTGAGTAGTATTCCATTGTATATGTCTACCACATCTAGAAGGTCATTTTTTTAATGTTTTTTGGACTGCACTGAGAGAGTGGCCATTGTCTGGGGTACCTAAGACCACCCTCAAGTTCCATGATTCCCTAGAAGGACTCAAAGTACTCAGAAAACCTGTTATATTCACGATTATAGTTTGTTACAGTGAAAGGATATAGATTAAAATCAGCAGAGGGAAAAGCCATGTAGGGCAGAGGAGAGATTGGGCACAAGCGTGTAATTTTCTTCTCCTGGTGAGTCATAGGGACAGCTCTTAATTCTCTTAGTAATGATATGTGACAACATGCACAAAGTACTGCCCACGAGGGAAGCTCACACAAGCCTTGGTGTTCAGGGGTTTTGTTCTGGGTCAGTCTGCTCGCGTGACTGCCCACATGGCTGACCCTAGTTACTCAGTCTTTAGTTTCTCCGGAGGACAGGCTGATACTGTGTGGCCCAAGGTCCCCACCATAAATCACATTGTTAGCATAAATTATCTGGCATGGCCACAGACACTCTTAAGAGGTAAGATATTCCAGGGACTTAGAGGTTATTTTCCAGGAGCCAGTCAAGGTCCAAACCTGTCTTTGGAATGTGCAAGGTTTGGACAACCCAGACCTGCTGAGTTCATCCTTTACTGCCCAGAGGATTTAATAAAGGAAAAGGGAGCAGAGTTTTAAAAGGAAGTTGACCAATGGGATGTACTGCTCAGAAAGAACAAATAGGATAAAAATGACAGTCTGTCAAGTTTGACCATCAGGAGGTGGCTACGGACCTTTGCAGGAGTCGTGTCTTTGGAGGGGAAGAGAGAAAGCCACACTGTAGAGCCACCAGGAGGGAAGGGAGCAGAGCCCTGGGGACAGCCCCTCTAGGCTGTTATGAGAAGTTTGCTCGAGGTGGGAAGGGAAAAGATAGGGTGAAATCTGGAAGGAGATACACGAAGAGCAGAGTACCAACCAGTGGTGACAAGAAGAATGTTCAGGACTCCATTTCTACTTTGCTTGTGAAAGAGAACGTGTTAGTCAACGGAAGTAAACTCCTGTACTAGGCGTCAAACCAAACAGCCATGACCTTAGTGTCGGGTGTTAGATTCAGCATCCCTTCATTCACTCATCACACTTGAATCACAGCAGAACATCTTATATAAAATACATCCTGGGGGCTTCCCTGGTGGCGCAGTGGTTAAGGATCTGCCTGCCAATGCAGGGGACACGGGTTTGAGCCCTGGTCTGGGACGATCCCACATGCCGCGGAGCAACTAAGCCCGTGCGCCACAGCTACTGAGCCTGTGCATCTGGAGCCTGTGCTCTGCAACAAGAGAAGCCACCGCAATGAGAAGCCCGCGCACCGCAACAAAGAGTAGCCCTGCTCGCCGCAAGTAGAGAATGCCCGCGTGCAGCAACGAAGATGCAACTCAGCCAAAAATAATAAATAAATAAATAAATAAATAAATAAAATTTTTAAAAAAAGAATAGATACCCCAAAAAAATTTTTTTTAATAAATAAATAAATTAAATTAAATAAAATACATCCTGGGCTTCCCTGATGCAGTGCAGTGGTTGGGACTCCGCCTGCTTCCCTGATGCAGTGTAGTGCTTGAGAACCCGCCTGCCAATGCAGGGGACATGGGTTTGAGTCATGATCCAGGAAGATCCCACATGCTGCGGAGCAACTAAGCCCGTGCGCCACAACTACTGAGCCTGCGCTCAAGAGACCGCGAGGCACAACTACTGAAGCCCGCATGCCTAGAGCCTGTGCTCCACAACAGGAGAAGCCACCGCAATGAGAAGCCTGCGCACCGCAATGAAGAGTAGCCCCCGCTCGCTGTAATGAGAGAAAGCCTGCGTGCAGCAACGAAGACCCAACGCAGCCAAAAATAAATAAATAAATAAATTTATAATGAAAAATAAATAAATTAATTAAATAAAATGCATCCTGAGACATGACTATGGATAAACGTATATGTTGGGCCAAGTTAATGAACTTACTAACCATTCTTTCCCAATTCCAGGGCTGGTTTAGGACCAACGAATGCCTTAATTCTAGTTTATTCTCACTGCAAAAAATTTGAGTCAATACACATCCAATCCACATATTTACTCGTTGTGTTTGTAGCATAGTTTGGGGATCGTAACATTGAGTCGTGCTGTAGAGGGCTGAGATCTCTGTTGGAGAATTGAAGCATGCCTCTGCACAACATTCGTAGTTACCTCCATGTTTACTGAATTTATATACTGAGAAATATTTTACATAACTCAATGGCTTGCTGGGGGTGTATGCTATCAAAACAGTGATTTTATTTAAATGCACATTTTTGAAAACATGCCCCCAAAGAGCCTGGCCTGTTAGAAGGGTACACAGGCCCAGCAGGGGCCTGAGGCAGGCACCTGTGCCCTGAACTTTTTCAGTACTAGGGCAAACCTTGATGGGGCGCAGTGGAGGGTGGGGAAGCCAAAAAGTCCAGACTAAAGTGTGCATTTCAGTTCATCAGTGTCATATTGGCTGTGGATATTTGTAGCAGATGTGAGTCTTACTCCGTAAATTTAGGCATACAAGGTAAGTCGCGTTGCTTTCTCTAAATCAAATTACATCTGAACCCAAAGCCCCATCCCACTAGGCTGTGTGGCAGGGGGATGGCGCTGCGTGGGATTCAGTCTCCGTTATTTGCTCACACAGGGTTGAGTGAGGGCCGCCCTCCCCAGGGTGGCCTGAGCATCTGAAAGGCTAAAAGTGGCACATTAAGAGATGGGCAGCACATCTTCCCTTCATCGTGAGGGCCCTGGAGACCCACATTTTGTGCACCCACGTGGTTCTTCAAGTCACTCTTCAATTTCCATGCCAGACTGGACCCAGAAAACTTTACTGGAGTCTTGCTCCTGGGAATCCATCCTCTGTAGGAAGTTCGGGCAACCGTTTCCCACCCACGGCTCGGCCACGAAGACACAGTGGTGTGGCTCCTAGTCCTGGAGAATCTCACTTTCCCCCTCATTCCTTCTGCTTCTACCCCTCACAGGCACCTCACTCCACCTTCTACTGGCTTAGCCTTCTCAAGGAGGTTAAGCCTGCAGGGGGCAAATATCAGCAAGGGGATGTCTTGTAGAAAAGTCTGCTTTTGATTTTTATATCCCAAATCTCCTTGACGAAAGAGAACGTAAGAATCCTGCCTGAATTTTTTTTGTTGTTCCAGACTTGGCAAAAATGCAGTGGAAAAACAAACGCAAATTAGGATGTCAATTCATTATCCTGATATTTATTTTTAGTTATCTGGGAGTATCAGTCAGGGATTTTAGTGATGGGAAAGCCACCATATCCCAAGATCTAGACATGCCTCCCCTCATTATCCCACCCATTGCAGCTGCTGTGAGGGGTCTGCTTTTCGGCTCACTACTTTTAAAACTTATCTCAAAGGAACATCTTTCTGAAAGCCGTTCCTGCCTGAGAAGAGACTAGGGGAGGAAGAGATTTCTGTACCCAGTTGTGCTATCACTTGCTGCTCAGTGATAGCTTGTCTCCAGCCATTCTCAAGAAAATGAATCCAGGGAGCGTAAGAAAACAGAGAGTAGCCCGGGCAGTGGGCATTCAGTCTGTCTTTGCCCCCATTTGTCCTTCTGAGGCTTCCACTTTTCTCTTTGGAGAGCCAGGGAAAGCCGGACGCACTGGTCATCACGCAAGCCTAAAGTTGCTTCATCTCTGCTGCCCTGAACACTGCTCTGTGATTATGTTATGTTCACGGGGAGTATTCGATTCCTTCTAGCCTGGTTTTCGAGAAGAAAATCATATTATTCTTTTACTTTTGCTTTTTTATTTTTTTTCTTTAAATGGGAATTCCAGAATTTCTTCTTAAACCTTACTCTTCTCAGCTTTCGAGGGCTTTCCAGCTTCTTTTAGGTGTTGCAGTGACCCTGTTTTCTCTGAATGTAATTCACTCAGTGTAGATACCTGGCATCTGGAAAATATATTATTATATATTCAGTGTCAAAGCCTGTTTCTATGCAATAGGGACATATGAATTTAGTCCAGTTTAATAGCTATTAAATACTGGGACTTTATCATTGCTTTAAATATCTTGAAGTAATTTTTTATTCCCTCTCCATTATTAGATCATTTTTGAAGCAGAACGTGGCAAGGGCAAAACCGGAGAAATTGCGGTGGATGGCGTCTTGCTGGTTTCAGGCTTATGTCCAGATGGCCTTTTATCTGTGGATGGTTGAGTGTTACTGTTGTCTTTTGTATCTTTATATTTGGCTTTTTATGTCAGTTCTCTGTTTTTTGACATTATATCATAGATCCTCCCCCCATTTTAGAAATACAAACTGAAAAATTGTGATGTAGCAACAGAATCATTATTGTAAGATGCCTTTCTTGTACAAGATATGCCAATATTTGCTTTAAATATAGTACCACTGTGTCATCTCATTCATTTCTGAGTCTATAAAATGTGGATGTGTCAGTTCAGCCCTCCTCCCCCCACCCCAGTACATTTCATGTGTCTACATGATTTGATGAACCACTTAATATAACATTTCGAGAATTACAAAAAAAAAAAAAAAAAGCACAGAGAAATGTTTAACTGTTTGACTTTTATGGCGCTTCTTGGAAACTATAACATCACAGATAGACTTTTACCTAAGTGGCTTAGCCTGATATTTTACAACCAAATTTGTATATTTAAATTCTTTGTAATAATAATATCTAAATAATAACCTTGTGTCATAGTTTCTAAGTAAGAAAATGTGTTGTTGATTCTGTGTTTAATTATGTGTATGGTTATTTGCTTTGCTAGAAAATGTGTTTTTCATTCTTTTCTCTATGGAAATACTTAGATATATATATATTTATTTTACTTACATTCTTAAAAATTCTTAAAATTACTTGCCATTATGGGAACACATGACTGCTTTATTAGGCCTCATAACTGCAATGCCAATTAGCGTAAGTTGTTGAATTCAAGGCCTCAGAGAAATACCTAAAACCAAATTATGCTAGTAGCCAGGTTCCAAAAAAGACTAATGCCTCCTTTCCTGTTTCTCTTTTCTTCTGAATTCAAGAACTGCTTTGTGTGGTAATGAATCCTGAGTGTATTCCCTGAGGATGAAAGTATATTCTGTTTGAAGAGTCTAGGTCAGAAAGAGGTTCAAGAGAGCTCCCAAACAGAAGATTCCCCAGATATTTGCCTGTTAGCCCGAAAGCAGCGAAGGCATTGAGCTGTAAAAGGAAGGAAAGCAAGAAGGTGTCCACTTACTAATCTTTAAAATTTGTAGCCTTACTCTTAGAGTTTTTTTTATACTGAAACTCCTAGTAATCCTTCTTCTTTGTCTGTTTTTTTTTAAAGTAATCCTTCTTCAACAATGTTCTCTTTAATACAACCAACACATACAACCTCTTAAGATGGTGGGAAAAAATACATTGTTCTCCCTTAGTGTGAAGTTCTTTGGCCATAGAGTCTATACAGGACTGTAGCTGTATGTGTTAGGATAACTGCTAGTTATAGAAACCCCCAAAACAGTGTTTCCAGGGAGACCAGATGGAGGAGTGCCTGGCTCAGTCAAATCAGCCCACAGAGTTGCAAGAGGTAATAAAATAGTTGTGTTAAGATGTGAAAATTTGGGGTGGTTTGTTATACAGCAAAAGCTAACTGACACAGGTGGCTTCTGAAACTGTGCTAGAACTTGAAGAAGGACCCCCCAACCCCAGCCCCCATCTCTTCAGTGACCAAGGAGATTTGAGAGCATAGTTTGGCTTAGATTAAAGGAAAATAGAGGGGAGACCTTGCAGCGAAGGACAGTGCCCCAGTAATCCAGGTTACAGGAAGAGATATTGAACCAGAAATGAAATAGGGAGGCCTGCAATTATGTTACGTATGGGGGAGAAAACCAATACACAAAGATGAGTTAAATTGAATAATAATATTTCATGTTTCTGTAATATCTGTAGCAGAGACTTCTAGTTGCCTACCCAATATCCATTCTCACCTTTTTCCCTACTAGTATAACCATATATATGAGGGGAATGCAATGTGCTCAGCTAAAAGGCTGTATTTCCCAACCTCTCTTTCAGATGGGGGAGCCCACTGAGGTCATTGGTGGGGCTTCCAGGAAGGATCATTAAAGAAGGCTCTCGGTTAGCAGCCCCTTTTGCCATTTCCCTTCCTCCTTCTTCCTGCCTGCAATGTGGTTGTGAAGGCAGGAGCTCTGGGAGCTGCCTTGTGACCATGAAGGCAAGGGCCACAACCTATGGAGGAGTACATAGCTGGAGGAAGCCTGGGTCCCTGATGACATGGTGGCATGTCTACCCCATCCCATACTGGTCACTGCTTGACATTAAGTAAGACAAAAATAAACCTCTCTCGGCCTATCTAGGATTTCAAACGAAACACAACCAAAGTCAGGTGACCACTCTTCCCTGACCACTGGTGGGCTCCCCTGCCATTTCTACCATAAGACCACAGTGTTTGGGACTAACTTCTTGGACCTTAAATACCAACATGTTATTTTGAATTGCAGTCAACGGCCTATAGCATCATGGACCTCCAGCCTGCAGTAGCATGGAATCATACTTGGGTTCCTTTGGGGAAACTAAGGTTGGATAATTGAGCCATGACTCCCATAGATGTTGACCCTGGCATCACCCAGTGTGCAGCTGCCCCTTGTCATCCATCCTCTGCCACGCTCTCATCCCCTCACTGTTATGGGCTCCCTCCTCTGGACACTCACGCCCACCATTTCTGCCCCCTCCCCCATCACACGTACTCCGTTGTCTGGTAGACAGACTCCGTCTCTCCCCCTTAGCGGAACTGAGCTCTCCCAGGGCCGCCGCTCCACCTGCGGCCAGGTCACATAAAGCTGCTCCTCCTCCCCCACGGCACTCTTTTCAGGGGCTGGAGTTGAGGGCGGCATCCTCGTTGCTCCAACTCTTGTCCACAGTCTCTTCTTTCTCTACTTGCACGTAAAGGCCACTGTTCCTTGAAGGCGCAGTTAAATAGCTCTTTGGCCCTCCGTCCTTCTAGCCATAGTCGTCAACTATCGTGGTGACATCTAGCCACATGACCCATTCAGAACCTGCCCTCAGTTTTTTGACCTCCTCTCTTCCAGTAACCATCTTCTCCTCCTCAGTCTCTGCCCTGTGGCCACCCCTTGAACTTGATCATCACCTCTGAACTCTTGAACTCTAACATCAAACTCTCCTGATTGATCTGGCTTTCTCTTCTTAATCTCCCCATGCTTATCCTTTGACCTTTTTAAAATGAAACCCCCATTCCCTTGACATTTCCATTTTCTCCCCACCTCTTGGTTTCTTCCTGGTTTGACTCTCCTCTCTAATAAGACACAACCTAGACCCCAAGGCCCACCATAGCTTCAAAGACACCCTTGCCACTGCCTCCCCAAGGCCCGTGCTCTGGTGTCTTTCTGCCACAGCCGCCAGGCAGAGCCCCAATCTGGATCAAGCCAACTGCTTTCTTTTCTCCATCTTGTCTCCAGGCTGTGAAGCACTGTGAGAGAAAAGGACAGGCTGTGTAGACTGGGTCTGCAACAAAACCAAGATCTTCAACCTGCCACAGGCCCTGAGTGCTGCCCAAATTTCTTACCACTGAATGGTGCTGCCTGTCTGCTGGTATAGACTAGATTACCTTCACCAGGATCTACCACGTCCTCCAGCCTCACGACTGTATATTAACATTGAAATAACAATGGCGTGAGCCCCGTTTTTGCCTCCTCAGGAGGCTGAATGTCAGCGGCTGCCCAAAGCACTGAGTTAAAGATTTTGAGACCACATCTGGGCCTCTGTCCTAAGCAAGGAAGGGTACTGAATGACCCCTGCTTCTCGGGCACTTGATGCCTCCCTAAAATTGCACTGATCTCTAGTGTGGCCTGATGTAGCCTATATTTTTGGTACTTTTCTCTTTTTCTTAGGCACAGAATACTTGTGGGATGACTCTGGAATACTTTTACCTGGAGATGTTTACAAATGTCAAGAACTGTTCCCCTACTTGCAAGCTAACAAGTTGGCCTGTCACAGTTTCATAGATATCAGTAGAAAACACGAGACTCCTGGGTCAGAGGTGGACTTTATTACCCACGGGACAACAGGTAGCATGGGCCTCAGGGTCACACCACTGCCCCTTGTCCCCCACCCCGAGGCTCAGAGGGGGTGGGGCAATGCAGAGGCGGGTCCAGGTGGATGCCGGGTACCCAGTGAGTTTGTGTCACAGTGAGGAACTCTGAGTTGAGGAAAGCCCCAATCTTATAAGGGTACCAATCGCCAACCTGCCCAAACATTGCCCCAGAAGGAGATGATATTTTTATCTTTGTCAGGAAACAAATCTGCTCCTGAGAAATAAGATACTATCTCTATTCTTCCAGGCTCTACCAACATCCTTGATAAGATAGTACAGAACAAAAGCTGCCAATGCCTTTGTGCAGACGATAGGTGGAAACACAAGAGGCTCATGGAGAATGGCTTCCCAAAATCAGACTCTTATTACCTTTCAGGGATCAGAGAGATGAGGTGATGGCAGTGAGACTGGGTAGCAAGGTTGGCTTCTTATAAATTTATGGCTTTGCAGATAACATTCTCACCTTTGATACTACTGCTTTCTTTTTCAGGACTGCTATTTAACTCTTGTTCCAATCAGACCATAAGATATCAGGTAAATTAGTTTCTGCAAAATAAACATAGAGTAAAATCATTCTACATTGTGGCAGAGAACTATCAAAATTTTATTTTTTATTTTTTTAATTTAATTTTTATTTTACATTGGTGTATAGTTGATTTACAATGTTGTGTTAGTTTCAGGTGTACAGCAAAGTGGTTCGGTTATACATACACATATATCCATTCTTTTTCAGATTCTTTTCCCATATAGGTTATGACAGAATATTGGGTAGAGTTCTCTGTGCTATACAGTAGGTCCTTGTTGATTATCTATTTTATATATAGTAGTGTGCATATGTTAATCCCAAACTCCTAATTTATCCCTCCCCCTCCCCCTGCCTTTCTCCTTTGGTAACCATAAGTTTGTTTTCAAAGTCTGTCAGTCTGTTTCTGTTTTGTGAATAACTTTGTTTATATAATCTTTTTAGATTCCACATGTAAGTGATATCATATGATATTTATCTTTCTCTGTCTGACTTACTTAGTATGATAATCTCTAGGTCCATCCATGTTGCTGCAAATGGCATCCAAAAGTTTTAGAATATGTTATAATTTGATAACTTTCCTCCAATAGTGGTTATTTGTTTTTGAATCAAGTATTCTTGCCTTTTAGAACATTTAAGAAATCTGACAGGGGCCAATTGGATAATGACCATTTAGCATCATTTCAAGTAAATGCAGTTCTTTTGGTAGGTGCAGTGCTATCAGACTGGCAATCCAAATCACTAATAGTTTCTCCCCAAGCAAGAATGAGGGGCAGGGGTAGTAGCTAGACATGTTTCCCTTTTAAAAACTGGCTTTTATAGAGAAATGCCCCTAACCACATTTGCCTGTAGATTGTTTTCAAATTCCTTTAACAAGCTTGAGGCCCTTCAAGAAGGCTTAGACCCGGTCAACATTTAAAAGACCATTGTAAATGAATTCGACATTTTTTTTTTTTTTTCTCTTCCAGTCAGTAAAACAGTGACTGCAGATGCCAAATAGCTGCGTTCTGTGTCCATTCAAAGCATCATCCTGGCGCTGTGTGGATGCAGCTTCATGCTGTTTGGCCAGGGAATGGCAAGGCAACAAACAATTTGGGATTCCTCTAAATGTGTACAAATAAGGGTCCTTTTTTTTTCTGTGGAGAATGGAGTTGTAGATTGGAGTAGTTATTTATGACTTCTGGGGAACTCTTACATCTTTAAACGTCCCGTCCTGCTTCATAAAAATTCTATCCTTAGCATACATGTGAAAAAATTCTGTACAACAGTTTATAAATAGACTTAGAGGCAGTAGTAAGGGGTGGTGAGAGTCTGGCCTGGAGCTGAGAAGGGCTGCCTCAAAGTGGGTTTAGGATAAAAAGTTTACATATGCATATATTTTTTTAACATCTGTATTGGAGTATAATTGCTTTACATTGTTGTGTTAGTTTCTGCTTTATAACAAAGTGAATCAGCTATACGTATACATATATCCCCATATCCCCTCCCTCTTGTGTCTCCCTCCCACCCTCCCTATCCCACCCCTCTAGGTGGTCGCAAATGAGGTATCACCTCACACTGGTCAGAATGGCCATCATCAAAAAATCTAGAAACAATAAATGCTGGAGAGGGTGTGGAGAAAAGGGAACCCTCTTGCACTGTTGGTGGGAATGTAAATTGATACAGCCACTATGGAGAACAATACGGAGGTTCCTTAAAAAACTGAAAATAGAACTACCACATGACCCGGCAATCCCACTGCTGGGCACACGTATGCATATTTTTGACAAAAACTTGTCCTATGTATATCTCTAACCAGTCTGGGAATGTTATAGAAATTGTTTTCCACTTCTAGGTTGTGGTTTTGTTTGTTATGGTTTCTGCCACCCTGTGGCCACTTCCTAGAGCATGATGAGTGCTGGATTTAATGAAATTAGGTAAGAACTAATTACCCCTTCCTTCTCAGTAATTTCTTTGAGAGCCTATTATGTATTGCACGGACAGTGTTGCTCAAAACACATTTGGAAGTGCCTTCTTCAGGTACAAAAATCATACAGAAGATGTGGTGTGTCAATTTATGGTCATGCGTCATTTGTGACGGAAAACAGCACATGTTACCAACCCAGAATGCCAGTCCTAGGCATATACTCAATAGAATGCATCGTGGCACTTTCTGTAATAATCACAGTGGAACAACTCAAATATCCATACTGTCCCTTGTGAGCAGAATGGATAAATAAACTGGTATATTTATTCAACGAGATATTACCAAGAAATGAGAATGAACAAACTAATGTTACTCACAGCAACACAGATGAATTTTTTAAATGTGGCATTGATCAAAAGAAGCCAGGGAATTCGTTGGCGGTCCAGGGGTTAGGACTCCACGCTCTCACTGCTGAGGGCCCGGGTTCAATCCCTGGTTGGGGAACTAAGATCCCACAAGCCTTGCAGTGCGGCGAAAAAATTAAAAAAAAAAAAAAAAAAAAAGCCAGGAAGTACATACTGTATGGTTCCACTTACATAATTTTTTTCCCGTCTTCACTTACAAAAGTTTTGAGATCAGGGGCCATAACTCTGTGATGGAGAAGTTTGGACTGTGTTTACCCTTGGAGAGGGTGCTGCGAGGGAACACAAGGGGGGGGGACTTCTGGGGGGAGTGGCCATTGTTTCTTGATGCTTTTTAAAGGGACATGTTCACTCTGTGAAAGTCTTTGAGCAGCACACTTATGATTTCTGCCCTGACTTTTCTATATATGTGTTAGACTTCAACAAAAAACTTACTTTAAAAAGTAAAAGTATTAACCCCCCCCCCCCCCTTTAAGATGAACCTCATCTATGTGACTTGGTGCCAGTTGACTTGGGACACCTGGAGTGAGTTCGTCTCTTAATAGCAGGCGGGTTGTGACTGAAGGCAAACGGCACTGGAGTCTTGAGGAGTCATTCAGCAGGAGCTGAGGCCTGAGGGTTTCCTTTCCTGCTGCTCAGGAGCCTGGAACACAGGCTCACCTTCCCCACATCTATTGCTCTTTCTGCACAGGGATAAAAGTTTCTGCGTCCCCTTTCCTATCCCTGTTACTGTCCTTTTAAAAATATTTTTCCTCCTGAGTTTGAGCTGCACGCACACAGCTCCCCCGCTGAAAGGGAAACACTTTCTCCTTGCCTCTTTTGGTTTCCAGACCCTCTCTCAGAGTTCCAGCAGTGCCCCCTGCTGGCAATTTACGTGCATGTGTGTGGCTGCCAGCGGGCAAGCAGCAAAGAGGGCTGGCTCCAGCATCTCCTGCTTCATCCTGGCTCCGTTTCTCTTCTCCCCAGCGTCTTGCGAACTCATGCTTCTTCTGGGTACCGAGAACCTTCCAATCAGTCGCCCGTGAGATCTTGAAGAATCTAATCTTGCAGACCTCTCATTCTCTCCCAGTTCACCCCTGTCAACATTTACTTGTTCAAGTCCCATTCTGCTGATCTCTGACAAGTAAAGAGAAACGACCCTTATAAGAAAACTCAGGTGTAAGGAGTAAAGAGCTGGCAGTGTAACCTTCCCTAAGTAATATTTGCTCTTTTGTAAAAGCAGCTTCCAATGCCTTCATACAAAGGAACGAGTAAGAAGGCAATTTCAGCACCGTGTAAGATCAGGGATTCTCTTCTGATGACTCAAATCACACAGCTACATTAAGACGGGCTGAGTCAGTGTTTGCTTGTAGCGAGAACAGAAACAGACCTCCACTAACCTACAGCAAAGGGAAATTACAGTAAGGAAACAGGAATGTGCAGGTGGATGGAAAGACCAGAAATCCAGCTTTGGAAATGAGCTGCAAGGTTAGAAGCAGAATAATGGGAAAAAGCCATTGCTGATCAGGAAGCCACCATCGCAGGAATAATCTCTTACTATGTTAGTCTCCATATTACTGTGCTCGAAATTCACATTCCAGGGAGGAGTGTGCCATCAGCCCCGCTTGGGTCATGTCGCTGCCCCCTGGCTAGGGCAGAGAGGGTCACCCGATGGCCTGTTCTGAAGGTGGGCTGAAAGCCAGGTGGCCAAAACCCACCAAAGTCCACCACGTAGACCCCGTCACATAAAAGCTGGTATTGAGTACATGTAATTGTCCCAGGCAACATACCAAACTAAGTGATTTATTCTTGTCATAACTAAGGAGTTGACGCCTTCATTCTCTTCAGCAGCTAGAAAACTAGGTGGTGTTTGGGTCCGGTTTGAAATGAATAATAACTAGCAAAAATAGTATTGTATGTGCCAAATCATGTGGCAACTACAGTGCGTTAGGTTGTTATAGGGGAAAATGAGGCTGAAATGGAAAAAATGCTTCTCTTGGGCACCATAAATCAGAATGGTACACTCCTGGCCAAATGTGTCTCCCACTGAAGACTTAGAAGACCTGGGATGAGCATGGTTCCCCTTTATAGTGTCGTTTCTGATGAATGGTCCCTTCTGGCAGCACGCCCAGGTCATGTTGGGAAAGGGGGGCTGTGGATGGTGTGTACAGTGGCGAGTCCATGAGAATAAGCCTTGAGGCTACAGGTTGCATGCACAAAAGACAAAAGAAGCAGCACAGACCAGTGGTTTTTAGTTCAGTGCTCACATCTTGCTCCTCGGACGAACTGCTGTTACAAAACGACCTCCTTTTAAAAGAAAAACCTGAGAACCAGAATGCAGTGAGGCATTTCACGGAGCAGTCCACATCCCTGGCAGACACATTCCTGCTGGTACCAAGCCACTCAGACAGAGTGAATTCCCAGCGGGTGGGCTTCGGTTCAGATTTGTTAACCGCAGTGTGGGAGGCAACTGAGTAGACAGGCAGAGGTGTTTGAGTTGGCATCCTTTTATCCCATCTCTTTTTGTACTTTTTCTCCATTTTTCTGGTTACATGGAATTTTGAAGCATCCCCAGTAACAAGCTAGTATAAATATTGTTTTACGGCCTCTGAATTTCCATCGTATGATATGTACCACCAACTGATGGAAGCCAGGCTTCCTTCATTCTCTACCAACCTGTGGCCCTAAATCTAGGGTACAATAACTTACATTCTAGAGAAATGGCAAAATGGGCAAATGGTGTGGGAAAGAAGAACAAGAGGTATGGAAACGAGCTAAAGATTGAGGGGCTTCCCTGGGGTTGCAGTGGTTGAGAATCCGCCTGCCAATGCAGGGGACATGGGTTCGAGCCCTGGTCCGGGAAGATCCCACATGCCACAGAGCAACTGAGCCTGTGCACCACAACTACTGAGCCTGTTCTCTAGAGCCCGTGAGCCACAACTACTTAAGCCTGTGCTCTAGAGCCCGTGCTCCATCCTCAGCGAGAGAAGCCACTGCAATGAGAAGCCCGCACACCACAACGAGCAGTAGCCCCCACTCGCGGCAACTAGAGAAAGCCCACACGCAGCAATGAAGACCCAACGCAGCCAAAAATAAATTTATAAAACAACAAAAAACATACTCTGGGTGCAAGAGGATGTTAAATGGGACTTTTCCTGACTTGGAGTTTCACCCAAATCTAAGCCCAGTGTTAAGTGCCCGCTGGGTACTTTTATAGAGACATGCTAGACCATCTTCACAGTACTAAGTGGGGAGCCCAACACTATGTCAGGCACCCATGGCCTGTCACCCCTTTTCAGCTGATGTACAGGAGAAGGCAAAATTGGAAGATGGCCTTTAGAATTCTAGAAGCTTCCTCCTGCCTTCCCAGCAAGTGGAGGGGAACTTGAGAGAACCACTCAGAGAAATTGACAGGTGCTCCCGAATTGAAATAAAAGGGACAAGAAATGGTGCATGACTCGCCCAAAAAACTCAACAGTTGAGCCAGCTGGGACTGCTTAAGTCTACGTACGACTGCAGAGGGAGCGGCCTCTGCTTCCAGGGCTTGGTGGGGGCAGAGCTGCTGGGACTTTGCCAAGGGCTAAGTGCACATCAAGCAAGTAGCTGGGTTGTTCTGGAAGGACCTCGCCCAAGAGGCCTGTCTGCAGGTGAGCTGACCCAACAGAAAAAGCCTGGGTGGGACGTGCCACCAAATGCAGGAGCTGGTGGTCAACCAGTGTATCATCTGAACCAGAGAATGGGTAAGAAGTGGCCTCCCAGCAAGGGGGTGTCTCCAAAATATCCCCAAAGTGAGCGCACAAAAAGAACAAAAGAGGCAGCCTTTGGATATCAGCACACAGAGAGCTCCAATACCAGGTAGCAACATCATTAACTGAATTGTTTCCTGTGGCTGCCCTAAAAAACTGGGTGGCTTAACACAACAGAAATGTACTCTCTCACAGTTCTGGAGCCACAAGTTCAACCTCAAAGTGTTGGCAGGACCACGCTCCTCCCAGAAGCTCTGGGGAGAATGCGTCCTTGCTTCTTCCAGCTTCTGGTGGCTCTAGGAGTCCCTTGGCTTGTGGCTGCATCACCCCGATGCCCACCTTAATCTTCACATGGCTTCTCCTCTGTCTCTGTGTCTTCTCCTCTTCTGTCTCTTCTAAGGACACTTGTCATTGGGTTTAGGGCCCACCCAGGTAACCCGGGATGATCTTACTCAAGATCTTTAACTTAATTATACCTACAAAGACCCTTTTTTTCGAATAAGGTCACATTCACAGGTTCCAGGGTTAGGAAGGGGACATATCTATCTTGGGGGGTGGGGGGACCATTCAATTCACAATACTAATCAAATAAGACCTTGTTACCACTCCTTCCATCTCCTGCCCTCACCCTGGGAGACCAGAAAATAGCGCAGGAAGCAGAGACAGGGTACAGTAAGGAGAGGGAACAAATTAATCCACGTGTCTTTGCCTTTGCTGGGCCGCAGAGTTACAGATCACACCCGAGCTGAGCGAGGGTCAGCACTTTGATTTGGTTGAGTAATAGAAGTTCTGATATTAGATTAGAATGGACTTAACAGCCTAAAAATAACATTGTTTCTTTATACCTGAAAGTGACTGGAAAAGCTGTGGGGAGGCAGGGGAAGGGGAACTGGATGAAGGTAGTCAAAAGATACAAACTTCCAGTTATAAGATAAACAAGTAATAGGGATGTAATGTACAATATTATAAAGATAATTAACAACCGCTGTATGTTAAATATGAAAGTTGTTAAGAGTAAATCCTGAGAGTTTTCATCACAAGGAAAACATTTTTATTCTTTTATTTTGTATTTATATGAGATGATGTTCACTAAACTTATTGTGGTCATCATTTCATGATGTATGTAAGTCAAATCATTATACTTTGCATCTTAAACTTATACAGTGCTGTACGTCAATTATATCTCAGTAAAACTGGAAGGAAAAAGAAAAGAAAAGCTGTGGGATTTGCTCAAGCCTCAAGCTCCATCCCTAGAGCAGCCGAGGGGCAGGAGAGAGCCAACACAGCTTGTTTCAAGGCAATGGTGAGAAAAAATTAAAAGTTTCTTCTTTCTTACACCCTACAGAGCCCGGCTTGTTCAATAAAGTAGATTAATAGGTGTCTCACTTTGTTCTTGTGATAGAAGCAATAGTCTTTTGAAACTAGTCTCTGAGGTTACATCCAGGATAAACGTGCAATGTTTCAACAGTTTTTAAAATGGAGTCGCTGCTGCTGCTTTACTAATTACAGCTTTAGTCTTGGTCCTGTCTTCCCTCCTCCTAGGTAAGGTTTATTACATTGCTCAATCAAAGAACCACCCTGCTTCCTGACAGCATCCAATCCAGAGCAAAACCCTGCTTCCTTTAACCTTCCCCCAAGTTACCCTCCAGTATGGGGTCAGCAAAGAAGGCTGACACTTTCTCTAGTTCTACCAACACTTTGTCTTTATTGGACCCTTGCAGGTAAAGAATGCGTACAGGTGGGAAGTGCAGGATGCACAAGGCTACTTAATGAATGTTTTCTACTTTCATATCAGCTGATGCATGCCAAAGGTGCAGTAGGTACTTGTTGAATTAATTACTGCGTTAAGTAGATAGATAATTCACAGTTTTGTCCAAAGTTTTGTCAACATTTAGCTGAGCGCTGTCTTGATTGGAAGCAGAAAGGGTAGGTTGCAGAGTAGTTCAACACAGTTCGACGCTCAAAAGCAATAGTACGGCTAGCGGCTTTCAATTCAGGGCCCGGTGCGGACCGCCGGCCCCAGACCGCAGGACCCCATTCTGGGAGCTGCGGGGATGGGGGTGTATGTGGCGGGGATGCGGGGGTGGGCGGGGTGGGGGGTAGGCGTTGGTGGGCGGGGGGGTGGGCTTGGGGGGGTGGGCTGGGGGTTGGGGGTTGGGCTGGGGGGGTGGCCCCAGGCCCGGTCTCCTGGCCGCCGATCGCTCTGCGCAGGCGCCATTTCCCTAGCACGCATGCGCTGGGTCCCGGGCAGTGTTCTCCAGCCTGCGGGCTTGGATTGGTTGAGCTTTCGTGGTCCCGCCCCAGGACCGGAAGTTCTATCTGGATGCCGCGGTCTCCTGGGCTTAGCTTGTGTTTCTCAGTGAGCTATTATCTGTGTTCGCCGGCGTCTCTGTCACTGCATTCGGGCGAGTCCTTGTTCCCAGTGGAAGCCCACCTCTGCTTGGGGAGGTTCTCGGTGTGCCCAGGGCCGGTAGACCGGAACGTGCCCTCGCCCTCACCTCTCCTCTAGCCGAGATCTCCCGGGTGGGCCGCTCTCTCGGGGCCGCCACTGCCTGTGTGCTGGGTGCCAGGCTGTCACCCTTGGACGGCTTGCAGCAGGCTTTGCTTGTCGCTCCACCCCACCCACTGGTACCCGAACCCGGGCCGGAGTGGACCCTTGTGCAGGTCCCTTCCCCTCGCTGCACCTTTGCTAGCGGTCGTCATAAGGCGAAAGGGCCCTAGAGCAGTACTGCGTGACTTCAGAAACTGCGACGCCCCTACCAACATTTGGCATCATTTCTCTCCACAGAGGAAGGGGCTCCCTGTGTAGCCGGAGAGATGTATGTGGGTTACGGCTAGAAATTTAAAATTTCTCTTTAGATCTTAGATCTAAAGATCTAAACAGATCTAGGTTATTGCTCATCCGTTACCAGCTTTTGGAAATTTCTCTTTGATCTTTCATGAGGTTTTAGGGCGGATGTGTGCACTTTGTCCATATATCCATAATGCCAGTTAATATTTACAAGGTTTTGTATGCATTCAGTCAACAGATATTTAGGGCCTACTGTTGGTGGCACTGTATAAACTGTTTTTAATATGTATTCAGAAGCTAAGGGTATAGGTGTGTATCTCAGCATTATCTGTACTAGCATATGCTCTAGAACTGTGTTGTCCAGTATGGTAGCCGCTAGCTACATAAGGCTGTTGAGTACCTGAAATGTGCCTAGTCCGAATTGAAATGTGCATTAAGTGTAAAACAGCGAATTTTGGAGAATTAGTATGAAGAAGACAATGTAAACTATCCCAGTTTTTTTATATCCATCAACGTGTTGGAACAGCAATATTTGGGATACACTGGGTTAAATAAAATGTGTTATTAATTTCACCTGTGTATGTTTTTTTTACGTGGCCACTAGAAATTTTACACTGTATCTTTGGCTTGCATTATATTGCTTTTGGACAGCACTGCCCTAGAAAGGGGTCAGCAGACTATGGTCTGCAGCCAAATCCAGCCTTCCTGTCTTTGAAAAAGAGATCTGTGGGAGCAAAGCCATATCCATTCATTTCTGTATTGTCTGTGGCTGCTTTTCCTGCTCCAAAAACAGCAGAGTTGAGTAGTCCGTACAGAGGCTGCGTGGCCTGCAGAGGCCAAAGTATTTACTATCTGGCCTTTTATAGAAAAAGTTTGCCGACACCCTGCTCTAGAACAATGCCCGGTATGGTAGATATAAGTAAACCTTTTCATTGTAGCCCTGTGTAATTGTCAGTTAGGCTTAGTGTGTGTGACATAGTTCTAAGGACTTTATAAGGGCTCTCTCATTTAATTCTCATATTAATCCTAGGATGTTGGATTCCCCTCCCCCCCCCCCAACAAACTTGACACCCCCTACTTCTGGCAACGGTACCTTCTAGACCCTCCTTATCCCCAAATGGCTTGACTCCTGGAGCCCACCTGATTAGCCCACAGGAGGCACCATGCTTCTTTTTTCTTTTTTTTGAACTAGAATATTTTAAAATGATTTTCTGAACTAGAATTGGGGTGAGGTTGGGCTCCTGTGGAAGAAGCCGAGGGGCACTGGGCTTAGACGCAAGTGGGTACAAGCAAGCTGGTCCGTGGTGAAAAGGATGACGCTCACAAGCAGAGAGGAGAAAGTATTTGTTGAGTCGTAGGAAGCCCTGGCCAGGTGTTTGCCAGGTGTGTATCGGTGAATGAAACAGACGTTGTTTTTCTGTGGTCTTGTAGGGAAGGCAGACAATACAAAATTTTTTTTAGTGTGATATGCACCATGAAAAAACAACCAGTGTGCAAATATTTGATGTTCTTAATAGGTTTCCTCATCTGTAAGATGGAGCTAAGCGCTATACCTGTGTCGCGGTTTTTGTGAGGATGGAGATGGCGTGAGTGTGTACGGCACACAGAGTTGCTCGATGTGCACTGTCTTCTGCTGTTAGAAGGTAAGTGTGGGAATGACTGTTCGGGACTGGCTGCATCATGGCACTTAGGACATTGCAGTCACCGGTTGTGGTTTGTAGAGAAGGTTCTCAGGTGAGTTGTGCACAGCCAGCGTTTTTAATATTTCCTAATTTAATGAGGCTCCTGTAGCAAAATGCGAAGTCAGAGAGATTGTGTATGTTCAGTGTGGGAGCAGGACGGGAGCTGTCTTCGGGCTGATGGCAGCAGAGCTGGGTTGGTCTTGCTGCGGGAGGGGGGTTGTGCCTGTGTGTACAGGGCAGTGGTGGCAGCTCTGGTTTAGCTCACAGTCACCCGGAGAGCTGCAAAATACCAGGCCTGCCTGCAGAGATTTGAATTCATTCTGTCTGGGGTGAGGCCCTGGCACTGTTTTTGCTTTTGCTGTTTAATTTCTCCAGATGATTCAGCTTGGCAGTCAGGAGTGAGACCCACTCTTGGTGAGAGACAGGCAGGCTCAGGGAGCCAGTGGGGCAAAGGCATCGAGCTGGGAGGTGGAGGTAGGCAGTGTCTGTCAGCGATTCAGCGCGATCACAGTGGAAGCTGGAACGGGGTTTTTCATTACCTGGCCAGGGACCTTGGGCTCCATCCTGAGAGCAGAGGGGAGCCTCTGAAGGGCTTTAAGCAGGCAAATGGGGGACTCTCTTGCTGAGATCTGTACTGGAGGATGATTCCTCTAACAAAATGTCGTGAATCAGAGTGAAAGCAGAGAAGAAGTAATTGGAGCCGGCCAGATGGTGGGAAGCCCAGGTTTGGTTTCTGTATTCCTCCTACGTGTGTCCCTTAGTAGCGGTGTCTGTCCTTGTAATTGGCCAGCTTCTTGTCTGTATCCCTTCCGCTGGGTTGTCAGCTCCTTCAAGGCAGAGAGTAGCTCATTAGGCTCAGCACTTATCGTGTATGAGATACATAATAGATATTTATTGAATGAACTGTGTAGAACTCTAAACTGGACACACAGCCTACTTTTTCTTTTTGTGGCAGATCTCACAATTTTATATTCCAGGTGCTTCCACACTGTAGCCTCCTAGGGCAATAAATTGCTTTATATCCACGTGACTGTCCCACAGGGAGAATAGAAAGCTGGACAGCATTTAAATGCTGTTAAAAATATGGAGGAGAATGGGAAACAGTATGGTGGTTCCTCAAAAAATTAAAAATAGAATGACCATATTGATCCAGCAATCCCACTTTTGGGTATATACCCAAAAGAATTGAAAGTAGGGTCTCAAAGAGATATTTGTACATTCATGTTCATAGCAACATTATTCACAAAAGGTAGAAGCAGTCTAAGTGTCCATCAGTGGACGGATGGATAAACAAAATGTGCTCTGTCCATACAATGGAATATTATTCAGCCTTGAAAAGGAAGGAAATTCTGACACCTGCTCCAACATGGATGACCCTTGAGGACATTATGCTATGTGAAATAAGCCCAACACAAAAAGGCAAATACTGTATGATTCCACTTATATAAGGCATCTAAAGTAGTTAGATTCATAGAGACAGACAGTAGAATGGTGGTTGCCAGGGGCTGCAGTGGAGAAAGAAATGGAGAGTTGTTTAATGGGTGCAAAGTTTGTTTTGCAAGACGACTAGCATTCTGAAAGTTAGTTGCACAACAATGTGAATGTACTTAATGAACCGTCCATGTAAAAATGGTTAAGATGGTAAATTATATGGTATGTGTATTTTACCACAATTCAAAACAAAAAAATATGGAGGAACAGTAAATAAAAGGACATATGAAGGGGCTTCCCTGGTGGCGCAGTGGTTAAGAATCCGCCTGCCAATGCAGGGGACATGGGTTTGAGTCCTGGTCCGGGAAGATCCCACAGGCTGCGGAGTAAACCCATGCGCCACAACTACTGAGCCTGCACTCTAGAGCCCACGAGCCACAACTACTGTAGCCCGTGTGCCTAGAGCCCATGCTCCGCAACAAGAGAAGCCACGGCAATGAGAAGCCTGTGCACTGCAACGAAGAGTAGCCCCCGCTCGCCGCAACTAGAGAAAGCCCATGCGCAGCAACGAAGACCCTACACGGCCAAAAATAAATAAATAAATTTATTTTTTTTAAAAAAAGGACATATGAAATGCAGAGCAGAGTGCTTATATATGAATCCATTAACTTCTGTAAATTTCGATGAGTAAAGGAAAAGTTTTACTGTTAAGACAAACAGTGCTCCCATCACCCTGAAGCCCTGAAGCCACAATTAAATTCCCCTTCAGAATCTCCTTGAAGCTCTGACCCTTCATTGAGAAATTCGACCCGAGTTAAATATTGCCTGACCTTGTTGTGGGCACTCTAGACTGGTCTCTTATTAACTACCTTGCTGACATCCAGCCAACTTCAATATTGCTTGCTTTCTTTGGTAGTGATGCATATAGAATGAGTATAGATGCGGGTAGGATGAATACTTGTTAGGAAACTTTCCCACAGCTGGGGGGGGGGCGCTCAAGTTTATTGAGCTGCTTGAGACCTTATGATTGTGACACCCCTGCTTGACTTCTTCCAGATCCCAAGATCTCAGGCAGACAATGCTGAGAGCAATATTCAGCAATCGAGGATGTGTATTTTTAATTTTTCTCTGCTGTCTTGCCTGTTCTTTGTTTACTGAGCCTTTGAATCTTAGGAAGACCTCTTTTACTGTTTTCAGTCTTTTTTTTTTAATAACTATATTTATTTATTTATTTATTTTTGGCTGTGTTGGGTCTTCGTTTCTGTGCGAGGGCTTTCTCTAGTTGTGGCGAGCGGGGGCCACTCTTCATCGTGATGTGTGGGCCTTTCACTGTCGTGGCCTCTCTTGTTGCAGGGCACAGGCTCCAGACGCACAGGCTCAGTAGTTGTGGCTGACAGGCCTAGTTGCTCCACGGCATGTGGGATCTTCCCAGACCAGGGCTCGAACCCGTGTCCCCTGCATTGGCAGGCAGATTCTCAACCACTGCGCCAGCAGGGAAGCCCCTTCAGTCTTTAAAAGTGGAATTCAATGAAGTAATGCCATTTGCAGCACCATGGATGGACCTAGAGATTATCATACTAAATGAAGTAAGTCAGACAAAGACAAACACCGTATGATGTCACTTATATGTGGAATCTAAAATATGACACAAATGAACATATCTACAAAACAGAAACAGACTCACATAGAGAACACACTTGTGGTTGCCATGGGGCAGGGGCAATTGGGGAGGGGTGAATTGGGAGTTTGGGGTTAGCAGATGCAAACTATTATATATAGAATGGATAAACAACAGGGTCCTACTGTAGAGCACAGGGAACTATATTCAATATCCCATGATAAACCATAATGGAAAAGAATATGAAAAAGAATATATATGTATAGCCGAATCACTTTGCTGTATAGCAGAAATTAACACAACATTGTAAATCAACTATACTTCAAGAAAATTTTTTTAAAAACTACATAAGTAAATGGGTAGGGCTATGTTCCAATAAAACTTTATTTATAAAAAAATAAATAAATCAATAAATCTTCATTCTGATCATTCAAAAAAAGAAAGTGGAATTCAAAAAGGAAAAACAATGATCTTGAAGTACCAATTCTCGATAATTAGAAAATGCCACTTAAGATCCAGAATCAATGGCCCATTGAGTTATTGCTAACTGACTTTAAAAAAGAAATAGAGAAAAAAAAGACTGCCCAGGTGGTAAAAATGCAAGACCCAGAATCTTGGTCATCTGAGCTGTGCAGTGGGGAAAACCATTAGGAACCTCAGAGGTGTAGTCATGGGTACTTAACTGTTCATATTTGGGGATAGAGTTTGAGGGGAGATGGAACTGTTTTCGATGCAGCACTGGACTTCTGAAGAAATCGTGAGAGCTGATCTGAATGCAGAGCCACAGGTGAGGTGAGGTGGCTCCTTTGTGGTGTCCTGATTTCAGAGAGTGGTAGAAGTGGAATGATCCATTTACCATGACATTTTCCAGCGGACAAATATCTTAAATATATAGGGTTTATCATGAAATTGTATTAGACTAATAACTTCTCTGATTAGGAAAACAATACATACACATTAGAGGAAATTCAGAAAAGAGTAAAAGAACAAACAAAAATCACTTAAAATCTTGCCTTTCAGAAAATGCCTCTGTCTGAAATTTTTTGTATCTATTTTTGGCCTTTTCTCGTCACATGTGATTTTTAAATAAAATTTGGATCAGACTCTAGATGTTGTTTTTCTTTTTCTTTTTATTTATTTTTAATTAAAAAAAAATTTTTTTTTTTTTGGCTGCCCCACCTGGCTTGTGGGATCTCAGTTCCCTGACCAGGGATTGAACCTGGGCCCTCAGCAGTGAGAGCACAGAGTCCTAATGACTGGATTGCCAGGGAATTCCCTAGATGCTGTTTTTTCATTTTTATTATTAAAAAAAAATTTTTTTTTTACCACGCAGCATGCGGGATCCTAGTTCCCTGACCAGGGATCAAACCCGTGCTCCCTGCAGTGGAAGCACGGAGTCCCAACTGCTGGACCACCAAGGAAGTCTCTAGAGGCTGGTTGTAAATAACAGGTTTGTTCAGATACAGTTTACGTACTGTGCGGTTCACCTGCCTGAAGTGTACAATTCAGTGGTCTTTAGCGTAGTCACGGCTGTGCACCCATCACCACAGTCCACTTGAGAGAAGATTTTGCACCTCCCCCAAGAAAAACCCTGCACCCGTTAGTAGCCACTCACTCTTCATTCCACCCCACTGGTTCCCCCCTTCCTTCCATCCCAGCCCTACCACTAATTTACTTTCTGTCTCTATAGATTGGCCTATTCCAGACATTTCATGTAAATGAAATCATACAGTATGTGGTCTTCTGTGTCTTTAATTTAACATAGAGCTTTGAAGGCTCATCCATGTTGTAGTCTGTATCAGAGTTTCCTTTTATTGACAAATAACATCCCATTGTATGGATATACTATGTTTTGTTTATCCATTCCTCAGTTGATAGACATTTGAGTGGTTTCCACTTTTTGTCTGTACGAACAGTGCTGCTGTGAACATTTGTGTGCAAGTCTAACCATTTGGGACCTCATAGTTTCTTCTAAGTTTGCAGGAAGTTCTTACAAAAACAGCTTCCACATCTCTTATTTCCTTAAAGTAAATTTATAAAAGTAGAATTGCTGACTGCAAGGACCTTACATTTTACAGCCCTTGTCAGATGGTGTCTAGGAAGACTGCATTAACTCTCTCCGTAATCACTTCAGCGTTGTTAGCCTATGTGTGATCGGTGATCGTTTATTTAATATCACGTGCTATAAAATGAGAGTCCATGGAGTGTTGAAAAGACGGTATCCCTGCCATCAAGATGCTTATGTTCATGTTTAGACCAGATGGGCAGATACAGATCGAAGGGTATTTGGTAGGCAAGGTTATGTGCATTATGTGGAGAGAAAAAGAGACTGGTTAGATAAAGTGAACATTCGCCTGCCCAGGATGAGATTCACACAGACATAGCGATTAAGCAACTTTTTACACCTAAAAGTTAAAAAAAAAAAGAAGAAAAAAGTTAATGGAACCAAACTCTGGCCTAGGGACCTCTTAGTCCAAAGTCATAAATCCTCTGGACTACAGAGTTGGAACCTTGACCCCATTGTTCAGGAGAGTCAGATGTCAGCACAGTGTGGCCTGTTGACTTTGCGGCCCATCTGACCTTGATCCAGCTGCCTCCCAACCTGTGCCACTTCATCGTTTCTTTAGATTCCTTGGGACTTCTAAACAGCATCCACTTTTGGCCCTGTTTCTCATGCTTTTATATTCAGAAAAGTACTACTTCAAGACTGTAACATCAGCAAGCAGTTCAGTGAAATAGCTGAACATGGGGGAGAATAGTCCAGCCTCCTCAGCCTTCCCCCATTGACGCTGACACTGGCATGTTTTCATCCCCAACATAACCACCAAATTCCACAAAAAGCAGTTGACTAATCTTGATTTGGAAAGATCATTCATTTGTAAAATTAGAGGTGGGAAAGTTACAGCGGATCTTTCAGCATGCTTCTTTTAAGCAACTGTTAATGCAGAAGCTATTTACAGGGCTATATATATTTTTTTAACTACTGAGAATCAAACTTTTGAGGCTAAACCATACTACATGGCAGATTGCATTTTCTAATCCATTGCACCCATTTTTATTACAAACTCTTTCTCTGCATAGGTAACCGGCACAGAGTGCTGTGCTCCTATCAGGAAGCTGCGCCTGGCAAACGCAAGTTTGAGAAAATGGAAACCTCTTTTTTCTTTGCAGCCGTAACAAGATGTCTGACAAGAAGCAGATAGCTGCCAGAGCTTCCCTTATTGAGCAACTGATGTCTAAAAGGAATTTTGAGGATCTGGGCAACCACCTCACTGAGCTAGAAACTCTGCGTGTGACTCCGGAGCCTCTCCAGGAGACAGGTGTGGTCAGGGCTGTGTACAGAGTCCTCAAAAACTGCCCCATGGCGGCTTTGAAAAAGAAGCCAAGTGTTTGCTGTCAGAATGGAAAGCTCTGTATAAGGATGCTCGCTGCAAGCCCCGGGGCAGCCTAATCTATTTCCTCCAGGTGGAAATAAAGAAGAAAATCAAGGACTTTCTCCTGACCCAAATCAGGATGAGATACGGGGAAGCTCCCGCTGTCATTCTCTGCACGCATCCCAAGATGTTGCAGGAGCTGTTGAAAGGATCGTGCCAGAAAATAGCCCTGGTGGAGCGGAGCGTAAGGCAGCGCATCTCAGGGCCGGTGACCCTCAATCCCCCGACGAGAGAGCGAGTGAGCAGGCAGATCCTGCAGCGCCCGTGAGAGCCAGATGCACAGAGCTGCTGTATGAAGCTCTAACTAGTCCTTCCACAGAGCAGCCCAGAGCCGATCTGTGGCACAACTTTGCACGAGAAATTGAAGAGCACATTTTAACCCTTCACTCCAAGAACCTCAAAAAATATAAAACTTGCATCCGAAGCAAAGTTGCCAATCTGAAAACCCCCCACAAGTCTCACTTGCAGCAAAACTTGCTCTCTGGGACCATGTCTCCAAGGGAATTTGCCGAAATGACCGCCATGGAAATGGCCAGCCACGAACTGAAGCAGTTGAGAGCCTTCTATACGGAATCTGGCATACAGGAATATTACCTGCCCCAAGTGGTGGAGGGCACACCGACCAAGAGAATAAAGTGCTGATGCTGCGAGAAATTCAATTGCCAGGTCACCATCATCGCCAGAGGGACACTCTTCCTTCCAGATTGGGTGCAGAATTCAAACCCAGATGAAGAAATGATGACCTATGTAATCTGCAATCAATGTGGGGAGCAGTGGTACCATAGCAAGTGGGAGTGCTTGTAATTGTAATAAATGTTCTCTTAACAGATAACTGGAGTGATCCCTTTTATTCATACCACCCTTTTATGCTTGTTTTTTAAATCTTGTACACATTATTCTGTTTTTTTTTAAATTGAGGTATAGTTAATTTATATATATATATAAAATAACCTATAATGGAAACATATATGTATATTCTTTTTCAGATTCTTTTCCATTATAGGTTTTTTACAAGATACTGAGTATAGTTTCCAGCGCTATACAATAGGTCCTTGTTGTTTATCTATTTTATATATAGTAGTGTGTTAGATACACTATTCTCAAAACTATCCTACAAAGAAGGAAAGAAGGTTGTTTGCTGAAGCTCACACCACTGTCACTAAAAGTTGATAGTTTGGGGAGCGGGTGGACGCCTGTTTGCATTGTGCTTAGTGGCTACTTAGTACTTTGCTGTACCCTGAGTATGCTTGGGAACAGCTTAGCATAACCTAGGAGCCCGTTAGAAATGCAGACTCTCCGGCCCCATACTGCTGAATCTGCATCTGCATTTTGGCAGGTTCCCCAGGTGATCCTGTTCAAGGTCATTAGAGAAGTGCTGCTTCTTCAGTAGACCTGTAGTTCCCAGCACTGGCTGCATATTAGCAGGATCTGGGGAGCTTTGAAAACCTACAGAGCTGAGGACCCACCCGGGGACAACTACATCTGGATCTGTGAGATGCAGCCCAGGCATCAACATTTTGGTTTTAATTCCTCAAGTTATTTTAAGATGCGGAGTTGAGAATTACTCATCCATAGAATCTCACTTGATACTTTTGTCACCTTTAAGAAAAGAAAGTTATTCTATACACTTAACAGTTGAGGAAACATCCACAGAGGTGCCAAGACTGGCCCCAGTGACACACAATAAATAGTCAAACTTCAACTGCTGCCGGATTTTCTTCCTTCCATTTCCCTGTCCGAGACCACTTCAGTATTGACTTCTAAGAAATAACAAACAAGAGCTTTGTTATTGTCCCCTCTCTTTTCTCTTCTCACTTTACATGTCTCCCTTGAACCATGATACAGTCCTGGAGATGTGGAACTAAATGAATCGTGTCTTCAAGGGCTAACATTGCGGAACAAGAGCTTTGTTATCGTACACTCTCTTTTCTCTTGTCACATTACAGGTCTCCCGTGGAGTCTGATACAGTCCTGGAGATGTGGAACTAAGTGAATCGTGTCTTCAGGCGCTAACATTGGGGAGCAAGAGCTTTGTTATCTTCCGCTCTCTTTTCTCTTCTCACTTTACAGGTCTCCCGTACAACCTGATACAGTCCTGGAGATGTGGAACTAAATGAATAGTGTCTTCAAGCGCTCACATTGGGGAACAAGAGCTTTGTTATCTTCTGCTCTCTTTTCTCTTCTCACTTTACAGGTCTCCCGTGGACCCTGATACAGTACTGGAGATGTGGAACTAATGAATCGTATCTTCAGGCGCTAACATTCGGGAACAAGAGCTTTGTTATCTTCCGCTCTCTTTTCTCTTCTCACTTTACAGGTCTCCCGTGGACCTTGATACAGTCCTGGAGATGTGGAAGTAAGTGAATCGTGTCTTCAAGGGCTAACATTGGAGAACAAGAGCTTTGTTATCGTCCCCTCTCTTTTCTCTTGTCTCATTATAGGTCTCCCATGGACCCTGATACAGTCCTGGAGATGTGGAACTAAGTGAATCCTGTCTTCAAATGCTAACATTGGGGAACAAGAGCTTTGTTATCTTCCGCTTTTTTTTCTCTTCTCACTTTACAGGTCTCCCGTGTACCCTGATACAGTCCTCGAGATGTGGAACTAAATGAATAGTGTCTTCAAGCGCTAACATTGGGGAACAAGAGCTTTGTTATCTTCTGCTCTCTTTCCTCTTCTCACTTTACAGGTCTCCCGTGAACCCTGATACAGTCCTGGAGATGAGGAACTAAATGAATAGTGTCTTCAAGCTCTAACATTGGGGAAAAAGAGCTTTGTTATCTTCCGCTCTCTTTTCTCCTCTCACTTTACAGGTCTCCCGTGGACCCTGATACAGTCCTGGAGATGTGGAACTAAGTAAATCGTGTCTTGAAGCGCTAACATTGGCAAACAAGAGCTTTGTTATCTTCCGCTCTCTTTCCCATCTCACTTTACAGGTCTCCCGTGGACCCTGATACAGTCCTGCATAAGTGGAACTAAGTGAATCGTGTCTTAAAGGGCTAACATTGGGGAACAAGAGCTTTGTTATCGTCCTCTCTCTTTTCTCTTCTCACATTACAGGTCTCCGTGGACTCTGATACAGTCCTGGAGATGTGGAACAAAGTGAATCGTATCTTGAAGCGCTAACATTCGGGAACAAGAGCTTTGTTATCTTCCGCTCTCTTTTCTCTTCTCACTTTACAGGTCTCCCGTGGAACCTGATACAGTCCTGGAGATATGGAACTAAATGAATCGTGTATTCAAGCGCTAAAACTGGGGAACAAGAGGTTTGTTATCGTACCCTCTCTTTTCTCTTTTCACATTACAGATCTCCGGTGGACCGTGATACAGTACTGGATATGTGGAACTAAGTGAATCGTGTCTTCAAGCTCTAAAATTGGGGAACAAGAGCTTTGTTTTCATCCACTCTCTTTTCTCTTCTCACATTACAGGTCTCCCGTGGACCCTGATACAGTCCTGGAGATGTGGAACTAAGTGAATCGGGTCTTCAAGCGCTAACATTGGGGAACAAGAGCTTTGTTATCTCTGCTCTCTTTTCTCTTCTCACTTTACAGGTCTCTCGTGGACCCTGATACATTCCTGGAGATGTGGAACTAAATGAATCGTGTCTTCAAGTGATAACATTGGGGACAAGAGCGTTGTTATCTTCTGCTCTCTTTTCTCTTCTCATTTTACAGGTCTCCCGTGGACCTTGATACAGTCCAGGAGATGTGGAAGTAAGTGAATCGTGTCTTCAAGGGCTAACATTGGGGAACAAGAGCTTTGTTATCGTCCCTTCTGTTTTCTCTTCTCACATTACAGGTCTCCCGGGGACCCTGATACAGTCCTGGAGATGTGGAACTAAGTGAATCGTATCTTCAAGCGCTAACATTGGGGAACAAGAGCTTTGTTATCTTCTGCTCTCTTTTCTCTTCTCACTTTACATGTCTCCCGTGCACCCTAATACAGGCCTGGAGATGTAGAACTAAATGAATCGTGTCTTCAAGCGGTAACATTGGGGAACAAGAGCTTTGTTATTGTACCCTCTCTTTTCTGTTCTCACAATACAGATCTCCCGTGGACCGTGATACAGTCCTGTAGATATGGAACTAAATGAATAGCGCCTTCAAGCACTAACATTGGGGAACAAGAGCTTTGTTATCGTCCCCTCTCTTTTCTCTTCTAACATTACAGGTCTCCCGTGAACCCTGCTATAGTCCTGGATATGTGGAACGAAGTGAATCGTGTCTTCAAGCGCTAACATTGGGGAACAAGAGCTTTGTTATCTTCCACTCTCTTTTCTCTTCTCACATTACAGGTCTCCCGTGGACCTTGATACAGTCCTGGAGATGTGGAAGTAAATGAATCGTGTCTTCAAGCGATAACATGGGGGAACAAGAGCTTTGTTATCTTCCGCTCTCTTTTCTCTTCTCATTTTACAGGTCTCCTGTACACCCTGATACAGTCCTGGAGATGTGGAAATAAGTGAATCGTGTCTTCAGGCGCTAACATTGTGGAACAAGAGCTTTGTTATCTTCCGCTCTCTTTTCTCTTCTCACATTACAGGTCTCCCGTGGACCCTGATACAGTCCTGGAGATGTGGAACTAAGTGAATCGGGTCTTCAAGCGCTCACATTGGGGAACAAGAGCTTTGTTATCTCTGCTCTCTTTTCTCTTCTCACTTTACAGGTCTCTCGTGGACCCTGATATATTCCTGGAGATGTGGAACTAAATGAATCGTGTCTTCAAGTGATAACATTGGGGACAAGAGCGTTGTTATCTTCTGCTCTCTTTTCTCTTCTCATTTTACAGGTCTCCCGTGGACCTTGATACAGTCCAGGAGATGTGGAAGTAAGTGAATCGTGTCTTCAAGGGCTAACATTGGGGAACAAGAGCTTTGTTATCGTCCCTTCTGTTTTCTCTTCTCACATTACAGGTCTCCCGGGGACCCTGATACAGTCCTGGAGATGTGGAACTAAGTGAATCGTATCTTCAAGCGCTAACATTGGGGAACAAGAGCTTTGTTATCTTCTGCTCTCTTTTCTCTTCTCACTTTACATGTCTCCCGTGCACCCTAATACAGGCCTGGAGATGTAGAACTAAATGAATCGTGTCTTCAAGCGGTAACATTGGGGAACAAGAGCTTTGTTATTGTACCCTCTCTTTTCTCTTCTCACAATACAGATCTCCCGTGGACCGTGATACAGTCCTGTAGATATGGAACTAAATGAATAGCGCCTTCAAGCACTAACATTGGGGAACAAGAGCTTTGTTATCGTCCCCTCTCTTTTCTCTTCTAACATTACAGGTCTCCCGTGAACCCTGCTATAGTCCTGGATATGTGGAACGAAGTGAATCGTGTCTTCAAGCGCTAACATTGGGGAACAAGAGCTTTGTTATCTTCCACTCTCTTTTCTCTTCTCACATTACAGGTCTCCCGTGGACCTTGATACAGTCCTGGAGATGTGGAAGTAAATGAATCGTGTCTTCAAGCGATAACATGGGGGAACAAGAGCTTTGTTATCTTCCGCTCTCTTTTCTCTTCTCATTTTACAGGTCTCCTGTACACCCTGATACAGTCCTGGAGATGTGGAAATAAGTGAATCGTGTCTTCAGGCGCTAACATTGTGGAACAAGAGCTTTGTTATCTTCCGCTCTCTTTTCTCTTCTCACTTTACAGGTCTCCCGTACACCCTGATACAGTCCTGGAGATGTGGAACAAATGAATAGTGTCTTCAAACGCTCACATTGGGGAACAAGAGCTTTGTTATCTTCCGCTCTCTTTTCTCTTCTCACTTTACAGGTCTCCCGTGGACCCTGATACAGTTCTGGAGATGTGGAACTAATGAATCGTATCTTCAGGCGCTAATATTCAGGAACAAGAGCTTTGTTATCTTCTGCTCTCTTTTCTCTTCTCACTTTAGAGGTCTCTCGTGGATCCTGATACATTCCTGGAGATGTGGAACTAAATGAATCGTGTCTTCAAGTGATAACATTGGGGAACATGAGCTTTGTTATCTTCCGCTCTCTTTTCTCTTCTCAGTTTACAGGTCTCCCGTGGACCTTGATACAGTCCTGGAGATGTGGAAGTAAGTGAATCGTGTCTTCAAGGGCTAACATTGGAGAACAAGAGCTTTGTTATCGTCCCCTCTCTTTTCTCTTCTCATTTTACGGGTCTCCCGTGAACCCTGATACAGCCCTGGAGATGAGGAACTAAATGCAACGTGTCTTCAAGCGCTAATATTGGGGAACAAGAGCTTTTTTATCGTCCCCTGTCTTTTCTCTTGTCAAATTACAGGTCTCCCGTGGACCCTGATACACTACTGGAGATGTGGAACTAAATGAATAGTGCCTTCAACCACTAAAATTGGGGAACAAGGCCTTTGTTATCGTCCCCTCTCTTTTCTCTTCTCACATTACAGGTCTCCCATGGATCCTTATACAGTCCTGGAGATGTGGAACTAAGTGAATCGTGTCTTCAAGCGCTAACATTGGGGAACAAGAGCTTTGTTATCTCTGCTCTCTTTTGTCTTCTCACTTTACAGGTCTCCCATGGACCCTGATGGAGTCCTGCAGATGTGGATCTAAATGAATCGTGTCTTCAAGCGCTAACATTGGGGAACAAGAGCTTTGTTATTGTCCCTTCTCTTTTCTCTTCTCAAATTACAGGTCTCCCGTTGACCCTGATACAGTCCTGGAGATGTGGAACTGAGTAAATCGTGTGTTCAAGCGCTAACATTGGGAAACAAGAGCTTTGTTATCTTCCGCTCTCTTTTCCCATCTCATTTAACAGGTCTCCCGTGGACCCTGATACAGTCCTGGAGAAGTGGAACTAAATGAATCATGTCTTCAAGCGCTAACATTGGGGAACAAGAGCTTTGTTATCTTCTGCTCTCTTTTCTCTTCTCAATTTACAGGTCTGCTGTACACCCTGATACAGTCCTGGAGATGTGGAACTAAATGAATAGTGTCCTCAAGCGCTAACATTGGGGAACAAGAGCTTTGTTATCTTCTGCTCTCTTTCCTCTTCTCACTTTACAGGTCTCCCGTGCACCCTGATACAGTCCTGGAGATGTGGAACTATATGAATCGTGTCTACAAGCGCTAATATTGGAGAACAAGAGCTTTTTTATCTTACGGTCTCTTTTCTCATTTCACTTTACAGGTCTCCCGTGGACCCTGATACAGTCCTGGAGATGTGGAACTAAGTGAATCGTGTTTTCAAGGGCTAACATTGGGGAACAAGAGCTTTGTTATCGTACCCTCTCTTTTCTCTTATCACATTACAGGTCTCCTGTGGAGTCTGATACAGTCCTGGAGATGTGGAACTAAGTGAATCGTGTATTCAGGCGCTAACATTGGGGAACAATAGCTTTGTTATCTTCCGCTCTCTTTTCTCTTCTCACTCTACAGGTCTGCCGTACAACCTGATACAGTCCTGGAGATGAGGAACTAAATGAATAGTGTCTTCAAGCGCTCACATTGGGGAACAAGAGCTTTGTTATCTTCCGCTCTCTTTTCTCTTCTCACTTTACAGGTCTCCCGTGGACCCTGATACAGTACTGGAGATGTGGAACTAAAGAATCGTATCTTCAGACGCTAACATTCGGGAACAAGAGCTTTGTTATCTTCTGCTCTCTTTTCTCTTCTCAGTTTACAGGTCTCTCGTGGATCCTGATACATTCCTGGAGATGTGGAACTAAATGAATCGTGTCTTCAAGTGATAACATTCGGGAACAAGAGCTTTGTTATCTTCCGCTCTCTTTTCTCTTCTCACTTTACAGGTCTCCCGTGAACCTTGATACAGTCCTGGAGATGTGGAAGTAAGTGAATCGTGTCTTCAAGGGCTAACATTGGAGAACAAGAGCTTTGTTATCGTCCCCTCTCTTTTCTCTTGTCATATTAAAGGTCTCCCGTGGACCCTGATACAGTCCTGGAGATGTGGAACTAAGTGAATCCTGTCTTCAAGCGCTAACATTGGGGAACAAGAGCTTTGTTATATTCCGCTCTTTTTTCTCTTCACACTTTACAGGTCTCCCGTGTACCCTGATACAGGCCTGGAGATGTAGAACTAAATGAATCGTGTCTTCAAGCGGTAACATTGGGGAACAAGAGCTTTGTTATTGTACCCTCTCTTTTCTCTTCTCACAATACAGATCTCCCGTGGACCGTGATACAGTCCTGTAGATATGGAACTAAATGAATAGCGCCTTCAAGCACTAACATTGGGGAACAAGAGCTTTGTTATCTTCCGCTCTCTTTTCTCTTCTCACTTTACAGGTCTCCCGTGGACCCTGATACAGTACTGGAGATGTGGAACTAATGAATCGTATCTTCAGGCGCTAACATTCGGGAACAAGAGCTTTGTTATCTTCTGCTCTCTTTTCTCTTCTCACTTTAGAGGTCTCTCGTGGATCCTGATGCATTCCTGGAGATGTGGAACTAAATGAATCGTGACTTCAAGTGATAACATTGGGGAACATGAGCTTTGTTATCTTCTGCTCTCTTTTCTCTTCTCAGTTTACAGGTCTCCCGTGGACCTTGATACAGTCCTGGAGATGTGGAAGTAAGTGAATCGTGTCTTCAAGGGCTAACATTGGAGAACAAGAGCTTTGTTATCGTCCCCTCTCTTTTCTCTTCTCATTTTACGGGTCTCCCGTGAACCCTGATACAGCCCTGGAGATGAGGAACTAAATGCAACATGTCTTCAAGCGCTAATATTGGGGAACAAGAGCTTTGTTATCGTCCCCAGTCTTTTCTCATGTCAAATTACAGGTCTCCCGTGGACCCTGATACACTACTGGAGACGTGGAACTAAATGAATAGTGCCTTCAACCACTAAAATTGGCGAACAAGGCCTTTGTTATCGTCCCCTCTCTTTTCTCTTCTCACATTACAGGTCTCCCATGGATCCTTATACAGACCTGGAGATGTGGAACTAAGTGAATCGTGTCTACAAGCGCTAATATTGGAGAACAAGAGCTTTTTTATCTTACGGTCTCTTTTCTCATTTCACTTTACAGGTCTCTCGTGGACCCTGATACAGTCCTGGAGATGTGGAACTAAGTGAATCGTGTCTTCAAGGGCTAACATTGGGGAACAAGAGCTTTGTTATTGTACCCTCTCTTTTCTCTTATCACATTACAGGTCTCCCGTGGATTCTGATACAGTCCTGGAGATGTGGAACTAAGTGAATCGTGTACTCAGGCGCTAACATTGGGGAACAATAGCTTTGTTATCTTCCGCTCTCTTTTCTCTTCTCACTTTACAGGTCTGCCGTACAACCTGATACAGTCCTGGAGATGTGGATATAAATGAATAGTGTCTTCAAGCGCTCACATTGGGGAACAAGAGCTTTGTTATCTTCCGCTCTCTTTTCTCTTCTCACATTACAGGTCTCCCGTGGACCCTGCTACAGTCCTGGATATGTGGAACTAAGTGAATCGTGTCTTCAAGCGCTAACATTGGGGAACAAGAGCTTTGTTATCTTCCGCTCTCTTGTCTCTTCTCACTTTACAGGTCTCCCGTGGACCCTGATACAGTACTGGAGATGTGGAACTAATGAATCGTATGTTCAGGCGCTAACATTCTGGAACAAGATCTTTGTTATCTTCCGCTTTCTTTTCTCTTCTCAGTTTACAGGTCTCCCGTGGACCTTGAGACAGTCCTGGAGATGTGGAATTAAGTGAATCGTGTCTTCAAGGGCTAACATTGGAGAACAAGAGCTTTGTTATCGTCCCCTCTCTTTTCTCTTCTCATTTTACGGGTCTCCCGTGAACCCTGATACAGCCCTGGAGATGTGGAACTAAGTGAATCCTGTCTTCAAGCACTAACATTGGGGAACAAGAGCTTTGTTATCTTCCGCTTTTTTATCTTCTCACTTTACAGGTGTCCCGTGTACCCTGATACAGTCCTCGAGATGTGGAACTAAATGAATAGTGTCTTCAAGCGCTAACATTGGGGAACAAGAGCTTTGTTATCTTCTGCTGTCTTTCCTCTTCTCACTTTACAGGTCTCCCGTGCACCCTGATACAGTCCTGGAGATGAGGAACTAAATGAATAGTGTCTTCAAGAGCTAACATTGGGGAACAAGAGCTTTGTTATCATCCGCTATATTTTCTCCTCTCACTTTACAGGTCTCCTGTGGACCCTGATACAGTCCTGGATATGTGGAACTAAATGAATAATGTCTTCAGGCTCTAACATTGGGGAACAAGAGCTTTGTTATCTTCCACTCTCTTTTCTCTGCTCACTTTACAGGTCTCCCGTGGACCCTGATACAGTCCTGGATATGTGGAACAAAATGAATCGTGTCTACAAGCACTAACATTGGGGAAGAAGAGCTTTGTTATCTTCCGCTCTCTTTTCTCTTCTCACTTTACAGGTCTCCCGTGGACACTGATACTGTCCTGGAGATGTGGAACTAAGTAAATCGTGTCTTGAAGCGCTAACATTGGCAAACAAGAGCTTTGTTACCTTCCGCTCTCTTTTCTCTTCTCACATTACAGGTCTCCGTGGACCGTGATACAGTCCTACATAAGTGGAACTAAGTGAATCGTGTCTTAAAGGACTAACATTGGCGAACAAGAGCTTTGTTATCGTCCTCTCTCTTTTCTCTTCTCACATTGCAGGTCTCCGTGGACCCTGATACAGTCCTGGAGATGTGGAACTAAGTGAATCGTATCTTCAAGCGCTAACATTCGGGAACAAGAGCTTTGTTATCTTCCGCTCTCTTTTCTCTTCTCACTTTACAGGTCTCCCGTGGAACCTGATACAGCCCTGGAGATGTGGAACTAAATGAATAGTGCCTTCAAGCACTAACATTGGGGAACAATAGCTTTGTTATCATCCACTCCCTTTTCTCTTCTCACATTACAGCTCTCCCGTGGACCCTGCTACAGTACTGGATATGTGGAACTAAGTGAATCGTGTCTTCAAGCGCTAACATTGGGAACAAGAGCTTTGTTATCTCTGCTCTCTTTTGTCTTCTCACTTTACAGGTCTCCCATGGACCCTGATAGAGTCCTGGAGATGTGGAACTAAATGAATCGTGTCTTCAAGCGCTAACATTGGGGAACAAGAGCTTTGTTATCTTCCGCTCTCTTTTCTCTTCTCACTTTACAGGTCTCCCGTGGACCCTGATACAGTACTGGAGATGTGGAACTAATGAATCGTATCTTCAGTTGCTAACATTCGGGAACAAGAGCTTTGTTATCTACTGCTCTCTTTTCTCTTCTCACTTTACAGGTCTCTCGTGGATCCTGATACATTCCTGGAGATGTGGAACTAAATGAATTGTGTCTTCAAGTGATAACATTCGGGAACAAGAGCTTTGTTATCTTCCGCTCTCTTTTCTCTTCTCACTTTACAGGTCTCCCGTGAATCTTGATACAGTCCTGGAGATGTGGAAGTAAGTGAATCGTGTCTTCAAGGGCTAACATTGGAGAACAAGAGCTTTGTTATCGTCCCCTCTCTTTTCTCTTGTCATATTACAGGTCTCCCGTGGACCCTGATACAGTCCTGGAGATGTGGAACTAAGTGAATCCTGTCTTCAAGTGCTAACATTGGGGAACAAGAGCTTTGTTATCTTCCGCTCTTTTTTCTCTTCTCACTTTACAGGTCTCCCGTGTACCCTGATACAGGCCTGGAGATGTAGAACTAAATGAATCGTGTCTTCAAGCGGTAACATTGGGGAACAAGAGCTTTGTTATTGTACCCTCTCTTTTCTCTTCTCACAATACAGATCTCCCGTGGACCGTGATACAGTCCTGTAGATATGGAACTAAATGAATAGCGCCTTCAAGCACTAACATTGGGGAACAAGAGCTTTGTTATCGTCCCCTCTCTTTTCTCTTCTCACATTACAGGTCTCCCGTGAACCCTGCTACAGTCCTGGATATGTGGAACGAAGTGAATCGTGTCTTCAAGTGCTAACATTGGGGAACAAGAGCTTTATTATCTTCCACTCTCTTTTCTCTTATCACTTTACAGGTCTCCCGTGGACCTTGATACAGTCCTGGAGAAGTGGAAGTAAATGAATCTTGTCTTCAAGCGATAACATGGGGGAACAAGAGCTTTGTTATCTTCCGCTCTCTTTTCTCTTCTCATTTTACAGGTCTCCTGTACACCCTGATACAGTCCTGGAGATGTGGAAATAAGTGAATCGTGTCTTCAGGCGCTAACATTGCGGAACAAGAGCTTTGTTATCTTCCGCTCTCTTTTTTCTTCTCACTTTACAGGTCTCCCGTACACGCTGATACAGTCCTGGAGATGTGGAACTAAATGAATAGTGTCTTCAAACGCTCACATTGGGGAACAAGAGCTTTGTTATCTTCCGCTCTCTTTTCTCTTCTCACTTTACATGTCTCCCGTGGACCCTGATACAGTACTGGAGATGTGGAACTAATGAATATTATCTTCAGGCACTAACATTCGGGAACAAGAGCTTTGTTGTCTTCCGCTCTCTTTTCTCTTCTCACTTTACAGGTCTCCCGTGGAACCTGATACACCCCTGGAGATGTGGAACTAAATGAATAGTGCCTTCAAGCACTAACATTGGGGAACAATAGCTTTGTTATCATCCACTCCCTTTTCTCTTCTCACATTACAGCTCTCCCGTGGACCCTGCTACAGTACTGGATATGTGGAACTAAGTGAATCGTGTCTTCAAGCGCTAACATTGGGAACAAGAGCTTTGTTATCTCTGCTTTCTTTTGTCTTCTCACTTTACAGGTCTCCCATGGACCCTGATAGAGTCCTGGAGATGTGGAACTAAATGAATCGTGTCTTCAAGCGCTCACATTGGGGAACAAGAGCTTTGTTATCTTCCGCTCTCTTTTCTCTTCTCACATTACAGGTCTCCCGTGGACCCTGCTACAGTCCTGGATATGTGGAACTAAGTGAATCGTGTCTTCAAGCGCTAACATTGGGGAACAAGAGCTTTGTTATCTTCCGCTCTCTTGTCTCTTCTCACTTTACAGGTCTCCCGTGGACCCTGATACAGTACTGGAGATGTGGAACTAATGAATCGTATGTTCAGGCGCTAACATTCTGGAACAAGATCTTTGTTATCTTCCGCTTTCTTTTCTCTTCTCAGTTTACAGGTCTCCCGTGGACCTTGAGACAGTCCTGGAGATGTGGAATTAAGTGAATCGTGTCTTCAAGGGCTAACATTGGAGAACAAGAGCTTTGTTATCGTCCCCTCTCTTTTCTCTTCTCATTTTACGGGTCTCCCGTGAACCCTGATACAGCCCTGGAGATGTGGAACTAAGTGAATCCTGTCTTCAAGCACTAACATTGGGGAACAAGAGCTTTGTTATCTTCCGCTTTTTTATCTTCTCACTTTACAGGTGTCCCGTGTACCCTGATACAGTCCTCGAGATGTGGAACTAAATGAATAGTGTCTTCAAGCGCTAACATTGGGGAACAAGAGCTTTGTTATCTTCTGCTGTCTTTCCTCTTCTCACTTTACAGGTCTCCCGTGCACCCTGATACAGTCCTGGAGATGAGGAACTAAATGAATAGTGTCTTCAAGAGCTAACATTGGGGAACAAGAGCTTTGTTATCATCCGCTATATTTTCTCCTCTCACTTTACAGGTCTCCTGTGGACCCTGATACAGTCCTGGATATGTGGAACTAAATGAATAATGTCTTCAGGCTCTAACATTGGGGAACAAGAGCTTTGTTATCTTCCACTCTCTTTTCTCTGCTCACTTTACAGGTCTCCCGTGGACCCTGATACAGTCCTGGATATGTGGAACAAAATGAATCGTGTCTACAAGCACTAACATTGGGGAAGAAGAGCTTTGTTATCTTCCGCTCTCTTTTCTCTTCTCACTTTACAGGTCTCCCGTGGACACTGATACAGTCCTGGAGATGTGGAACTAAGTAAATCGTGTCTTGAAGCGCTAACATTGGCAAACAAGAGCTTTGTTACCTTCCGCTCTCTTTTCTCTTCTCACATTACAGGTCTCCGTGGACCGTGATACAGTCCTACATAAGTGGAACTAAGTGAATCGTGTCTTAAAGGACTAACATTGGCGAACAAGAGCTTTGTTATCGTCCTCTCTCTTTTCTCTTCTCACATTGCAGGTCTCCGTGGACCCTGATACAGTCCTGGAGATGTGGAACTAAGTGAATCGTATCTTCAAGCGCTAACATTCGGGAACAAGAGCTTTGTTATCTTCCGCTCTCTTTTCTCTTCTCACTTTACAGGTCTCCCGTGGAACCTGATACAGCCCTGGAGATGTGGAACTAAATGAATAGTGCCTTCAAGCACTAACATTGGGGAACAATAGCTTTGTTATCATCCACTCCCTTTTCTCTTCTCACATTACAGCTCTCCCGTGGACCCTGCTACAGTACTGGATATGTGGAACTAAGTGAATCGTGTCTTCAAGCGCTAACATTGGGAACAAGAGCTTTGTTATCTCTGCTCTCTTTTGTCTTCTCACTTTACAGGTCTCCCATGGACCCTGATAGAGTCCTGGAGATGTGGAACTAAATGAATCGTGTCTTCAAGCGCTAACATTGGGGAACAAGAGCTTTGTTATCTTCCGCTCTCTTTTCTCTTCTCACTTTACAGGTCTCCCGTGGACCCTGATACAGTACTGGAGATGTGGAACTAATGAATCGTATCTTCAGTTGCTAACATTCGGGAACAAGAGCTTTGTTATCTACTGCTCTCTTTTCTCTTCTCACTTTACAGGTCTCTCGTGGATCCTGATACATTCCTGGAGATGTGGAACTAAATGAATCGTGTCTTCAAGTGATAACATTCGGGAACAAGAGCTTTGTTATCTTCCGCTCTCTTTTCTCTTCTCACTTTACAGGTCTCCCGTGAATCTTGATACAGTCCTGGAGATGTGGAAGTAAGTGAATCGTGTCTTCAAGGGCTAACATTGGAGAACAAGAGCTTTGTTATCGTCCCCTCTCTTTTCTCTTGTCATATTACAGGTCTCCCGTGGACCCTGATACAGTCCTGGAGATGTGGAACTAAGTGAATCCTGTCTTCAAGTGCTAACATTGGGGAACAAGAGCTTTGTTATCTTCCGCTCTTTTTTCTCTTCTCACTTTACAGGTCTCCCGTGTACCCTGATACAGGCCTGGAGATGTAGAACTAAATGAATCGTGTCTTCAAGCGGTAACATTGGGGAACAAGAGCTTTGTTATTGTACCCTCTCTTTTCTCTTCTCACAATACAGATCTCCCGTGGACCGTGATACAGTCCTGTAGATATGGAACTAAATGAATAGCGCCTTCAAGCACTAACATTGGGGAACAAGAGCTTTGTTATCGTCCCCTCTCTTTTCTCTTCTCACATTACAGGTCTCCCGTGAACCCTGCTACAGTCCTGGATATGTGGAACGAAGTGAATCGTGTCTTCAAGTGCTAACATTGGGGAACAAGAGCTTTATTATCTTCCACTCTCTTTTCTCTTATCACTTTACAGGTCTCCCGTGGACCTTGATACAGTCCTGGAGAAGTGGAAGTAAATGAATCTTGTCTTCAAGCGATAACATGGGGGAACAAGAGCTTTGTTATCTTCCGCTCTCTTTTCTCTTCTCATTTTACAGGTCTCCTGTACACCCTGATACAGTCCTGGAGATGTGGAAATAAGTGAATCGTGTCTTCAGGCGCTAAAATTGCGGAACAAGAGCTTTGTTATCTTCCGCTCTCTTTTCTCTTCTCACTTTACAGGTCTCCCGTACACGCTGATACAGTCCTGGAGATGTGGAACTAAATGAATAGTGTCTTCAAACGCTCACATTGGGGAACAAGAGCTTTGTTATCTTCCGCTCTCTTTTCTCTTCTCACTTTACATGTCTCCCGTGGACCCTGATACAGTACTGGAGATGTGGAACTAATGAATATTATCTTCAGGCACTAACATTCGGGAACAAGAGCTTTGTTGTCTTCCGCTCTCTTTTCTCTTCTCACTTTACAGGTCTCCCGTGGAACCTGATACACCCCTGGAGATGTGGAACTAAATGAATAGTGCCTTCAAGCACTAACATTGGGGAACAATAGCTTTGTTATCATCCACTCCCTTTTCTCTTCTCACATTACAGCTCTCCCGTGGACCCTGCTACAGTACTGGATATGTGGAACTAAGTGAATCGTGTCTTCAAGCGCTAACATTGGGAACAAGAGCTTTGTTATCTCTGCTCTCTTTTGTCTTCTCACTTTACAGGTCTCCCATGGACCCTGATAGAGTCCTGGAGATGTGGAACTAAATGAATCGTGTCTTCAAGCGCTAACATTGGGGAACAAGAGCTTTGTTATCTTCCGCTCTCTTTTCTCTTCTCACTTTACAGGTCTCCCGTGGACCCTGATACAGTACTGGAGATGTGGAACTAATGAATCGTATCTTCAGTTGCTAACATTCGGGAACAAGAGCTTTGTTATCTACTGCTCTCTTTTCTCTTCTCACTTTACAGGTCTCTCGTGGATCCTGATACATTCCTGGAGATGTGGAACTAAATGAATCGTGTCCTCAAGTGATAACATTCGGGAACAAGAGCTTTGTTATCTTCCGCTCTCTTTTCTCTTCTCACTTTACAGGTCTCCCGTGAATCTTGATACAGTCCTGGAGATGTGGAAGTAAGTGAATCGTGTCTTCAAGGGCTAACATTGGAGAACAAGAGCTTTGTTATCGTCCCCTCTCTTTTCTCTTCTCATTTTACGGGTCTCCCGTGAACCCTGATACAGCCCTGGAGATGAGGAACTAAATGCAACATGTCTTCAAGCGCTAATATTGGGGAACAAGAGCTTTGTTATCGTCCCCAGTCTTTTCTCATGTCAAATTACAGGTCTCCGTGGACCCTGATACACTACTGGAGACGTGGAACTAAATGAATAGTGCCTTCAACCACTAAAATTGGCGAACAAGGCCTTTGTTATCGTCCCCTCTCTTTTCTCTTCTCACATTACAGGTCTCCCATGGATCCTTATACAGACCTGGAGATGTGGAACTAAGTGAATCGTGTCTACAAGCGCTAATATTGGAGAACAAGAGCTTTTTTATCTTACGGTCTCTTTTCTCATTTCACTTTACAAGTCTCTCGTGGACCCTGATACAGTCCTGGAGATGTGGAACTAAGTGAATCGTGTCTTCAAGGGCTAACATTGGGGAACAAGAGCTTTGTTATTGTACCCTCTCTTTTCTCTTATCACATTACAGGTCTCCCGTGGATTCTGATACAGTCCTGGAGATGTGGAACTAAGTGAATCGTGTACTCAGGCGCTAACATTGGGGAACAATAGCTTTGTTATCTTCCGCTCTCTTTTCTCTTCTCACTTTACAGGTCTGCCGTACAACCTGATACAGTCCTGGAGATGTGGATATAAATGAATAGTGTCTTCAAGCGCTCACATTGGGGAACAAGAGCTTTGTTATCTTCCGCTCTCTTTTCTCTTCTCACATTACAGGTCTCCCGTGGACCCTGCTACAGTCCTGGATATGTGGAACTAAGTGAATCGTGTCTTCAAGCGCTAACATTGGGGAACAAGAGCTTTGTTATCTTCCGCTCTCTTGTCTCTTCTCACTTTACAGGTCTCCCGTGGACCCTGATACAGTACTGGAGATGTGGAACTAATGAATCGTATGTTCAGGCGCTAACATTCTGGAACAAGATCTTTGTTATCTTCCGCTTTCTTTTCTCTTCTCAGTTTACAGGTCTCCCGTGGACCTTGAGACAGTCCTGGAGATGTGGAATTAAGTGAATCGTGTCTTCAAGGGCTAACATTGGAGAACAAGAGCTTTGTTATCGTCCCCTCTCTTTTCTCTTCTCATTTTACGGGTCTCCCGTGAACCCTGATACAGCCCTGGAGATGTGGAACTAAGTGAATCCTGTCTTCAAGCACTAACATTGGGGAACAAGAGCTTTGTTATCTTCCGCTTTTTTATCTTCTCACTTTACAGGTGTCCCGTGTACCCTGATACAGTCCTCGAGATGTGGAACTAAATGAATAGTGTCTTCAAGCGCTAACATTGGGGAACAAGAGCTTTGTTATCTTCTGCTGTCTTTCCTCTTCTCACTTTACAGGTCTCCCGTGCACCCTGATACAGTCCTGGAGATGAGGAACTAAATGAATAGTGTCTTCAAGAGCTAACATTGGGGAACAAGAGCTTTGTTATCATCCGCTATATTTTCTCCTCTCACTTTACAGGTCTCCTGTGGACCCTGATACAGTCCTGGATATGTGGAACTAAATGAATAATGTCCCCTCTCTTTTCTCTTCTCATTTTACGGGTCTCCCGTGAACCCTGATACAGCCCTGGAGATGAGGAACTAAATGCAACGTGTCTTCAAGCGCTAATATTGGGGAACAAGAGCTTTGTTATCGTCCCCTGTCTTTTCTCTTGTCAAATTACAGGTCTCCGGTGGACCCTGATACACTACTGGAGATGTGGAACTAAATGAATAGTGCCTTCAACCACTAAAATTGGGGAACAAGGCCTTTGTTATCGTCCCCTCTCTTTTCTCTTCTCATATTACAGGTCTCCCATGGATCCTTATACAGTCCTGGAGATGTGGAACTAAGTGAATCGTGCCTTCAAGCACTAACATTGGGGAACAAGAGCTTTGTTATCTCTGCTCTCTTTTGTCTTCTCACTTTACAGGTCTCCCATGGACCCTTATGGAATCCTGCAGATGTGGATCTAAATGAATCGTGTCTTCAAGCGCTAACGTTGGGGAACAAGAGCTTTGTTATTGTCCCTTCTCTTTTCTCTTCTCAAATTACAGGTCTCCCGTGGACCCTGATACAGTCCTGGAGATGTGGAACTGAGTAAATCGTGTCTTCAAGCGCTAACATTGGGAAACAAGAGCTTTGTTATCTTCCGCTCTCTTTTCCAATCTGATTTAACAGGTCTCCCGTGGACCCTGATACAGTCCTGGAGAAGTGGAACTAAATGAATAGTGTCCTCAAGCGCTAACATTGGGGAACAAGAGCTTTGTTGTCTTCTGCTCTCTTTCCTCTTCTCACTTTACAGGTCTCCCGTGCACCCTGATACAGTCCTGGAGATGTGGAACTATATGAATCGTGTCTACAAGCGCTAATATTGGAGAACAAGAGCTTTTTTATCTTACGGTCTCTTTTCTCATTTCACTTTACAGGTCTCCCGTGGACCCTGATACAGTCCTGGAGATGTGGAACTAAGTGAATCGTGTTTTCAAGGGCTAACATTGGGGAACAAAGGCTTTGTTATCGTACCCTCTCTTTTCTCTTATCACATTACAGGTCTCCTGTGGAGTCTGATACAGTCCTGGAGATGTGGAACTAAGTGAATCGTGTATTCAGGCGCTAACATTGGGGAAAAATAGCTTTGTTATCTTCCGCTCTCTTTTCTCTTCTCACTATACAGGTCTGCCGTACAACCTGATACAGTCCTGGAGATGAGGAACTAAATGAATAGTGTCTTCAAGCGCTCACATTGGGGAAGAAGAGCTTTGTTATCTTCCGCTCTCTTTTCTCTTCTCACTTTACAGGTCTCCCGTGGACCCTGATACAGTACTGGAGATGTGGAACTAATGAATCGTATCTTCAGACGCTAACATTCGGGAACAAGAGCTTTGTTATCTTCTGCTCTCTTTTCTCTTCTCAGTTTACAGGTCTGTCGTGGATCCTGATACATTCCTGGAGATGTGGAACTAAATGAATCGTGTCTTCAAGTGATAACATTCGGGAACAAGAGCTTTGTTATCTTCCTCTCTCTTTTCTCTTCTCACTTTACAGGTCTCCCGTGAACCTTGATACAGTCCTGGAGATGTGGAAGTAAGTGAATCGTGTCTTCAAGGGCTAACATTGGAGAACAAGAGCTTTGTTATCGTCCCCTCTCTTTTCTCTTGTCATATTACAGGTCTCCCGTGGACCCTGATACAGTCCTGGAGATGTGGAACTAAGTGAATCCTGTCTTCAAGCGCTAACATTGTTGAACAAGAGCTTTGTTATCTTCCGCTCTTTTTTCTCTTCTCACTTTACAGGTCTCCCGTGTACCCTGATACAGGCCTGGAGATGTAGAACTAAATGAATCGTGTCTTCAAGCGGTAACATTGGGGAACAAGAGCTTTGTTATTGTACCCTCTCTTTTCTCTTCTCACAATACAGATCTCCCGTGGACCGTGATACAGTCCTGTAGATATGGAACTAAATGAATAGCGCCTTCAAGCACTAACATTGGGGAACAAGAGCTTTGTTATCTTCCGCTCTCTTTTCTCTTCTCACTTTACAGGTCTCCCGTGGACCCTGATACAGTACTGGAGATGTGGAACGAAATGAATAGTGTCTTCAAACGCTCTCATTGGGGAACAAGAGCTTTGTTATCTTCCGCTCTCTTTTCTCTTCTCACTTTACAGGTCTCCCGTGGACCCTGATACAGTACTGGAGATGTGGAACTAATGAATCGTATCTTCAGGCGCTAACATTCGGGAACAAGAGCTTTGTTATCTTCTGCTCTCTTTTCTCTTCTCACTTTAGAGGTCTCTCGTGGATCCTGATATATTCCTGGAGATGTGGAACTAAATGAATCGTGTCTTCAAGTGATAACATTGGGGAACATGAGCTTTGTTATCTTCTGCTCTCTTTTCTCTTCTCAGTTTACAGGTCTCCCGTGGACCTTGATACAGTCCTGGAGATGTGGAAGTAAATGAATCGTGTCTTCAAGGGCTAACATTGGAGAACAAGAGCTTTGTTATCGTCCCCTCTCTTTTCTCTTCTCATTTTACGGGTCTCCCGTGAACCCTGATACAGCCCTGGAGATGAGGAACTAAATGCAACATGTCTTCAAGCGCTAATATTGGGGAACAAGAGCTTTGTTATCGTCCCCTGTCTTTTCTCATGTCAAATTACAGGTCTCCCGTGGACCCTGATACACTACTGGAGATGTGGAACTAAATGAATAGTGCCTTCAACCACTAAAATTGGGGAACAAGGCCTTTGTTATCGTCCCCTCTCTTTTCTCTTCTCACATTACAGGTCTCCCATGGATCCTTATACAGACCTGGAGATGTGGAACTAAGTGAATCGTGTCTACAAGCGCTAATATTGGAGAACAAGAGCTTTTTTATCTTACGGTCTCTTTTCTCATTTCACTTTACAGGTCTCTCGTGGACCCTGATACAGTCCTGGAGATGTGGAACTAAGTGAATCGTGTCTTCAAGGGCTAACATTGGGGAACAAGAGCTTTGTTATTGTACCCTCTCTTTTCTCTTATCACATTACAGGTCTCCCGTGGAGTCTGATACAGTCCTGGAGATGTGGAACTAAGTGAATCGTGTATTCAGGCGCTAACATTGGGGAACAATAGCTTTGTTATCTTCCGCTCTCTTTTCTCTTCTCACGTTACAGGTCTGCCGTACAACCTGATACAGTCCTGGAGATGTGGATCTAAATGAATAGTGTCTTCAAGCGCTCACATTGGGGAACAAGAGCTTTGTTATCTTCCGCTCTCTTTTCTCTTCTCACATTACAGGTCTCCCGTGGACCCTGCTACAGTCCTGGATATGTGGAACTAAGTGAATCGTGTCTTCAAGCGCTAACATTGGGGAACAAGAGCTTTGTTATCTTCCGCTCTCTTGTCTCTTCTCACTTTACAGGTCTCCCGTGGACCCTGATACAGTACTGGAGATGTGGAACTAATGAATCGTATGTTCAGGCGCTAACATTCTGGAACAAGATCTTTGTTATCTTCCGCTTTCTTTTCTCTTCTCAGTTTACAGGTCTCCCGTGGACCTTGAGACAGTCCTGGAGATGTGGAATTAAGTGAATCGTGTCTTCAAGGGCTAACATTGGAGAACAAGAGCTTTGTTATCGTCCCCTCTCTTTTCTCTTCTCATTTTACGGGTCTCCCGTGAACCCTGATACAGCCCTGGAGATGTGGAACTAAGTGAATCCTGTCTTCAAGCACTAACATTGGGGAACAAGAGCTTTGTTATCTTCCGCTTTTTTATCTTCTCACTTTACAGGTCTCCCGTGTACCCTGATACAGTCCTCGAGATGTGGAACTAAATGAATAGTGTCTTCAAGCGCTAACATTGGGGAACAAGAGCTTTGTTATCTTCCGCTCTCTTTTCTCTTCTCACTTTACAGGTCTCCCGTGGAACCTGATACAGCCCTGGAGATGTGGAACTAAATGAATAGTGCCTTCAAGCACTAACATTGGGGAACAATAGCTTTGCTATCATCCACTCCCTTTTCTCTTCTCACATTACAGCTCTCCCGTGGACCCTGCTACAATACTGGATATGTGGAACTAAGTGTATCATGTCTTCAAGCGCTAACATTGGGAACAAGAGCTTTGTTATCTCTGCTCTCTTTTGTCTTCTCACTTTACAGGTCTCCCATGGACCCTGATAGAGTCCTGGAGATGTGGAACTAAATGAATCGTGTCTTCAAGCGCTAACATTGGGGAACAAGAGCTTTGTTATTGTCCCTTCTCTTTTCTCTTCTCAAATTACAGGTCTCCCGTGGACCCTGATACAGTCCTGGAGATGTGGAACTGAGTAAATCGTGTCTTCAAGTGCTAACATTGGGAAACAAGAGCTTTGTTATCTTCCACTCTCTTTTCCCATCTCATTTTACAGGTCTCCCGTGGACCCTGATACAGTCCTGTAGAAGTGGAACTAAGTGAATCGTGTCTTCAAGGGCTAACATTGGGGAACAAGAGCTTTGTTATCTTCTGCCCTCTTTTCTCTTCTCACTTTACAGGTCTGCTGTACACCTTGATACAGTCCTGGTGATGTGGAATTAAATGAATCGTGTCTTCAAGCGCTAACATTGGGGAACAAGAGCTTTGTTCTCTTCCGCTCTCTTTTCTCGTCTCACTTTACAGGTCTCTCGTGGACCCTGATACAGTCCTGGAGATGGGGAACTACGTGAATCCTGTCTTCAAACGCTAACATTGGAAAACAAGAGCTTTGTTATCTTCCGCTCTTTTTTCTCTACTCACTTCACAGGTCTCCCGTGCACCCTGATACAGGCCTCGAGATGTGGAACTAAATGAATAGTGTCTTCAAGCGCTAACATTGGGGAACAAGAGCTTTGTTATCTTCTGCTGTCTTTCCTCTTCTCACTTTACAGGTCTCACGTGCACCCTGATACAGTCCTGGAGATGAGGAACTAAATGAATAGTGTCTTCAAGAGCTAACATTGGGGAACAAGAGCTTTGTTATCATCCGCTATATTTTCTCCTCTCACTTTACAGGTCTCCTGTGGACCCTGATACAGTCCTGGATATGTGGAACTAAATGAATAATGTCTTCAGGCTCTAACATTGGGGAACAAGAGATTTGTTATCTTCCACTCTCTTTTCTCTGCTCACTTTACAGGTCTCCCGTGGACCCTGATACAGTCCTGGATATGTGGAACAAAATGAATCGTGTCTACAAGCACTAACATTGGGGAAGAAGAGCTTTGTTATCTTCCGCTCTCTTTTCTCTTCTCACTTTACAGGTCTCCCGTGGACACTGATACAGTCCTGGAGATGTGGAACTAAGTAAATCGTGTCTTGAAGCGCTAAAATTGGCAAACAAGAGCTTTGTTATCTTCCGCTCTCTTTTCTCTTGTCACATTACAGGTCTCCGTGGACCGTGATACAGTCCTACATAAGTGGAACAAGTGAATCGTGTCTTAAAGGACTAACATTGGCGAACAAGAGCTTTGTTATCGTCCTCTCTCTTGTCTCTTCTCACATTACAGGTCTCCGTGGACCCTGATACAGTCCTGGAGATGTGGAACTAAGAGAATCATATCTTCAAGCGCTAACATTCGGGAACAAGAGCTTTGTTATCTTCCGCTCTCTTTTCTCTTCTCACTTTACAGGTCTCCCGTGGAACCTGATACAGCCCTGGAGATGTGGAACTAAATGAATAGTGCCTTCAAGCACTAACATTGGGGAACAATAGCTTTGTTATCATCCACTCCCTTTTCTCTTCTCACATTACAGCTCTCCCGTGGACCCTGCTACAGTACTGGATATGTGGAACTAAGTGAATCGTGTCTTCAAGCGCTAACATTGGGAACAAGAGCTTTGTTATCTCTGCTCTCTTTTGTCTTCTCACTTTACAGGTCTCCCATGGACCCTGATAGAATCCTGGAGATGTGGAACTAAATGAATCGTGTCTTCAAGCGCTAACATTGGGGAACAAGAGCTTTGTTATTGTCCCTTCTCTTTTCTCTTCTCAAATTACAGGTCTCCCGTGGACCCTGATACAGTCCTGGAGATGTGGAACTGAGTAAATCGTGTCTTCAAGTGCTAACATTGGGAAACAAGAGCTTTGTTATCTTCCACTCTCTTTTCCCATCTCATTTTACAGGTCTCCCGTGGACCCTGATACAGTCCTGTAGAAGTGGAACTAAGTGAATCGTGTCTTCAAGGGCTAACATTGGGGAACAAGAGCTTTGTTATCTTCTGCCCTCTTTTCTCTTCTCACTTTACAGGTCTGCTGTACACCTTGATACAGTCCTGGTGATGTGGAATTAAATGAATCGTGTCTTCAAGCGCTAACATTGGGGAACAAGAGCTTTGTTCTCTTCCGCTCTCTTTTCTCGTCTCACTTTACAGGTCTCTTGGACCCTGATACAGTCCTGGAGATGGGGAACTACGTGAATCCTGTCTTCAAACGCTAACATTGGAAAACAAGAGCTTTGTTATCTTCCGCTCTTTTTTCTCTACTCACTTCACAGGTCTCCCGTGCACCCTGATACAGGCCTCGAGATGTGGAACTAAATGAATAGTGTCTTCAAGCGCTAACATTGGGGAACAAGAGGTTTGTTATCTTCCACTCTCTTTTCTCTTCTCACTTTACAGGTCTCCCGTGGACCCTGATACAGTCCTGCATAAGTGGAACTAAGTGAATCGTGTCTTCAAGGGCTAACATTGGGGAACAAGAGCTTTGTTATCTTCCGCTCTCTTTTCTCTTCTCACTTTACAGGTCTCCCGTGGAACCTGATACAGTTCTGGAGATGTGGAACTAAATGAATAGTGTCTTCAAGCGCTAACATTGGGGAACAAGAGTTTGTTATCTTCCGCTCTCTTTTCTCTTCTCACTTTACTGGTCTCCCGTGGAACCTAATACCGTCCTGGAGATGTAGGACTAAATGAATCGTGTCTTCAAGAGCTAACATTGGGGAACAAGAGGTTTGTTATCGTTCCCTCTCTTTTCTCTTCTCACATTACAGATCTCCGGTGGACCGTGATACAGTCCTGGAGATGTGGAATTAAATGAATAGTGCCTTCAAGCACTAACATTGGGGAACAATAGCTTTGTTATCATCCCCTCCCTTTTCTCGTCTCATATTACAGGTCTCCCGAGGACCCTGCTACAGTCCTGGAGATGTGGAACTAAGTGAATCGGGTTTTCAAGTGCTAACATTGGGAAACAAGAGCTTTGTCATCTTCCACTCTCTTTTCTCTTCTCACTTTACAGGTGTCCCGTGGACCCTGATACAGTACTGGAGCTGTGGAACTAATGAATCGTATCTTCAGGTGCTAACATTCGGGAACAAGGGCTTAGTTATCTTCTGCTCTCTTTTCTCTTCTCACTTTACCGGTCTCTCGTGGACCCTGATACATTCCTGGAGATGTGGAACTAAATGAATCGTGTCTTCAAGAGCTAACATTGGGGAACAAGAGATTTGTTATCTTCCGCTCTCTTTTCTCTTCTCACTTTACAGGTCTCCCGTGGACCTTGATACAGTCCTGGAGATGTGGAAGTAAGTGAATCGTGTCTTCAAGGGCTAACATTGGGGAACAAGAGCTTTCTTATTGTCCCTTCTCTTTTCTCTTCTCACATTACAGGTCTCCCGTGGACCCTGATACAGTCCTGGAGATGTGGAACTAAGTGAATCGTATGTTGAAGTGGTAACATTGGGGAACAAGAGCTTTGTTATCTTCTGCTCTCTTTTCTCTTCTCACTTTACAGGTCTCTCGTGGACCCTAATACAGGCCTGGAGATGTAGAACTAAATGAATCGTGTCTTGAAGCCCTAACATTGGGGAACAAGAGCTTTGTTATTGTACCTTCTCTTTTCTCTTTTCACAATACAGATATCCCGTGGACCGTGATACAGTCCTGTTGATGTGCAACTAAATGAATAGTGCCTTCAAGCACTAACATTGGGGAACAAGAGCTTTGTTATCTTCCGCTCTCTTTTCTCGTCTCACTTTACAGGTCTCCCGTGCACCGTGATACCGTCTTGGAGATGTGGAACTAAACGAATCGTGTCTTCAAGCGCTAATATTGGGGAACAAGAGCTTTTTTATCTTACGGTCTCTTTTCTCATCTCACTTTACAGGTCTCCCGAGGACCCTGATACAGTCCTGGAGATGTGGAACTAAGTGAATCGTGTCTTTAGGTGCTAACATTGGGGAACAAGAGCTTTGTTATCTTCTGCTCTCTTTTGTCTTATCACTTTACAGGTCTCCCGTGGAAACTGATACAGTCCTGGAGATGTGGAACTAAATGAATAGTGTCTTCAAGCGCTCACATTGGGGAACAAGAATTTGTTATCTTCCGCTCACTTTTCTCTTCTCACTTTACAGGTCTCCCGCGGACCCTGATACAGTACTGGAGATGTGGAACTAATGAATCATATCTTCAGGCGCTAACATTCGGGAACAAGAGCTTTGTTATCTTCTGCTCTCTTTTCTAGTCTCACTTTACAGGTCTCTCGTGGATATTGATACATTCCTGGAGATGTGGAACTAAATGAATCGTGTCTTCAAGTGATAACATTCGGGAACAAGCGCTTTGTTATCTTCCGCTCTCTTTTCTCTTCTCACTTTACAGGTCTCCCGTGGACCTTGATACAGTCCTGGAGATGTGGAAGTAAGTGAATCGTGTCTTCAAGGGCTAACATTGGAGAACAAGAGCTTTTTTATCGTCCCCTCTCTTTTCTCTTGTCACATTACAGGTCTCCCGTGGACCCTGATACAGTCCTGGAGATGTGGAACTATGTGAATCCTGTCTTCAAACGCTAACACTGGGGAACAAGAGCTTTGTTATCTTCCGCTCTTTTTTCTCTTCTCACTTTACAGGTCTCCCGTGCACCCTGATACAATCCTAGAGATGAGGAACTAAATGAATAGTGTCTTCAAGCGCTAACATTGGGGAACAAGAGCTTCGTTATCTTCCGCTCTCTTTTCTGTTCTCACTTTACAGGTCTCCCGAGGTACCTGATACAGTCCTGGAGATGTGGAACTAAATGAATAATGTCTTCAGGCTCTAACATTGGGGAACAAGAGCTTTGTTATCTTCCACTCTTTTTTCTCTTCTCACTTTACAGGTCTCCCGTGGACCCTGATACAGTCCTGGAGATGTGGAACAAAATGAATCGTGTCTACAAGCGCTAACATTGCAGAACAGGAGCTTTGTTATCTTCCGCTCTCTTTTCTCTTCTCACTTTACAGGTCTCCCATGGACCCTGATACAGTCCTGGAGATGTGGAACTAAGTAAATCGTGTCTGGAAGCGCTAACATTGGCAAACAAGAGCTTTGTTATCTTCAGCTCTCTTTCCCATCTCATTTTACAGGTCTCCCGTGGACCCTGATACAGTCCTGCATAAGTGGAACTAAGTGAATCGTGTCTTCAAGGGCTAACATTGGGGAACAAGAGCTTTGTTATCGTCCTCTCTCTTTTCTCTTCTCACATTACAGGTCTCCGAGGACCCTGATAAAGTCCTGGAGATGTGGAACTAAGTGAATCGTATCTTCAAGCGCTAACATTGGAGTACAAGAGCTTTGTTATCTTCCGCTCTCTTTTCTCTTCTCACTTTACAGGTCTCCCGTGGAACCTGATACAATCCTGGAGATGTGGAACTAAATGAACAGTGTCTTCAAGCGCTAACATTGGGGAACAAGAGTTTGTTATCTTCCGCTCTCTTTTCTCTTCTCACTTTACTGGTCTCCCGTGGAATCTAATACCGTCCTGGGAATGTAGAAGTAAATGAATCGTGTCTTCAAGCGCTAACATTGGGGAACAAGAGGTTTGTTATCGTACCCTCTCTTTTCTCTTCTCACATTACAGATCTCCGTTGGACTGTGATACAGTCCTGGAGATGTGGAACTAAATGAATAGTGCCTTCAAGCACTAACATTGGGGAACAAGAGCTTTGTTATCGTCCCCTCTCTTTTCTCTTCCCACATTACAGATTTCCCGTTGACCCTGATATAGGCCTGGAGATGTGGAATTAAATGAATAGTGTCTTCCAGCGCTAAGATTTGGGAACAAGAGGTTTGGTATCTTCCGCTCTCTTTTCTCTTCTCATTTTACAGGACTCCCGTAGACCCTGATACAGTCCTGGAGATGTGGAACAAAGTGAATCGTGTCTTCAAGCGCTAACATTGGGGAACAAGAGCTTTGTTATCGTCCCCTCTCTTTTCTCTTCTCACATTACAGATCTTCCGTTGACACTGATATAGGCCTGGAGATGTGGAACTAAATGAATAGTGTCTTCAAGCGCTAATATTGGGGAACAAGAGCTTTGTTATCTTCCGCTCTCTTTTCCGTTCTCACTTTACAGGTCTCCCGTGGACCCTGATACAGTCCTGGAGATGTAGAACTAAATGAATCGTGTCTTCAAGCGCTAACATTGGGGAACAAGAGCTTTGTTATCTTCCACTGTCTTTTTTCTTCTCACTTTACAGGTCTCCCGTGGCCCCTGATACAGTACTGGAGATGTGGAACTAGTGAATCGTGTCTTCAGGCACTAACATTCGGGAACAAGAGCTTTGTTATATTCGGCTCTCTTTTGTATACTCACTTTACATGCCTCTCGTGGACCCTGATACAGTCCTGGAGATGTGGAACTAAGTGAATCGTGTCTTCAAGCGCTAACATTGGGGAACAAGAGCTTTGTTATCTTCCGCTCTCTTTTCTCTTCTCACTTTACAGGTCTCCCGAGGACCCTGATACAGTCCTGGAGATGTGGAACTAAATGAATAATGTCCTCTGGCGCTAACATTTGGGAAGAAGAGCTTTGTTATTTCCGCTCTCTTTTCTCTTCTCACTTTACAGTTCTCCCGTGTACCCTGATACAGTCCTGGAAATGTGGAACTGAATGAATCGTGTCTACAAGCGCTAACATTGGGGAACAAGAGCTTTGTTATCTTCCGCTCTCTTTTCTCTTCTCACTTTACAGGTCTCCCGTGGACCCTGATACACTCCTGGAGATGTGGAACTAAGTGAATCGTATCTTCAAGCGCAAACGTTGGGAAACAAGAGCTTTGTTATCGTACCCTCTCTTTTCTCTTCTCACATTACAGATATCCCGTGGACCGTGATACAGTCCTGGAGATGTGGAACTAAATGAATAGTGCCTTCAAGCACTAACATTAGGGAACAAGAGCTTTGTTATCGTCACCTGTCTTTTCTCTTCGCACATTACAGGTCTCCCATGAACCCTGCTACAGTACTGGATATGTGGAACTAAGTGAATTATGTCACCAAGCGCTAACATTGGGGAAAAAAGCTTTGTTATCATTCACTCTCTTTTCTCTTATCACATTACAGGTCTCCCGTGGACTCTACTACAGTCCTGGATATGTGGAACTAAGTGAATCGTGTCTTCAAGCGATAACAATGGGTAACAAGGGCTTTGTTATCGTCCCCTCACTTTTCTTATCTCACATTACAGGTCTCCCGTGGACCCTGATACACTCCTGGAGTTGTGGAACTAAGTGAATTCGATCTTACAGCGCTAACATTGGGGAACAAGAGCTTTGTTATCTTCCACTGTCTTTTTTCTTCTCACTTTACAGCTCTCCCGTGGCCGCTGATACAGTACTGGAGATGTGGAACTAATGAATCGTGTATTCAGGTGCTAACATTCGGGTCAAGCGCTTTGTTACCTTCCGCTCTCTTTTCTCTACTCACTTTACAGGTCTCCCATGGACCCTGATACAGGCTTGGAGATGTGGAACTAAATGAATCGTGTCTTAAAGGGCTAACATTGGGGAACAAGACGTTTGTTATCGTCCCCTCTCTTTTCTCTTGTCACATTACAGGTCTCCCGTGGACCATGATACAGTCCTGGAGATGTGGAACTAAGGGAATCGTGTTTTCAAGCGCTAACATTGGGGAAAAAGAGCTTTGTTATCTTCCGCTCTCTTTTCTCTTCTCACTTACAGGTCTTCCGTGGACACAGATACAGTCCTGGAGATGTGGAACTAAATGAATAATGTATTCAGGCGTTAATATTTGGGAACAAGAGCTTTGTTATCTTCCGCTCTCTTTTCTCTTCTCACTTTACAGGTCTCCCGTGTACCCTGATACAGTCCTGGAAATGTGGAACTGAATGATTCGTGTCTACAAGCGCTAACATTGGGGAACAAGACCTTTGTTATTTTCCGCTCTCTTTCCTCTTCTCACTTTAAAGGTCTCCCGTAGACCCTGATACACTCCTGGAGATGTGGAACTAAGTGAATCTTATCTTCATGCGCAAACATTGGGGAACAAGAGCTTTGTTATCTTCCGGTCTCCTCTCTCTTCTCACATTACAGGTCTCCCGTGGACACTGATACAGTCCTGGAGAAGTGGATCTAAATGAATAGTGTCTTCAAGCACTAACATTGGGCAACAAGAGCTTTGTTATCTTCTGCTCTCTTTTCTCTTCTCAGTTTACAGGTCTCCCGTGGACCCTAATAAAGTCCTGGTGATGTAGAACTAAATGAATCGTGTCTTCAAGCGCTAACATTGGGGAAAAAGATTTTTGGTATCTTCCGTTCTCTTTTCTCTTCTCAATTTACAGGTCTCCCGTGTACCCTGATATAGTCCTGGAGATGTGGAACTAAATGAATCGTGTGTACAAACGCTAACATTGGGGAACAAGAGCTTTGTTATCTTCCACTCTCTTTTCTCTTCTCACTTTACAGGTCTCCCCTGGACTCTGATACAGTCCTGGAGAAGTGGAACTAAGTTAACCGTGTCTTCACGGGCTAACATTGGGGAACAAGAAATTTGTTATCGTCCCCTCTCTTTTCTCTTCTCACATTACAGGAATCCCGTGGCCCCTGATACAGTCCTGAGATGTGGAACTAAGTGAATCGTATCTTCAAGCGCTAACATTGTGGAACAAGGGCTTTTTTATCTTCCGCTCTGTTTTCTCTTCTCACATTACAGGTGTCCCGTGGACCCTAATACAGTCCTGGAGATGTAAAACTAAATGAATCGTGTCTTCAAGCGCTAAGATTGGAGAACAAGAGGTTTGGTATCTTCCGCTCCCTTTTCGTTTCTCACTTTACAGGTCTCCTGTAGACCCTGATACAGTCCTGGATATGTGGAACAAAGTGAATCGTGTCTTCAAACGCTAACATTGGGGAATAAGAGCTTTGTTATCGTCCCTTCTGTTTTCTCTTCTCACATTACAGATCTCCCTTGGACCCTGATACAGGCCTGGAGATGTGGAACTAAATGAATAGTGTCTTCAAGCGCTAACATTGGGCAACAAGAGCTTTGTTATCTTCTGCTCTCTTTTCTCTTCTCAGTTTACAGGTCTCCCGTGCACCCTAATAAAGTCCTGGAGATGTAGACCTAAATTAATCGTGTCTCCAAGCGCTAACATTGGGAAAAAAAGCTCTGTTATCATCCACTCTCTTTTCTCTTATCACATTACAGGTGTCCCGTTTACTCTGCTACAGTCCTGGATATGTGGAACTAAGTGAATCGTGTCTTCTAGCGCTAACATTGGGGAACAAGGGCTTTGTTATCGTCCCCTCACTTTTTTATTCTCACATTACAGGTCTCCCGTGGATCCTGATACAGTGCTGGAGTTGTGGAAATAAGTGAATCCGGTCTTACAGCGCTAACATTGGGAAACAAGAGCTTTGTTATCTTCCACTGTCTTTTTTCTTCTCACTTTACAGGTCTCCCGTGGCCCCTAATACAGTACTGGAGATGTGGAACTAATGAATCGTGTCTTCAGGAGCTAATATTGGGGAACAATTGCTTTGTTATCTTCCCCTCTCTTGTCTCTTCTCACTTTACAGGTCTCCCGTGGACCCTGATACAGTCCTGGAGATGTGGAACTAAATCAATAATGTCTTCAGGCGCTAACCTTTTTGAACAAGAGCTGTGTTATCTTCCGCTCTCTTTTCTCTTCTCACTTTACAGGTCTCCCGTGGACCGTGACACACTCCTGGAGATGTGGAACTAAGTGAATCGTGTCTTTAAGCGCTAACATTGGGGAACAAGAGCTTTCTTATCGTCCCCTCTCTTTTCTCTTCTCACATTATAGATCTCCTGTGGACCCTGATACAGTCCTGGAGATGTGGAACTAAAAGAATAGTGCATTCAAGCACTAACATTGGGGAACAAGAGCTTTTTTATCGTCCCCTCTCTTTTCTCTTCTCACATTACAGGTCTCCTTTGGACCCTGCTATAGTCCTGGAGATGTGGAACTAAATGAATCGTGTCTTCAAGCGCTAACATTGGGGAACAAGAGCTTTGTTATCTTCTGCTCTCCTTTCTCTTCTGACTTTACAGGTCTCCCGTGGACCCTGATACAGTCCTGGAAATGTGGAACTAAATGAATAGTGCCTTCAAGCGCTAACATTGGGGAACAAGAGATTTGTTTTCGTCCCCTCTCTTTTCCCTTCTCACATTACAGATCTCCCGTGGACCCTAATACAGGTCTAGAGATGTGGATCTAAATGAATAGTGCTTTAAAGCGCTAAAAAGGTGGAACAAGGGATTTGTTATTGTCCCCTCTCCTTTCTCTTTTCACATTACAGGTCTCCCGTTGACCCTTTTACAGTCCTGGAGAGGTTGAACTAAGTGAATCATGTAGTCAAGCGCTAACATTGGGGAACAAGAGCTTTGTTATCGTCCCCTCTATTTTCTCTTCTGACATTACAGGTCTCCCGTGGACCATGATACGGTCCTGGAGATGTGGAACTAAGAGAATCGGGTCTTCAAGAGCTAACATTGGGGAACAAGAGCTTGTTATCTTCCACTCTCTTTTCTCTTCTCACTTTACAGGTCTCCCGTGGACACTGATACAGTTCTGGAGATTTGGAACTAATGAATCGTGTCTTCAGGCGCTAACATTGGGGAACAAGAGATTTGTTACTTTCCGCTCTGTTTTCTCTTCTCACTTGACAGTTCTCCCGTGGACCATGATACAGTCCTGGAGATGTGGAACTAAGTGAATCATGTTTTCAAGGGCTAACATTGGGGAACAAGAGCTTTGTTATCGTCCCCTCTCTTTTCTCTTGTCACATTACAGGTCTCCCGTGGACGCTGATAAAGTCCTGGAGATTTGGAACTAATGAATCGTGTCTTAAGGCGCTAAAATTGGGGAACACGAGTTTTGGTATCTTCCGCTCTCTTTTCTCTTCTCACTTTACAGGTCTTCCGTGGTCCCTGATACAGTCCTGGAGACGTGGAACAAAGTGAATCGTGTCTTCAAGCGCCACCATTGGGGGACAATAGCTTTCTTATCATCCCCTCTCTTTTCTATTCTCACATTACAGATCTCCGGTGGACCCTAATACAGGCCTGGAGATGTGGAACTAAATGAATAGTGCCTTCAAGCACTAACATTGGGGAACAAGAGCTTTGTTATCGTACTCCGTCTTTTTCTTCTCACATTACAGGTCTCCCGTGGACCCTGATACAGTCCTGGAGATGTGGAATTAGGTGAATCGTGTCTTCAAGTGTTTACATTGGGGAACAAGAACTTTGTTATCGTGCCCACTCTTTTCTCCTGTCACATTACAGGTCTCCCTTGGACCCTGATAGCATCCTGGAGATGTGGAACTAAGTGAATCTTGTCTTCAAGCGCTAATATTGGGGAACAAGAGCTTTGTTATCTTCCACTCTCTTTTCTCTTCTCACTTTACAGGTCTCCCGTTGACCCTGATACAGTCCTGGAGATGTGGAACTAAGTGAATCGTGTCTTCAAGGGCTAACATTGGGGAACAAGAGCTTTCTTATCTTCTGCTCTCTTTTCTCTTCTCTCTTTAGAGGTCTCTCGTGGACCCTGATACAGTCCTGGAGATGTCGAACTAAGGGAATTGTGTCTTCAAGCGCTAACATTGGGGAACAAGAGCTTTTTTATCTTCTGCTCTCTTATGTTATCTCACTTTACAGGTCTCCCGTGGACCCTGATACAGTCCTGGAGATGTGGAACTAAATGAATCGTGTCTTCAAGCGCTAACATTGGGGAACAAGAGCTTTGTTATTGTCCCTTCTCTTTTCTCTTCTCAAATTACAGGTCTCCCGTGGACCCTGATACAGTCCTGGAGATGTGGAACTGAGTAAATCGTGTCTTCAAGTGCTAACATTGGGAAACAAGAGCTTTGTTATCTTCCACTCTCTTTTCCCATCTCATTTTACAGGTCTCCCGTGGACCCTGATACAGTCCTGTAGAAGTGGAACTAAGTGAATCGTGTCTTCAAGGGCTAACATTGGGGAACAAGAGCTTTGTTATCTTCTGCCCTCTTTTCTCTTCTCACTTTACAGGTCTGCTGTACACCTTGATACAGTCCTGGTGATGTGGAATTAAATGAATCGTGTCTTCAAGCGCTAACATTGGGGAACAAGAGCTTTGTTCTCTTCCGCTCTCTTTTCTCGTCTCACTTTACAGGTCTCTCGTGGACCCTGATACAGTCCTGGAGATGGGGAACTACGTGAATCCTGTCTTCAAACGCTAACATTGGAAAACAAGAGCTTTGTTATCTTCCGCTCTTTTTTCTCTACTCACTTCACAGGTCTCCCGTGCACCCTGATACAGGCCTCGAGATGTGGAACTAAATGAATAGTGTCTTCAAGCGCTAACATTGGGGAACAAGAGCTTTGTTATCTTCTGCTGTCTTTCCTCTTCTCACTTTACAGGTCTCACGTGCACCCTGATACAGTCCTGGAGATGAGGAACTAAATGAATAGTGTCTTCAAGAGCTAACATTGGGGAACAAGAGCTTTGTTATCATCCGCTATATTTTCTCCTCTCACTTTACAGGTCTCCTGTGGACCCTGATACAGTCCTGGATATGTGGAACTAAATGAATAATGTCTTCAGGCTCTAACATTGGGGAACAAGAGATTTGTTATCTTCCACTCTCTTTTCTCTGCTCACTTTACAGGTCTCCCGTGGACCCTGATACAGTCCTGGATATGTGGAACAAAATGAATCGTGTCTACAAGCACTAACATTGGGGAAGAAGAGCTTTGTTATCTTCCGCTCTCTTTTCTCTTCTCACTTTACAGGTCTCCCGTGGACACTGATACAGTCCTGGAGATGTGGAACTAAGTAAATCGTGTCTTGAAGCGCTAAAATTGGCAAACAAGAGCTTTGTTATCTTCCGCTCTCTTTTCTCTTGTCACATTACAGGTCTCCGTGGACCGTGATACAGTCCTACATAAGTGGAACAAGTGAATCGTGTCTTAAAGGACTAACATTGGCGAACAAGAGCTTTGTTATCGTCCTCTCTCTTGTCTCTTCTCACATTACAGGTCTCCGTGGACCCTGATACAGTCCTGGAGATGTGGAACTAAGAGAATCATATCTTCACGCGCTAACATTCGGGAACAAGAGCTTTGTTATCTTCCGCTCTCTTTTCTCTTCTCACTTTACAGGTCTCCCGTGGAACCTGATACAGCCCTGGAGATGTGGAACTAAATGAATAGTGCCTTCAAGCACTAACATTGGGGAACAATAGCTTTGTTATCATCCACTCCCTTTTCTCTTCTCACATTACAGCTCTCCCGTGGACCCTGCTACAGTACTGGATATGTGGAACTAAGTGAATCGTGTCTTCAAGCGCTAACATTGGGAACAAGAGCTTTGTTATCTCTGCTCTCTTTTGTCTTCTCACTTTACAGGTCTCCCATGGACCCTGATAGAATCCTGGAGATGTGGAACTAAATGAATCGTGTCTTCAAGCGCTAACATTGGGGAACAAGAGCTTTGTTATTGTCCCTTCTGTTTTCTCTTCTCAAATTACAGGTCTCCCGTGGACCCTGATACAGTCCTGGAGATGTGGAACTGAGTAAATCGTGTCTTCAAGTGCTAACATTGGGAAACAAGAGCTTTGTTATCTTCCACTCTCTTTTCCCATCTCATTTTACAGGTCTCCCGTGGACCCTGATACAGTCCTGTAGAAGTGGAACTAAGTGAATCGTGTCTTCAAGGGCTAACATTGGGGAACAAGAGCTTTGTTATCTTCTGCCCTCTTTTCTCTTCTCACTTTACAGGTCTGCTGTACACCTTGATACAGTCCTGGTGATGTGGAATTAAATGAATCGTGTCTTCAAGCGCTAACATTGGGGAACAAGAGCTTTGTTCTCTTCCGCTCTCTTTTCTCGTCTCACTTTACAGGTCTCTTGGACCCTGATACAGTCCTGGAGATGGGGAACTACGTGAATCCTGTCTTCAAACGCTAACATTGGAAAACAAGAGCTTTGTTATCTTCCGCTCTTTTTTCTCTACTCACTTCACAGGTCTCCCGTGCACCCTGATACAGGCCTCGAGATGTGGAACTAAATGAATAGTGTCTTCAAGCGCTAACATTGGGGAACAAGAGGTTTGTTATCTTCCACTCTCTTTTCTCTTCTCACTTTACAGGTCTCCCGTGGACCCTGATACAGTCCTGCATAAGTGGAACTAAGTGAATCGTGTCTTCAAGGGCTAACATTGGGGAACAAGAGCTTTGTTATCTTCCGCTCTCTTTTCTCTTCTCACTTTACAGGTCTCCCGTGGAACCTGATACAGTTCTGGAGATGTGGAACTAAATGAATAGTGTCTTCAAGCGCTAACATTGGGGAACAAGAGTTTGTTATCTTCCGCTCTCTTTTCTCTTCTCACTTTACTGGTCTCCCGTGGAACCTAATACCGTCCTGGAGATGTAGGACTAAATGAATCGTGTCTTCAAGAGCTAACATTGGGGAACAAGAGGTTTGTTATCGTTCCCTCTCTTTTCTCTTCTCACATTACAGATCTCCGGTGGACCGTGATACAGTCCTGGAGATGTGGAATTAAATGAATAGTGCCTTCAAGCACTAACATTGGGGAACAATAGCTTTGTTATCATCCCCTCCCTTTTCTCGTCTCATATTACAGGTCTCCCGAGGACCCTGCTACAGTCCTGGAGATGTGGAACTAAGTGAATCGGGTTTTCAAGTGCTAACATTGGGAAACAAGAGCTTTGTCATCTTCCACTCTCTTTTCTCTTCTCACTTTACAGGTGTCCCGTGGACCCTGATACAGTACTGGAGCTGTGGAACTAATGAATCGTATCTTCAGGTGCTAACATTCGGGAACAAGGGCTTAGTTATCTTCTGCTCTCTTTTCTCTTCTCACTTTACCGGTCTCTCGTGGACCCTGATACATTCCTGGAGATGTGGAACTAAATGAATCGTGTCTTCAAGAGCTAACATTGGGGAACAAGAGATTTGTTATCTTCCGCTCTCTTTTCTCTTCTCACTTTACAGGTCTCCCGTGGACCTTGATACAGTCCTGGAGATGTGGAAGTAAGTGAATCGTGTCTTCAAGGGCTAACATTGGGGAACAAGAGCTTTCTTATTGTCCCTTCTCTTTTCTCTTCTCACATTACAGGTCTCCCGTGGACCCTGATACAGTCCTGGAGATGTGGAACTAAGTGAATCGTATGTTGAAGTGGTAACATTGGGGAACAAGAGCTTTGTTATCTTCTGCTCTCTTTTCTCTTCTCACTTTACAGGTCTCTCGTGGACCCTAATACAGGCCTGGAGATGTAGAACTAAATGAATCGTGTCTTGAAGCCCTAACATTGGGGAACAAGAGCTTTGTTATTGTACCTTCTCTTTTCTCTTTTCACAATACAGATATCCCGTGGACCGTGATACAGTCCTGTTGATGTGCAACTAAATGAATAGTGCCTTCAAGCACTAACATTGGGGAACAAGAGCTTTGTTATCTTCCGCTCTCTTTTCTCGTCTCACTTTACAGGTCTCCCGTGCACCGTGATACCGTCTTGGAGATGTGGAACTAAACGAATCGTGTCTTCAAGCGCTAATATTGGGGAACAAGAGCTTTTTTATCTTACGGTCTCTTTTCTCATCTCACTTTACAGGTCTCCCGAGGACCCTGATACAGTCCTGGAGATGTGGAACTAAGTGAATCGTGTCTTTAGGTGCTAACATTGGGGAACAAGAGCTTTGTTATCTTCTGCTCTCTTTTGTCTTATCACTTTACAGGTCTCCCGTGGAAACTGATACAGTCCTGGAGATGTGGAACTAAATGAATAGTGTCTTCAAGCGCTCACATTGGGGAACAAGAATTTGTTATCTTCCGCTCACTTTTCTCTTCTCACTTTACAGGTCTCCCGTGGACCCTGATACAGTACTGGAGATGTGGAACTAATGAATCGTATGTTCAGGCGCTAACATTCTGGAACAAGATCTTTGTTATCTTCCGCTTTCTTTTCTCTTCTCAGTTTACAGGTCTCCCGTGGACCTTGAGACAGTCCTGGAGATGTGGAATTAAGTGAATCGTGTCTTCAAGGGCTAACATTGGAGAACAAGAGCTTTGTTATCGTCCCCTCTCTTTTCTCTTCTCATTTTACGGGTCTCCCGTGAACCCTGATACAGCCCTGGAGATGTGGAACTAAGTGAATCCTGTCTTCAAGCACTAACATTGGGGAACAAGAGCTTTGTTATCTTCCGCTTTTTTATCTTCTCACTTTACAGGTTTCCCGTGTACCCTGATACAGTCCTCGAGATGTGGAACTAAATGAATAGTGTCTTCAAGCGCTAACATTGGGGAACAAGAGCTTTGTTATCTTCTGCTGTCTTTCCTCTTCTCACTTTACAGGTCTCCCGTGCACCCTGATACAGTCCTGGAGATGAGGAACTAAATGAATAGTGTCTTCAAGAGCTAACATTGGGGAACAAGAGCTTTGTTATCATCCGCTATATTTTCTCCTCTCACTTTACAGGTCTCCTGTGGACCCTGATACAGTCCTGGATATGTGGAACTAAATGAATAATGTCTTCAGGCTCTAACATTGGGGAACAAGAGCTTTGTTATCTTCCACTCTCTTTTCTCTGCTCACTTTACAGGTCTCCCGTGGACCCTGATACAGTCCTGGATATGTGGAACAAAATGAATCGTGTCTACAAGCACTAACATTGGGGAAGAAGAGCTTTGTTATCTTCCGCTCTCTTTTCTCTTCTCACTTTACAGGTCTCCCGTGGACACTGATACAGTCCTGGAGATGTGGAACTAAGTAAATCGTGTCTTGAAGCGCTAACATTGGCAAACAAGAGCTTTGTTACCTTCCGCTCTCTTTTCTCTTCTCACATTACAGGTCTCCGTGGACCGTGATACAGTCCTACATAAGTGGAACTAAGTGAATCGTGTCTTAAAGGACTAACATTGGCGAACAAGAGCTTTGTTATCGTCCTCTCTCTTTTCTCTTCTCACATTGCAGGTCTCCGTGGACCCTGATACAGTCCTGGAGATGTGGAACTAAGTGAATCGTATCTTCAAGCGCTAACATTCGGGAACAAGAGCTTTGTTATCTTCCGCTCTCTTTTCTCTTCACACTTTACAGGTCTCCCGTGGAACCTGATACAGCCCTGGAGATGTGGAACTAAATGAATAGTGCCTTCAAGCACTAACATTGGGGAACAATAGCTTTGTTATCATCCACTCCCTTTTCTCTTCTCACATTACAGCTCTCCCGTGGACCCTGCTACAGTACTGGATATGTGGAACTAAGTGAATCGTGTCTTCAAGCGCTAACATTGGGAACAAGAGCTTTGTTATCTCTGCTCTCTTTTGTCTTCTCACTTTACAGGTCTCCCATGGACCCTGATAGAGTCCTGGAGATGTGGAACTAAATGAATCGTGTCTTCAAGCGCTAACATTGGGGAACAAGAGCTTTGTTATCTTCCGCTCTCTTTTCTCTTCTCACTTTACAGGTCTCCCGTGGACCCTGATACAGTACTGGAGATGTGGAACTAATGAATCGTATCTTCAGTTGCTAACATTCGGGAACAAGAGCTTTGTTATCTACTGCTCTCTTTTCTCTTCTCACTTTACAGGTCTCTCGTGGATCCTGATACATTCCTGGAGATGTGGAACTAAATGAATCGTGTCTTCAAGTGATAACATTCGGGAACAAGAGCTTTGTTATCTTCCGCTCTCTTTTCTCTTCTCACTTTACAGGTCTCCCGTGAATCTTGATACAGTCCTGGAGATGTGGAAGTAAGTGAATCGTGTCTTCAAGGGCTAACATTGGAGAACAAGAGCTTTGTTATCGTCCCCTCTCTTTTCTCTTGTCATATTACAGGTCTCCCGTGGACCCTGATACAGTCCTGGAGATGTGGAACTAAGTGAATCCTGTCTTCAAGTGCTAACATTGGGGAACAAGAGCTTTGTTATCTTCCGCTCTTTTTTCTCTTCTCACTTTACAGGTCTCCCGTGTACCCTGATACAGGCCTGGAGATGTAGAACTAAATGAATCGTGTCTTCAAGCGGTAACATTGGGGAACAAGAGCTTTGTTATTGTACCCTCTCTTTTCTCTTCTCACAATACAGATCTCCCGTGGACCGTGATACAGTCCTGTAGATATGGAACTAAATGAATAGCGCCTTCAAGCACTAACATTGGGGAACAAGAGCTTTGTTATCGTCCCCTCTCTTTTCTCTTCTCACATTACAGGTCTCCCGTGAACCCTGCTACAGTCCTGGATATGTGGAACGAAGTGAATCGTGTCTTCAAGTGCTAACATTGGGGAACAAGAGCTTTATTATCTTCCACTCTCTTTTCTCTTATCACTTTACAGGTCTCCCGTGGACCTTGATACAGTCCTGGAGAAGTGGAAGTAAATGAATCTTGTCTTCAAGCGATAACATGGGGGAACAAGAGCTTTGTTATCTTCCGCTCTCTTTTCTCTTCTCATTTTACAGGTCTCCTGTACACCCTGATACAGTCCTGGAGATGTGGAAATAAGTGAATCGTGTCTTCAGGCGCTAACATTGCGGAACAAGAGCTTTGTTATCTTCCGCTCTCTTTTCTCTTCTCACTTTACAGGTCTCCCGTACACGCTGATACAGTCCTGGAGATGTGGAACTAAATGAATAGTGTCTTCAAACGCTCACATTGGGGAACAAGAGCTTTGTTATCTTCCGCTCTCTTTTCTCTTCTCACTTTACATGTCTCCCGTGGACCCTGATACAGTACTGGAGATGTGGAACTAATGAATATTATCTTCAGGCACTAACATTCGGGAACAAGAGCTTTGTTGTCTTCCGCTCTCTTTTCTCTTCTCACTTTACAGGTCTCCCGTGGAACCTGATACAGCCCTGGAGATGTGGAACTAAATGAATAGTGCCTTCAAGCACTAACATTGGGGAACAATAGCTTTGTTATCATCCACTCCCTTTTCTCTTCTCACATTACAGCTCTCCCGTGGACCCTGCTACAGTACTGGATATGTGGAACTAAGTGAATCGTGTCTTCAAGCGCTAACATTGGGAACAAGAGCTTTGTTATCTCTGCTCTCTTTTGTCTTCTCACTTTACAGGTCTCCCATGGACCCTGATAGAGTCCTGGAGATGTGGAACTAAATGAATCGTGTCTTCAAGCGCTAACATTGGGGAACAAGAGCTTTGTTATCTTCCGCTCTCTTTTCTCTTCTCACTTTACAGGTCTCCCGTGGACCCTGATACAGTACTGGAGATGTGGAACTAATGAATCGTATCTTCAGTTGCTAACATTCGGGAACAAGAGCTTTGTTATCTACTGCTCTCTTTTCTCTTCTCACTTTACAGGTCTCTCGTGGATCCTGATACATTCCTGGAGATGTGGAACTAAATGAATCGTGTCCTCAAGTGATAACATTCGGGAACAAGAGCTTTGTTATCTTCCGCTCTCTTTTCTCTTCTCACTTTACAGGTCTCCCGTGAATCTTGATACAGTCCTGGAGATGTGGAAGTAAGTGAATCGTGTCTTCAAGGGCTAACATTGGAGAACAAGAGCTTTGTTATCGTCCCCTCTCTTTTCTCTTCTCATTTTACGGGTCTCCCGTGAACCCTGATACAGCCCTGGAGATGAGGAACTAAATGCAACATGTCTTCAAGCGCTAATATTGGGGAACAAGAGCTTTGTTATCGTCCCCAGTCTTTTCTCATGTCAAATTACAGGTCTCCCGTGGACCCTGATACACTACTGGAGACGTGGAACTAAATGAATAGTGCCTTCAACCACTAAAATTGGCGAACAAGGCCTTTGTTATCGTCCCCTCTCTTTTCTCTTCTCACATTACAGGTCTCCCATGGATCCTTATACAGACCTGGAGATGTGGAACTAAGTGAATCGTGTCTACAAGCGCTAATATTGGAGAACAAGAGCTTTTTTATCTTACGGTCTCTTTTCTCATTTCACTTTACAGGTCTCTCGTGGACCCTGATACAGTCCTGGAGATGTGGAACTAAGTGAATCGTGTCTTCAAGGGCTAACATTGGGGAACAAGAGCTTTGTTATTGTACCCTCTCTTTTCTCTTATCACATTACAGGTCTCCCGTGGATTCTGATACAGTCCTGGAGATGTGGAACTAAGTGAATCGTGTACTCAGGCGCTAACATTGGGGAACAATAGCTTTGTTATCTTCCGCTCTCTTTTCTCTTCTCACTTTACAGGTCTGCCGTACAACCTGATACAGTCCTGGAGATGTGGATATAAATGAATAGTGTCTTCAAGCGCTCACATTGGGGAACAAGAGCTTTGTTATCTTCCGCTCTCTTTTCTCTTCTCACATTACAGGTCTCCCGTGGACCCTGCTACAGTCCTGGATATGTGGAACTAAGTGAATCGTGTCTTCAAGCGCTAACATTGGGGAACAAGAGCTTTGTTATCTTCCGCTCTCTTGTCTCTTCTCACTTTACAGGTCTCCCGTGGACCCTGATACAGTACTGGAGATGTGGAACTAATGAATCGTATGTTCAGGCGCTAACATTCTGGAACAAGATCTTTGTTATCTTCCGCTTTCTTTTCTCTTCTCAGTTTACAGGTCTCCCGTGGACCTTGAGACAGTCCTGGAGATGTGGAATTAAGTGAATCGTGTCTTCAAGGGCTAACATTGGAGAACAAGAGCTTTGTTATCGTCCCCTCTCTTTTCTCTTCTCATTTTACGGGTCTCCCGTGAACCCTGATACAGCCCTGGAGATGTGGAACTAAGTGAATCCTGTCTTCAAGCACTAACATTGGGGAACAAGAGCTTTGTTATCTTCCGCTTTTTTATCTTCTCACTTTACAGGTGTCCCGTGTACCCTGATACAGTCCTCGAGATGTGGAACTAAATGAATAGTGTCTTCAAGCGCTAACATTGGGGAACAAGAGCTTTGTTATCTTCTGCTGTCTTTCCTCTTCTCACTTTACAGGTCTCCCGTGCACCCTGATACAGTCCTGGAGATGAGGAACTAAATGAATAGTGTCTTCAAGAGCTAACATTGGGGAACAAGAGCTTTGTTATCATCCGCTATATTTTCTCCTCTCACTTTACAGGTCTCCTGTGGACCCTGATACAGTCCTGGATATGTGGAACTAAATGAATAATGTCCCCTCTCTTTTCTCTTCTCATTTTACGGGTCTCCCGTGAACCCTGATACAGCCCTGGAGATGAGGAACTAAATGCAACGTGTCTTCAAGCGCTAATATTGGGGAACAAGAGCTTTGTTATCGTCCCCTGTCTTTTCTCTTGTCAAATTACAGGTCTCCGGTGGACCCTGATACACTACTGGAGATGTGGAACTAAATGAATAGTGCCTTCAACCACTAAAATTGGGGAACAAGGCCTTTGTTATCGTCCCCTCTCTTTTCTCTTCTCATATTACAGGTCTCCCATGGATCCTTATACAGTCCTGGAGATGTGGAACTAAGTGAATCGTGTCTTCAAGCACTAACATTGGGGAACAAGAGCTTTGTTATCTCTGCTCTCTTTTGTCTTCTCACTTTACAGGTCTCCCATGGACCCTTATGGAGTCCTGCAGATGTGGTTCTAAATGAATCGTGTCTTCAAGCGCTAACGTTGGGGAACAAGAGCTTTGTTATTGTCCCTTCTCTTTTCTCTTCTCAAATTACAGGTCTCCCGTGGACCCTGATACAGTCCTGGAGATGTGGAACTGAGTAAATCGTGTCTTCAAGCGCTAACATTGGGAAACAAGAGCTTTGTTATCTTCCGCTCTCTTTTCCAATCTGATTTAACAGGTCTCCCGTGGACCCTGATACAGTCCTGGAGAAGTGGAACTAAATGAATAGTGTCCTCAAGCGCTAACATTGGGGAACAAGAGCTTTGTTGTCTTCTGCTCTCTTTCCTCTTCTCACTTTACAGGTCTCCCGTGCACCCTGATACAGTCCTGGAGATGTGGAACTATATGAATCGTGTCTACAAGCGCTAATATTGGAGAACAAGAGCTTTTTTATCTTACGGTCTCTTTTCTCATTTCACTTTACAGGTCTCCCGTGGACCCTGATACAGTCCTGGAGATGTGGAACTAAGTGAATCGTGTTTTCAAGGGCTAACATTGGGGAACAAAGGCTTTGTTATCGTACCCTCTCTTTTCTCTTATCACATTACAGGTCTCCTGTGGAGTCTGATACAGTCCTGGAGATGTGGAACTAAGTGAATCGTGTATTCAGGCGCTAACATTGGGGAAAAATAGCTTTGTTATCTTCCGCTCTCTTTTCTCTTCTCACTATACAGGTCTGCCGTACAACCTGATACAGTCCTGGAGATGAGGAACTAAATGAATAGTGTCTTCAAGCGCTCACATTGGGGAAGAAGAGCTTTGTTATCTTCCGCTCTCTTTTCTCTTCTCACTTTACAGGTCTCCCGTGGACCCTGATACAGTACTGGAGATGTGGAACTAATGAATCGTATCTTCAGACGCTAACATTCGGGAACAAGAGCTTTGTTATCTTCTGCTCTCTTTTCTCTTCTCAGTTTACAGGTCTGTCGTGGATCCTGATACATTCCTGGAGATGTGGAACTAAATGAATCGTGTCTTCAAGTGATAACATTCGGGAACAAGAGCTTTGTTATCTTCCTCTCTCTTTTCTCTTCTCACTTTACAGGTCTCCCGTGAACCTTGATACAGTCCTGGAGATGTGGAAGTAAGTGAATCGTGTCTTCAAGGGCTAACATTGGAGAACAAGAGCTTTGTTATCGTCCCCTCTCTTTTCTCTTGTCATATTACAGGTCTCCCGTGGACCCTGATACAGTCCTGGAGATGTGGAACTAAGTGAATCCTGTCTTCAAGCGCTAACATTGTTGAACAAGAGCTTTGTTATCTTCCGCTCTTTTTTCTCTTCTCACTTTACAGGTCTCCCGTGTACCCTGATACAGGCCTGGAGATGTAGAACTAAATGAATCGTGTCTTCAAGCGGTAACATTGGGGAACAAGAGCTTTGTTATTGTACCCTCTCTTTTCTCTTCTCACAATACAGATCTCCCGTGGACCGTGATACAGTCCTGTAGATATGGAACTAAATGAATAGCGCCTTCAAGCACTAACATTGGGGAACAAGAGCTTTGTTATCTTCCGCTCTCTTTTCTCTTCTCACTTTACAGGTCTCCCGTGGACCCTGATACAGTACTGGAGATGTGGAACGAAATGAATAGTGTCTTCAAACGCTCTCATTGGGGAACAAGAGCTTTGTTATCTTCCGCTCTCTTTTCTCTTCTCACTTTACAGGTCTCCCGTGGACCCTGATACAGTACTGGAGATGTGGAACTAATGAATCGTATCTTCAGGCGCTAACATTCGGGAACAAGAGCTTTGTTATCTTCTGCTCTCTTTTCTCTTCTCACTTTAGAGGTCTCTCGTGGATCCTGATATATTCCTGGAGATGTGGAACTAAATGAATCGTGTCTTCAAGTGATAACATTGGGGAACATGAGCTTTGTTATCTTCTGCTCTCTTTTCTCTTCTCAGTTTACAGGTCTCCCGTGGACCTTGATACAGTCCTGGAGATGTGGAAGTAAATGAATCGTGTCTTCAAGGGCTAACATTGGAGAACAAGAGCTTTGTTATCGTCCCCTCTCTTTTCTCTTCTCATTTTACGGGTCTCCCGTGAACCCTGATACAGCCCTGGAGATGAGGAACTAAATGCAACATGTCTTCAAGCGCTAATATTGGGGAACAAGAGCTTTGTTATCGTCCCCTGTCTTTTCTCATGTCAAATTACAGGTCTCCCGTGGACCCTGATACACTACTGGAGATGTGGAACTAAATGAATAGTGCCTTCAACCACTAAAATTGGGGAACAAGGCCTTTGTTATCGTCCCCTCTCTTTTCTCTTCTCACATTACAGGTCTCCCATGGATCCTTATACAGACCTGGAGATGTGGAACTAAGTGAATCGTGTCTACAAGTGCTAATATTGGAGAACAAGAGCTTTTTTATCTTACGGTCTCTTTTCTCATTTCACTTTACAGGTCTCTCGTGGACCCTGATACAGTCCTGGAGATGTGGAACTAAGTGAATCGTGTCTTCAAGGGCTAACATTGGGGAACAAGAGCTTTGTTATTGTACCCTCTCTTTTCTCTTATCACATTACAGGTCTCCCGTGGAGTCTGATACAGTCCTGGAGATGTGGAACTAAGTGAATCGTGTATTCAGGCGCTAACATTGGGGAACAATAGCTTTGTTATCTTCCGCTCTCTTTTCTCTTCTCACGTTACAGGTCTGCCGTACAACCTGATACAGTCCTGGAGATGTGGATCTAAATGAATAGTGTCTTCAAGCGCTCACATTGGGGAACAAGAGCTTTGTTATCTTCCGCTCTCTTTTCTCTTCTCACATTACAGGTCTCCCGTGGACCCTGCTACAGTCCTGGATATGTGGAACTAAGTGAATCGTGTCTTCAAGCGCTAACATTGGGGAACAAGAGCTTTGTTATCTTCCGCTCTCTTGTCTCTTCTCACTTTACAGGTCTCCCGTGGACCCTGATACAGTACTGGAGATGTGGAACTAATGAATCGTATGTTCAGGCGCTAACATTCTGGAACAAGATCTTTGTTATCTTCCGCTTTCTTTTCTCTTCTCAGTTTACAGGTCTCCCGTGGACCTTGAGACAGTCCTGGAGATGTGGAATTAAGTGAATCGTGTCTTCAAGGGCTAACATTGGAGAACAAGAGCTTTGTTATCGTCCCCTCTCTTTTCTCTTCTCATTTTACGGGTCTCCCGTGAACCCTGATACAGCCCTGGAGATGTGGAACTAAGTGAATCCTGTCTTCAAGCACTAACATTGGGGAACAAGAGCTTTGTTATCTTCCGCTTTTTTATCTTCTCACTTTACAGGTCTCCCGTGTACCCTGATACAGTCCTCGAGATGTGGAACTAAATGAATAGTGTCTTCAAGCGCTAACATTGGGGAACAAGAGCTTTGTTATCTTCCGCTCTCTTTTCTCTTCTCACTTTACAGGTCTCCCGTGGAACCTGATACAGCCCTGGAGATGTGGAACTAAATGAATAGTGCCTTCAAGCACTAACATTGGGGAACAATAGCTTTGCTATCATCCACTCCCTTTTCTCTTCTCACATTACAGCTCTCCCGTGGACCCTGCTACAATACTGGATATGTGGAACTAAGTGTATCATGTCTTCAAGCGCTAACATTGGGAACAAGAGCTTTGTTATCTCTGCTCTCTTTTGTCTTCTCACTTTACAGGTCTCCCATGGACCCTGATAGAGTCCTGGAGATGTGGAACTAAATGAATCGTGTCTTCAAGCGCTAACATTGGGGAACAAGAGCTTTGTTATTGTCCCTTCTCTTTTCTCTTCTCAAATTACAGGTCTCCCGTGGACCCTGATACAGTCCTGGAGATGTGGAACTGAGTAAATCGTGTCTTCAAGTGCTAACATTGGGAAACAAGAGCTTTGTTATCTTCCACTCTCTTTTCCCATCTCATTTTACAGGTCTCCCGTGGACCCTGATACAGTCCTGTAGAAGTGGAACTAAGTGAATCGTGTCTTCAAGGGCTAACATTGGGGAACAAGAGCTTTGTTATCTTCTGCCCTCTTTTCTCTTCTCACTTTACAGGTCTGCTGTACACCTTGATACAGTCCTGGTGATGTGGAATTAAATGAATCGTGTCTTCAAGCGCTAACATTGGGGAACAAGAGCTTTGTTCTCTTCCGCTCTCTTTTCTCGTCTCACTTTACAGGTCTCTCGTGGACCCTGATACAGTCCTGGAGATGGGGAACTACGTGAATCCTGTCTTCAAACGCTAACATTGGAAAACAAGAGCTTTGTTATCTTCCGCTCTTTTTTCTCTACTCACTTCACAGGTCTCCCGTGCACCCTGATACAGGCCTCGAGATGTGGAACTAAATGAATAGTGTCTTCAAGCGCTAACATTGGGGAACAAGAGCTTTGTTATCTTCTGCTGTCTTTCCTCTTCTCACTTTACAGGTCTCACGTGCACCCTGATACAGTCCTGGAGATGAAGAACTAAATGAATAGTGTCTTCAAGAGCTAACATTGGGGAACAAGAGCTTTGTTATCATCCGCTATATTTTCTCCTCTCACTTTACAGGTCTCCTGTGGACCCTGATACAGTCCTGGATATGTGGAACTAAATGAATAATGTCTTCAGGCTCTAACATTGGGGAACAAGAGATTTGTTATCTTCCACTCTCTTTTCTCTGCTCACTTTACAGGTCTCCCGTGGACCCTGATACAGTCCTGGATATGTGGAACAAAATGAATCGTGTCTACAAGCACTAACATTGGGGAAGAAGAGCTTTGTTATCTTCCGCTCTCTTTTCTCTTCTCACTTTACAGGTCTCCCGTGGACACTGATACAGTCCTGGAGATGTGGAACTAAGTAAATCGTGTCTTGAAGCGCTAAAATTGGCAAACAAGAGCTTTGTTATCTTCCGCTCTCTTTTCTCTTGTCACATTACAGGTCTCCGTGGACCGTGATACAGTCCTACATAAGTGGAACAAGTGAATCGTGTCTTAAAGGACTAACATTGGCGAACAAGAGCTTTGTTATCGTCCTCTCTCTTGTCTCTTCTCACATTACAGGTCTCCGTGGACCCTGATACAGTCCTGGAGATGTGGAACTAAGAGAATCATATCTTCAAGCGCTAACATTCGGGAACAAGAGCTTTGTTATCTTCCGCTCTCTTTTCTCTTCTCACTTTACAGGTCTCCCGTGGAACCTGATACAGCCCTGGAGATGTGGAACTAAATGAATAGTGCCTTCAAGCACTAACATTGGGGAACAATAGCTTTGTTATCATCCACTCCCTTTTCTCTTCTCACATTACAGCTCTCCCGTGGACCCTGCTACAGTACTGGATATGTGGAACTAAGTGAATCGTGTCTTCAAGCGCTAACATTGGGAACAAGAGCTTTGTTATCTCTGCTCTCTTTTGTCTTCTCACTTTACAGGTCTCCCATGGACCCTGATAGAATCCTGGAGATGTGGAACTAAATGAATCGTGTCTTCAAGCGCTAACATTGGGGAACAAGAGCTTTGTTATTGTCCCTTCTGTTTTCTCTTCTCAAATTACAGGTCTCCCGTGGACCCTGATACAGTCCTGGAGATGTGGAACTGAGTAAATCGTGTCTTCAAGTGCTAACATTGGGAAACAAGAGCTTTGTTATCTTCCACTCTCTTTTCCCATCTCATTTTACAGGTCTCCCGTGGACCCTGATACAGTCCTGTAGAAGTGGAACTAAGTGAATCGTGTCTTCAAGGGCTAACATTGGGGAACAAGAGCTTTGTTATCTTCTGCCCTCTTTTCTCTTCTCACTTTACAGGTCTGCTGTACACCTTGATACAGTCCTGGTGATGTGGAATTAAATGAATCGTGTCTTCAAGCGCTAACATTGGGGAACAAGAGCTTTGTTCTCTTCCGCTCTCTTTTCTCGTCTCACTTTACAGGTCTCTTGGACCCTGATACAGTCCTGGAGATGGGGAACTACGTGAATCCTGTCTTCAAACGCTAACATTGGAAAACAAGAGCTTTGTTATCTTCCGCTCTTTTTTCTCTACTCACTTCACAGGTCTCCCGTGCACCCTGATACAGGCCTCGAGATGTGGAACTAAATGAATAGTGTCTTCAAGCGCTAACATTGGGGAACAAGAGGTTTGTTATCTTCCACTCTCTTTTCTCTTCTCACTTTACAGGTCTCCCGTGGACCCTGATACAGTCCTGCATAAGTGGAACTAAGTGAATCGTGTCTTCAAGGGCTAACATTGGGGAACAAGAGCTTTGTTATCTTCCGCTCTCTTTTCTCTTCTCACTTTACAGGTCTCCCGTGGAACCTGATACAGTTCTGGAGATGTGGAACTAAATGAATAGTGTCTTCAAGCGCTAACATTGGGGAACAAGAGTTTGTTATCTTCCGCTCTCTTTTCTCTTCTCACTTTACTGGTCTCCCGTGGAACCTAATACCGTCCTGGAGATGTAGGACTAAATGAATCGTGTCTTCAAGAGCTAACATTGGGGAACAAGAGGTTTGTTATCGTTCCCTCTCTTTTCTCTTCTCACATTACAGATCTCCGGTGGACCGTGATACAGTCCTGGAGATGTGGAATTAAATGAATAGTGCCTTCAAGCACTAACATTGGGGAACAATAGCTTTGTTATCATCCCCTCCCTTTTCTCGTCTCATATTACAGGTCTCCCGAGGACCCTGCTACAGTCCTGGAGATGTGGAACTAAGTGAATCGGGTTTTCAAGTGCTAACATTGGGAAACAAGAGCTTTGTCATCTTCCACTCTCTTTTCTCTTCTCACTTTACAGGTGTCCCGTGGACCCTGATACAGTACTGGAGCTGTGGAACTAATGAATCGTATCTTCAGGTGCTAACATTCGGGAACAAGGGCTTAGTTATCTTCTGCTCTCTTTTCTCTTCTCACTTTACCGGTCTCTCGTGGACCCTGATACATTCCTGGAGATGTGGAACTAAATGAATCGTGTCTTCAAGAGCTAACATTGGGGAACAAGAGATTTGTTATCTTCCGCTCTCTTTTCTCTTCTCACTTTACAGGTCTCCCGTGGACCTTGATACAGTCCTGGAGATGTGGAAGTAAGTGAATCGTGTCTTCAAGGGCTAACATTGGGGAACAAGAGCTTTCTTATTGTCCCTTCTCTTTTCTCTTCTCACATTACAGGTCTCCCGTGGACCCTGATACAGTCCTGGAGATGTGGAACTAAGTGAATCGTATGTTGAAGTGGTAACATTGGGGAACAAGAGCTTTGTTATCTTCTGCTCTCTTTTCTCTTCTCACTTTACAGGTCTCTCGTGGACCCTAATACAGGCCTGGAGATGTAGAACTAAATGAATCGTGTCTTGAAGCCCTAACATTGGGGAACAAGAGCTTTGTTATTGTACCTTCTCTTTTCTCTTTTCACAATACAGATATCCCGTGGACCGTGATACAGTCCTGTTGATGTGCAACTAAATGAATAGTGCCTTCAAGCACTAACATTGGGGAACAAGAGCTTTGTTATCTTCCGCTCTCTTTTCTCGTCTCACTTTACAGGTCTCCCGTGCACCGTGATACCGTCTTGGAGATGTGGAACTAAACGAATCGTGTCTTCAAGCGCTAATATTGGGGAACAAGAGCTTTTTTATCTTACGGTCTCTTTTCTCATCTCACTTTACAGGTCTCCCGAGGACCCTGATACAGTCCTGGAGATGTGGAACTAAGTGAATCGTGTCTTTAGGTGCTAACATTGGGGAACAAGAGCTTTGTTATCTTCTGCTCTCTTTTGTCTTATCACTTTACAGGTCTCCCGTGGAAACTGATACAGTCCTGGAGATGTGGAACTAAATGAATAGTGTCTTCAAGCGCTCACATTGGGGAACAAGAATTTGTTATCTTCCGCTCACTTTTCTCTTCTCACTTTACAGGTCTCCCGCGGACCCTGATACAGTACTGGAGATGTGGAACTAATGAATCATATCTTCAGGCGCTAACATTCGGGAACAAGAGCTTTGTTATCTTCTGCTCTCTTTTCTAGTCTCACTTTACAGGTCTCTCGTGGATATTGATACATTCCTGGAGATGTGGAACTAAATGAATCGTGTCTTCAAGTGATAACATTCGGGAACAAGCGCTTTGTTATCTTCCGCTCTCTTTTCTCTTCTCACTTTACAGGTCTCCCGTGGACCTTGATACAGTCCTGGAGATGTGGAAGTAAGTGAATCGTGTCTTCAAGGGCTAACATTGGAGAACAAGAGCTTTTTTATCGTCCCCTCTCTTTTCTCTTGTCACATTACAGGTCTCCCGTGGACCCTGATACAGTCCTGGAGATGTGGAACTATGTGAATCCTGTCTTCAAACGCTAATACTGGGGAACAAGAGCTTTGTTATCTTCCGCTCTTTTTTCTCTTCTCACTTTACAGGTCTCCCGTGCACCCTGATACAATCCTAGAGATGAGGAACTAAATGAATAGTGTCTTCAAGCGCTAACATTGGGGAACAAGAGCTTCGTTATCTTCCGCTCTCTTTTCTGTTCTCACTTTACAGGTCTCCCGAGGTACCTGATACAGTCCTGGAGATGTGGAACTAAATGAATAATGTCTTCAGGCTCTAACATTGGGGAACAAGAGCTTTGTTATCTTCCACTCTTTTTTCTCTTCTCACTTTACAGGTCTCCCGTGGACCCTGATACAGTCCTGGAGATGTGGAACAAAATGAATCGTGTCTACAAGCGCTAACATTGCAGAACAGGAGCTTTGTTATCTTCCGCTCTCTTTTCTCTTCTCACTTTACAGGTCTCCCATGGACCCTGATACAGTCCTGGAGATGTGGAACTAAGTAAATCGTGTCTGGAAGCGCTAACATTGGCAAACAAGAGCTTTGTTATCTTCAGCTCTCTTTCCCATCTCATTTTACAGGTCTCCCGTGGACCCTGATACAGTCCTGCATAAGTGGAACTAAGTGAATCGTGTCTTCAAGGGCTAACATTGGGGAACAAGAGCTTTGTTATCGTCCTCTCTCTTTTCTCTTCTCACATTACAGGTCTCCGAGGACCCTGATAAAGTCCTGGAGATGTGGAACTAAGTGAATCGTATCTTCAAGCGCTAACATTGGAGTACAAGAGCTTTGTTATCTTCCGCTCTCTTTTCTCTTCTCACTTTACAGGTCTCCCGTGGAACCTGATACAATCCTGGAGATGTGGAACTAAATGAACAGTGTCTTCAAGCGCTAACATTGGGGAACAAGAGTTTGTTATCTTCCGCTCTCTTTTCTCTTCTCACTTTACTGGTCTCCCGTGGAATCTAATACCGTCCTGGGAATGTAGAAGTAAATGAATCGTGTCTTCAAGCGCTAACATTGGGGAACAAGAGGTTTGTTATCGTACCCTCTCTTTTCTCTTCTCACATTACAGATCTCCGTTGGACTGTGATACAGTCCTGGAGATGTGGAACTAAATGAATAGTGCCTTCAAGCACTAACATTGGGGAACAAGAGCTTTGTTATCGTCCCCTCTCTTTTCTCTTCCCACATTACAGATTTCCCGTTGACCCTGATATAGGCCTGGAGATGTGGAATTAAATGAATAGTGTCTTCCAGCGCTAAGATTTGGGAACAAGAGGTTTGGTATCTTCCGCTCTCTTTTCTCTTCTCATTTTACAGGACTCCCGTAGACCCTGATACAGTCCTGGAGATGTGGAACAAAGTGAATCGTGTCTTCAAGCGCTAACATTGGGGAACAAGAGCTTTGTTATCGTCCCCTCTCTTTTCTCTTCTCACATTACAGATCTTCCGTTGACACTGATATAGGCCTGGAGATGTGGAACTAAATGAATAGTGTCTTCAAGCGCTAATATTGGGGAACAAGAGCTTTGTTATCTTCCGCTCTCTTTTCCGTTCTCACTTTACAGGTCTCCCGTGGACCCTGATACAGTCCTGGAGATGTAGAACTAAATGAATCGTGTCTTCAAGCGCTAACATTGGGGAACAAGAGCTTTGTTATCTTCCACTGTCTTTTTTCTTCTCACTTTACAGGTCTCCCGTGGCCCCTGATACAGTACTGGAGATGTGGAACTAGTGAATCGTGTCTTCAGGCACTAACATTCGGGAACAAGAGCTTTGTTATATTCGGCTCTCTTTTGTATACTCACTTTACATGCCTCTCGTGGACCCTGATACAGTCCTGGAGATGTGGAACTAAGTGAATCGTGTCTTCAAGCGCTAACATTGGGGAACAAGAGCTTTGTTATCTTCCGCTCTCTTTTCTCTTCTCACTTTACAGGTCTCCCGAGGACCCTGATACAGTCCTGGAGATGTGGAACTAAATGAATAATGTCCTCTGGCGCTAACATTTGGGAAGAAGAGCTTTGTTATTTCCGCTCTCTTTTCTCTTCTCACTTTACAGTTCTCCCGTGTACCCTGATACAGTCCTGGAAATGTGGAACTGAATGAATCGTGTCTACAAGCGCTAACATTGGGGAACAAGAGCTTTGTTATCTTCCGCTCTCTTTTCTCTTCTCACTTTACAGGTCTCCCGTGGACCCTGATACACTCCTGGAGATGTGGAACTAAGTGAATCGTATCTTCAAGCGCAAACGTTGGGAAACAAGAGCTTTGTTATCGTACCCTCTCTTTTCTCTTCTCACATTACAGATATCCCGTGGACCGTGATACAGTCCTGGAGATGTGGAACTAAATGAATAGTGCCTTCAAGCACTAACATTAGGGAACAAGAGCTTTGTTATCGTCACCTGTCTTTTCTCTTCGCACATTACAGGTCTCCCATGAACCCTGCTACAGTACTGGATATGTGGAACTAAGTGAATTATGTCACCAAGCGCTAACATTGGGGAAAAAAGCTTTGTTATCATTCACTCTCTTTTCTCTTATCACATTACAGGTCTCCCGTGGACTCTACTACAGTCCTGGATATGTGGAACTAAGTGAATCGTGTCTTCAAGCGATAACAATGGGTAACAAGGGCTTTGTTATCGTCCCCTCACTTTTCTTATCTCACATTACAGGTCTCCCGTGGACCCTGATACACTCCTGGAGTTGTGGAACTAAGTGAATTCGATCTTACAGCGCTAACATTGGGGAACAAGAGCTTTGTTATCTTCCACTGTCTTTTTTCTTCTCACTTTACAGCTCTCCCGTGGCCGCTGATACAGTACTGGAGATGTGGAACTAATGAATCGTGTATTCAGGTGCTAACATTCGGGTCAAGCGCTTTGTTACCTTCCGCTCTCTTTTCTCTACTCACTTTACAGGTCTCCCATGGACCCTGATACAGGCTTGGAGATGTGGAACTAAATGAATCGTGTCTTAAAGGGCTAACATTGGGGAACAAGACGTTTGTTATCGTCCCCTCTCTTTTCTCTTGTCACATTACAGGTCTCCCGTGGACAATGATACAGTCCTGGAGATGTGGAACTAAGGGAATCGTGTTTTCAAGCGCTAACTTTGGGGAAAAAGAGCTTTGTTATCTTCCGCTCTCTTTTCTCTTCTCACTTACAGGTCTTCCGTGGACACAGATACAGTCCTGGAGATGTGGAACTAAATGAATAATGTATTCAGGCGTTAATATTTGGGAACAAGAGCTTTGTTATCTTCCGCTCTCTTTTCTCTTCTCACTTTACAGGTCTCCCGTGTACCCTGATACAGTCCTGGAAATGTGGAACTGAATGATTCGTGTCTACAAGCGCTAACATTGGGGAACAAGACCTTTGTTATTTTCCGCTCTCTTTCCTCTTCTCACTTTAAAGGTCTCCCGTAGACCCTGATACACTCCTGGAGATGTGGAACTAAGTGAATCTTATCTTCATGCGCAAACATTGGGGAACAAGAGCTTTGTTATCTTCCGGTCTCCTCTCTCTTCTCACATTACAGGTCTCCCGTGGACACTGATACAGTCCTGGAGAAGTGGATCTAAATGAATAGTGTCTTCAAGCACTAACATTGGGCAACAAGAGCTTTGTTATCTTCTGCTCTCTTTTCTCTTCTCAGTTTACAGGTCTCCCGTGGACCCTAATAAAGTCCTGGTGATGTAGAACTAAATGAATCGTGTCTTCAAGCGCTAACATTGGGGAAAAAGATTTTTGGTATCTTCCGTTCTCTTTTCTCTTCTCAATTTACAGGTCTCCCGTGTACCCTGATATAGTCCTGGAGATGTGGAACTAAATGAATCGTGTGTACAAACGCTAACATTGGGGAACAAGAGCTTTGTTATCTTCCACTCTCTTTTCTCTTCTCACTTTACAGGTCTCCCCTGGACTCTGATACAGTCCTGGAGAAGTGGAACTAAGTTAACCGTGTCTTCACGGGCTAACATTGGGGAACAAGAAATTTGTTATCGTCCCCTCTCTTTTCTCTTCTCACATTACAGGAATCCCGTGGCCCCTGATACAGTCCTGAGATGTGGAACTAAGTGAATCGTATCTTCAAGCGCTAACATTGTGGAACAAGGGCTTTTTTATCTTCCGCTCTGTTTTCTCTTCTCACATTACAGGTGTCCCGTGGACCCTAATACAGTCCTGGAGATGTAAAACTAAATGAATCGTGTCTTCAAGCGCTAAGATTGGAGAACAAGAGGTTTGGTATCTTCCGCTCCCTTTTCGTTTCTCACTTTACAGGTCTCCTGTAGACCCTGATACAGTCCTGGATATGTGGAACAAAGTGAATCGTGTCTTCAAACGCTAACATTGGGGAATAAGAGCTTTGTTATCGTCCCTTCTGTTTTCTCTTCTCACATTACAGATCTCCCTTGGACCCTGATACAGGCCTGGAGATGTGGAACTAAATGAATAGTGTCTTCAAGCGCTAACATTGGGCAACAAGAGCTTTGTTATCTTCTGCTCTCTTTTCTCTTCTCAGTTTACAGGTCTCCCGTGCACCCTAATAAAGTCCTGGAGATGTAGACCTAAATTAATCGTGTCTCCAAGCGCTAACATTGGGAAAAAAAGCTCTGTTATCATCCACTCTCTTTTCTCTTATCACATTACAGGTGTCCCGTTTACTCTGCTACAGTCCTGGATATGTGGAACTAAGTGAATCGTGTCTTCTAGCGCTAACATTGGGGAACAAGGGCTTTGTTATCGTCCCCTCACTTTTTTATTCTCACATTACAGGTCTCCCGTGGATCCTGATACAGTGCTGGAGTTGTGGAAATAAGTGAATCCGGTCTTACAGCGCTAACATTGGGAAACAAGAGCTTTGTTATCTTCCACTGTCTTTTTTCTTCTCACTTTACAGGTCTCCCGTGGCCCCTAATACAGTACTGGAGATGTGGAACTAATGAATCGTGTCTTCAGGAGCTAATATTGGGGAACAATTGCTTTGTTATCTTCCCCTCTCTTGTCTCTTCTCACTTTACAGGTCTCCCGTGGACCCTGATACAGTCCTGGAGATGTGGAACTAAATCAATAATGTCTTCAGGCGCTAACCTTTTTGAACAAGAGCTGTGTTATCTTCCGCTCTCTTTTCTCTTCTCACTTTACAGGTCTCCCGTGGACCGTGACACACTCCTGGAGATGTGGAACTAAGTGAATCGTGTCTTTAAGCGCTAACATTGGGGAACAAGAGCTTTCTTATCGTCCCCTCTCTTTTCTCTTCTCACATTATAGATCTCCTGTGGACCCTGATACAGTCCTGGAGATGTGGAACTAAAAGAATAGTGCATTCAAGCACTAACATTGGGGAACAAGAGCTTTTTTATCGTCCCCTCTCTTTTCTCTTCTCACATTACAGGTCTCCTTTGGACCCTGCTATAGTCCTGGAGATGTGGAACTAAATGAATCGTGTCTTCAAGCGCTAACATTGGGGAACAAGAGCTTTGTTATCTTCTGCTCTCCTTTCTCTTCTGACTTTACAGGTCTCCCGTGGACCCTGATACAGTCCTGGAAATGTGGAACTAAATGAATAGTGCCTTCAAGCGCTAACATTGGGGAACAAGAGATTTGTTTTCGTCCCCTCTCTTTTCCCTTCTCACATTACAGATCTCCCGTGGACCCTAATACAGGTCTAGAGATGTGGATCTAAATGAATAGTGCTTTAAAGCGCTAAAAAGGTGGAACAAGGGATTTGTTATTGTCCCCTCTCCTTTCTCTTTTCACATTACAGGTCTCCCGTTGACCCTTTTACAGTCCTGGAGAGGTTGAACTAAGTGAATCATGTAGTCAAGCGCTAACATTGGGGAACAAGAGCTTTGTTATCGTCCCCTCTATTTTCTCTTCTCACATTACAGGTCTCCCGTGGACCATGATACGGTCCTGGAGATGTGGAACTAAGAGAATCGGGTCTTCAAGAGCTAACATTGGGGAACAAGAGCTTGTTATCTTCCACTCTCTTTTCTCTTCTCACTTTACAGGTCTCCCGTGGACACTGATACAGTTCTGGAGATTTGGAACTAATGAATCGTGTCTTCAGGCGCTAACATTGGGGAACAAGAGATTTGTTACTTTCCGCTCTGTTTTCTCTTCTCACTTGACAGTTCTCCCGTGGACCATGATACAGTCCTGGAGATGTGGAACTAAGTGAATCATGTTTTCAAGGGCTAACATTGGGGAACAAGAGCTTTGTTATCGTCCCCTCTCTTTTCTCTTGTCACATTACAGGTCTCCCGTGGACGCTGATAAAGTCCTGGAGATTTGGAACTAATGAATCGTGTCTTAAGGCGCTAAAATTGGGGAACACGAGTTTTGGTATCTTCCGCTCTCTTTTCTCTTCTCACTTTACAGGTCTTCCGTGGTCCCTGATACAGTCCTGGAGACGTGGAACAAAGTGAATCGTGTCTTCAAGCGCCACCATTGGGGGACAATAGCTTTCTTATCATCCCCTCTCTTTTCTATTCTCACATTACAGATCTCCGGTGGACCCTAATACAGGCCTGGAGATGTGGAACTAAATGAATAGTGCCTTCAAGCACTAACATTGGGGAACAAGAGCTTTGTTATCGTACTCCGTCTTTTTCTTCTCACATTACAGGTCTCCCGTGGACCCTGATACAGTCCTGGAGATGTGGAATTAGGTGAATCGTGTCTTCAAGTGTTTACATTGGGGAACAAGAACTTTGTTATCGTGCCCACTCTTTTCTCCTCTCACATTACAGGTCTCCCTTGGACCCTGATAGCATCCTGGAGATGTGGAACTAAGTGAATCTTGTCTTCAAGCGCTAATATTGGGGAACAAGAGCTTTGTTATCTTCCACTCTCTTTTCTCTTCTCACTTTACAGGTCTCCCGTTGACCCTGATACAGTCCTGGAGATGTGGAACTAAGTGAATCGTGTCTTCAAGGGCTAACATTGGGGAACAAGAGCTTTCTTATCTTCTGCTCTCTTTTCTCTTCTCTCTTTACAGGTCTCTCGTGGACCCTGATACAGTCCTGGTGATGTCGAACTAAGGGAATTGTGTCTTCAAGCGCTAACATTGGGGAACAAGAGCTTTTTTATCTTCTGCTCTCTTATGTTATCTCCCTTTACAGGTCTCCCGTGGACCCTGATACAGTCCTGGAGATGTGGAATTAAATGAATAGTGTCTTCAAGCGCTTACACTGGGGAACAAGAGCTTTGTTATCTTCCGCTGTCTTTTCTCTTTTCACTTTACAGATCTCCCGTGGACCCTGATACTGTCCTGGAGATGTGGAACTAAGTAAATCATGTCTTCAAGCGCTAACATTGGGGAACAAGAGCTTTGTTATCGTCCCCTCTCTTTTCTCTTCTAACATTATAGGTCTCCCGTGGACCCTGCTACACTCCTGGATATGTCGAACTAAGTGAATCCTGTCTTCAAGCTCTAACATTGGGGAACAAGAGCTTTGTTATCGTCCCCTCTCTTTTCTCTTCTAACATTATAGGTCTCCCATGGACCCTGCTACAGTCCTGGATATGTGGAACTATGTGAGTCGTGTATTCAAGCGCTAACATTGGGGAACAAGAGCTTTGTTATCGTCCCATCTCTTTTCTCTTCGCACATTACAGGTTTCCCGTGGATTCTGATACAGTCCTGGAGATGTGGAACTAAGTGAATCGGGTCTTCAAGCGCTACCATTGGGGAACAAGAGCTTTGTTATCTTCCACTCTGTTTTCTCTTCTCACTTTACAGGTCTCCCGTTGACCGTGATACAGTACTAGAGATGTGGAACTAATGAATCGTTTCTTCAGGCACTAACATTCGGGAACAAGAGCCTTGTTACCTTCTGCTCTCTTTTCTCTTCTCACTTTACAGTTCTCTCGTGGACCCTGATACAGTCCTGGAAATGTGGAACGAAATGAATCGTGTCTTCAATAGATAACATTGGGGAACAAGAGATTTGTTATCTTCTGCTCTCTTTTCTCTTTTCAATTTACAGGTCTCCCATGGACCCTGATACAGTCCTGCAGATGTGGAACTAAGTCTATCGTGTCTTCAAGGGCTAACATTGGGGAAAAAGAAGTTTGTTATCGTCCCCGCTCTTTTCGCTTGTCACATTAAATGTCTCCCGTGGACCCTGATACAGTCCTGGAAATGTGGAACGAAATGAATCGTGTCTTCAATAGATAACATTGGGGAACAAGAGCTTTGTTATCTTCCGCTCTCTTTTGTCTTCTCACTTTACCGGTCTCCCGTGCACCCTGATACACTCCTGGAGATGTGGAACTAAATAAAGATTGTCTTCAAGTGGTAACACTGGGGAAGAAGAGCTTTGTTATCTTCTGCTCTCTTTTTTCTTTTCACTTTACAGGTCTCCCGTGCACCCTGATACAGTCCTGGAGATGTGGAACTAAATGAAACGTGTCTTCCATTGCTAACTTTGGGGAACAAGAGCTTTGTTATCTTCCACTCTCTTTTCTCTTCTCACATTACAGGTCTCCCGTGGACCCTGATACAGGCCTGGAGATGTGGATCTAAATGAATAGTGCCTTCACGCGCTAAAAAGGGGGAACAAGAGATTTCTTATCGTCCCCTCTCTTTTCTCTTCTCACATTACAGGTCTCCCGTGGACCCTGATACAGTCCTGGAGATGTGGAACTAAGAGAATCGGTTCTTCAAGAGCTAACATTGGGGAACAAGAGCTTTGTTATCTTCCACTCTCTTTTCTCTTCTCACTTTACAGGTCCCCGTGGACCCTAATACAGGCCTGGAGATTTGGAACTAATGAATCGTGACTTCAGGCGCTAATATTGGGGAACAAGAGCTTTGTCAACTTCCGCTCTCTTTTCTCTTCTCACTTGACAGTTCTCTCGTAGACCATGATACAGTCCTGGAGATGTTGAACTAAGTGAATCATGTTTTCAAGGGCTAACATTGGGGAACACGAGCTTTGTTATCGTCCCTTCTCTTTTCTCTTCTCACATTACAGGTATCCCGTGGACCCTGATACAGTCCTGGAGATGTGGAACTAAGTGAATCGTGTGTTCAAGCGCTAACATTGGGGAACAAGAGCTTTGTTATCTTCCGCTCTCTTTTCTCTTTTCAATTTACAGATCTCCCGTGGACCCTGATACAGTCCTGGAGATGTGGAACTAAGTAAATCGTGTCTTCAAGCGCTAACATTGGGAAACAAGACCTTTGTTATCTTCCGCTCTCTTTTCTCTTCTCACTGTACAGGTCTCCCTTGGACCCTGCTCCACTCCTGGATATGTGGAACTAAGTGAATCCTGTATTTAAGCGCTAACATTGGGGAACAAGAGCTGTGTTATCGTCCCCTCTCTTTTCTCTTCTAACATTATAGGTCTCCCATGGACCCTGCTACAGTCCTGGATATGTGGAACTATGTGAGTCGTGTCTTCAAGCGCTAACATTGGGGAACAAGAGCTTTGTTATCCTCCCATCTCTTTTCTCTTCTCACATTACAGGTCTCCCGTGGACTCTGATACATTCCTGGAGATGTGGAACTAAGAGAATCGGGTCTTCAAGAGCTAACATTGGGGAACAAGAGCTTTGTTATCTTCCACTCTCTTTTCTCTTCTCACTTTACAGGTCTCCCGTGGACCCTGATACAGTTCTGGAGATTTGGAACTAATGAATCGTGACTTCAGGCGCTAACATTGGGGAACAAGAGCTTTGTTACCTTCCGCTCTCTTTTCTCTTCTCACTTGACAGTTCTCTTGTAGACCATGATACAGTCCTGGAGATGTGGAACTAAGTGAATCATGTTTTCAAGGGCTAACATTGGGGAACAAGAGCTTTGTTATCGTCCCTTCTCTTTTCTCTTCTCACATTACAGGTATCCCGTGGACCCTGATACAGTCCTGGAGATGTGGAACTTAGTGAATCGTGGGTTCAAGCGCTAACATTGGGGAAAAAGAGCTTTGTTAAATTCCGCTCTCTTTTCTCTTCTCATTTTATAGGTCTCCCGTGCAACCTGGTACATTCCTGGAGATGTGGAACTAAATGAATAGTGTCTTCAAGCGCTAACATTGGGGAACAAGAGTTTTGGTATCTTCCGCTCACTTTTCTCTTCTCACTTTGCAGGTCTTCCGTGATCCCTGATACAGTCCTGGAGATGTGGAACAAAGTGAATCGTGTCTTCAAGCACCACCATTGGGGGACAATAGCCTTCTTATCGTCCCCTCTCTTTTCTATTCTCACATTACAGATCACCCGTGGACCCTGATACAGGCCTGGAGATGTGGAACTAAATGAATAGTGCCTTCAAGCACCAACATTGGGGAAGAAGAGCTTTGTTATCGTACTCCCTCTTTTTCTTCTCACATTACAGGTCTCCCGTGGACACTGATACTGTCCTGTAGATATGGGACTAAGTGACTCATGTCTTTAAGCGCTAATATTGGGAAACAAGAGTTTTGTTTTCTTCCGCTCTCTTTTCTCTTCTCACTTTACAGGTGTCCCGTGGACACTGAAACAGTCCTGGAGATGTGGAACTAAATGAAAAATGTATTCAGGCGCTAATATTTGGGAATAAGGGCTTTGTTATCTTCTGCTCTCTCTTCTCTTCTCACTTTACAGGTCTCCCGTGGACACTGATACACTCCTGGAGATGTGGAACTAAGTGAATCGTATCTTCAAGGGCTAGCATTGGGGAACAAGAGCTTTGTTATGTTCCGCTCTCTTTTCTCTTCTCGCTTTACAGGTCTCTCGTGGACCCTGATAGAGTCCTGGAGATGTGGAACTAAATGAATAATGTCTTCAGGCGCTAACATTTGGGCAAAAGAGTTCTGTTATCTTCCTCTCTCTTTTCTCTTCTCACCTTACAGGTCTCCCGTGGACCCTGATACAGGCCTGGAGATGTGGATCTAAATGAATAGTGCCTTCAAGCGATAAAAAGGGGGAACAAGTGATTTGTTATCGTCCCCTCTCCTTTCTCTTCTCACATTACAGGTCTCCCGTTGACACTTTTACAGTCTTGGAGATGTGGAACTAAGTGAATCATGTAGTCAAGCGCTAACATTGGGGAACAAGAGCTTTGTTACCGTCCCCTCTCTTTTCTATTCTCACATTACAGATCTCCCGTGGACCCTGATACAGGCCTGGAGATGTGGAACAAAGTGAATCGTGTCTTCAAGCGCCACCATTGGGGTACAATAGCTTTCTTATCGTCCCCTCTCTTTTCTATTCTCACATTACAGATCTCCCGTGGACCCTGATACAGGCCTGGAGATGTGGAACTAAATGAATAGTGCTTTCAAGCAACAACATTGGGGAACAAGAGCTTTGTTATCGTACTCCCTCTTTTTCTTCTCACATTACAGGTCTCCCGTGGACCCTGATACTGTCCAGTAGATATGGGACTAAGTGACTCGTGTCTTCAAGCGGTAACATTGGGGAACAAGAGTTTTGTTGTTTTCCGCTCCCTTTTCTCTTCTCACTTTACAGGTCTCCCGTGGACCCTGATACAGTCCTGGAGATGTGGAATTAAGTGAATCGTGACTTCAAGTGCTTACATTGGGGAACTAGAGCTTTGTTATTTTGCCCACTTTTTTCTCTTCTCACATTATAGGTCTCCCTTGGACCCTGATACAATCCTGGAGATGTGGAACTAAGTAAATCGTGTCTTCAAGCGCTAATATTGGGGAACAAAGCTTTGTTATCTTCCACTCTCTTTTCTGTTCTCACTTTACAGGTCTCCCGTTGACCCTGATACAGTCCTGGAGATGTGGAACTAAGTGAATCGTGTCTTCAAGGGATAACATTGGGGAACAAGAGCTTTGTTATGTTCCGCTCTCTTTTCTCTTCTCGCTTTACAGGTCTCTCGTGGACCCTGATAGAGTCCTGGAGATGTGGAACTAAATGAATAATGTCTTCAGGCGCTAACATTTGGGAACAAGAGCTTTGTTATCTTCCGCTCTCTCTTCTCTGCTCACTTTACAGGTCTCCCGTGGAACCTGATAAAGTCCTCTATATGTGGAACTAAGTGAATCGTGTCTTCAAGCGCTTACATTAGGGAACAAGAGCTTTGTTATCGTCCCCTCTCTTTTCTCTTCTCACATTACAGGTCTCCCGTGGACCCTGATACAATCCTGGAGATGTGGAACTAAGTGAATCGTGTCTTCAAGCGCTAATATTGGGGAACAAGTGCTTTGTTGTCTTCCACTCTCTTTTCTCTTCTCACTTTACAGGTCTCCCGTGGACACTTATACAGTCCTGGAGATGTCAAACTAAGTGAATTGTGTCTTCAAGCACTAACATTGGGGAACAAGAGTTTTGTTATGTTCTGCTCTCTTTTCTTATCTCACTTTACAGGTCTCCCGTGGACCCTGATACAGTCCTGAGGTTGTGGAACTAAATGAATAGTGCCTTCAAGCGCTAACTTTGGGGAACAAGAGCTTTGTTATAGTCCACTCTCTTTTCCCTTCTCACTTTACAGATCTCCCGTGGACCCTGATACAGGCTTGGAGATGTGGAACTAAAAGAATAGTGCCTATAAGCATTAACTTTGGGGAACAAAAGATTTGTTATCATGCCCTCTATTTTCAGTTCTAACATTACAGGTTTCCCGTGGAACCTGTTACAGTCCTGGAGATGTGGAAATATGTTAATCGTGTCTTCAAGCACTAACATAGGGGAACAAGAGCTTTGTTATCGTCCCCTCTCTTTTCTCTTCTCACATGGCAGGTCTCCCGTGAACCCTGATACAGTCCTGGAGATGTGGAACTAAGAGAATCGGGTCTTCAAGAATTAACATTGGGGAACAAGAGGTTTGTTATCATCCCCTCTCTTTTCTCTTCTCACTTTGCAGGTTTCCCGTGGACACTGATACAGTCCTGGACATCTGGAATTAAGTGAATCATGTCTTCAAGCACTAACATAGGGGAACAAGAGCTTTGTTATCGTCCCCTCTCTTTTCTCTTCTCACATTACAGGTCTCCCGTGGACCCTGATACAGTCCTCTATATGTGGAACTAAGTGAATCGTATCTTCAAGCGCTAACATTGGGGAACAAGAGCTTTGTTATCTTCCGCTCTCTTTTCTCTTCTCACTTTGCAGGTCTCCCGTGAACACTGATACAGTCCTGGAGAAGTGAAACTAAGTTAACCGTGTCTTCACGGTCTAACATTGGGGAACAAGAGATTTGTTATCGTCCCCTCTACTTTCTCTTCTCACATTACAGGTATCCCGTGGCCCCTGATACAGTCCTGAGATGTGGAACTAAGTGAATCTTATCTTCAAGCGCTAACATTGTGGAACAAGAGCTTTGTTATCTTCCGCTCTCTTTTCTCTTCTCACTTTACAGGTCTCCCGTTGACCCTGATAGAGTCCTGAAGATGTGGAACTAAATGAATAGTGTCTTCAAGCGCTAACATTGGGGAACAAGAGATTTGTTATCTTCCGCCCTCTTTTCTCTTCTCACGTTACAGGTGTCCCGTGAACCCTACTACAGTCCTGGAGATGTAGAATTAAATGAATCGTGTCTTCAAGCGCTAAGATTGGGGAACAAGAGGTTTGGTATCTTCCGCTCTCTTTTCCTTTCTCACTTTACAGGTCTCCTGTAGACCCTGATACAGTCCTGGAGTTGTGGAAATACGTTAATCGTGTCTTCAAGCGGTAACAAAGGGAAACAGGAGCTTTGTTATCGTCCCCTCTCTTTTCTCTTCTCACATGGCAGGTCTCCCGTGAACCCTGATACAGTCCTGGAGATGTGGAACTAAGAGAATCGGGTCTTCAAGAACTAACATTGGGGAACAAGAGGTTTGTTATCATCCCCTCTCTTTTCTCTTCTCACTTTGCAGGTCTCCCGTGGACACTGATACAGTCCTGTACATATGGAATTAAGTGAATCATGTCTTCAAGCGCTAACATTGGGGAACAAGAGCTTTGTTATCATCCCCTCTCTTTTCTCTTCTCACATTACAGGTCTCCCGTGGACCGTGATACAGTCCTTGAGATGTGGGACTAAATGAATATTGTTTTCAAGCGCTTACATTGGGGAACAAGAGCTTTGTTATAATCACCTCTCTTTTCTCTTCTCACTTTACAGGTCTCCCGTGAGCCCTGCTACAGTCCTGCATATGTGGAACTAAGTGAATCGTGTCTCCAAGCGCTAACATTGGGAAAAAAAGCTTTCTTATCATCCATTCTCTTTTCTTTTATCACTTTACAGGTCTCTTGTGGAACCTGATACAGTCCTGCAGATGTGGAACTAAGTGAATCGTGTCTTCAAGGGCTAACATTGGGGAACAAGAGCTTTGTTATCTTCCGCTCTCTTTTCTCTTCTCACTTGACATGTGTCCCGTGGACCCTGATGCAGTCCTGGAGATGTGGAACTACGTGAATCGTGTCTTCAAGCATTAACATTGTGGAACAAGAGCTTTGTTATCTTCCGCTCTCTTTTCTCTTCTCACTTTACAGGTCTCCCGTGGACCCTGATACAGTCCTGGAGATGTGGAACTAAATGAATCGTGTCTTCAAGAGCTAACATTGGGGAACAAGAGCTTTGTTATCTTCCGCTCTCTTTTCTCTTCTCACTTTACAGGTCTCCCGTGGACCCTGCTACACACCGGGATATGTGGAACTAAGTGAACCCTGTCTCCAAGCGCTAACATTGGGGAACAAGAGCTTTGTTATCGTCCCCTCTCTTTTCTCTTCTAACAATATAGGTCTCCCATGGACCCTGCTACAGTCCTGGATATGTGGAACTATGTGAGTCGTGTCTTCAAGCGCTAACATTGGGGAACAAGAGTTTTGTTATCGTCCCATCTCTTTTCTCTTCTCACATTACACGTCCCCCGTGGACTCTGATACAGTCCTGGAGATGTGGAACTAAGTGAATCGGGTCTTCAAGCGCTAACATTGGGGAACAAAAGCTTTGTTATCTTCCGCTCTCTTTTCTCTTCTCACTTTACAGTTCTCTCGTGGACCCTGATACAGTCCTGGAAATGTGGAACGAAATGAATCGTGTCTTCAATTGATAACATTGGGGAAGAAGAGCTTTGTTATCTTCCGCTCTGTTTTCTCTTCTCACTTTGCAGGTCTCCCGTGGACACGGATACAGTCCTGGAGATGTGGAACTAAATGAATCGTGTCTTCAAGTGCTAACATTGCGGAACAAGACCTTTGTTATCTTCCACTCTCTTTTCTCTTCTCAATTTAAAGGTCTCCCATGGACCCTGATACAGACCTGGAGATGTGGAACTAAGTCAATCGTGTCTTCAAGGGCTATCATTGGGGAAAAAGAAGTTTGTTATCGTCCTCTCTCGTTTCTCTTGTCATATTAAATATCTCCCGTGGACCCTGATACAGTCCTGGAAATGTGGAAGTAAGTGAATCGTGTCTTCAAGCGCTAACATTGGGGAACAAGAGCTTTGTTATCTTCCGCTCTCTTTTGTCTTCTCACTTTACCGGTCTCCCGTGCACCCTGATACACTCTTGGAGATGTGGAACTAAATAAAGATTGTCTTCAAGCGGTAACATTGGGGAAGAAGAGCTTTGTTATCTTCTGCTCTCTTTTCTCTTTTCACTTTACAGGTCTCCCGTGCATCCTGATACAGTCCTGGAGATGTGGAACTAAATGAATAGTGTCTTCCATCGCTAACATTGGGGAACAAGAGGTTTGTTATCTTCCGCTCTCTTTTCTCTTCTCACATTACAGGTCTCCCGTGGACACTGGTACAGTCCTGGAGATGTGGAACAAAGTGCATCGTGACTTCAAGCGCTTACATTGGGGAACAAGAGCTTTGTTATCTTCCGCTCTCTTTTCTCTTCTCACTTTACAGGTCTTCCGTGGACACTGATACAGTCCTTGAGATGTGGAACAAAGTGCATCGTGTCTTCAAGCGCTAACATTGGGGAACAGGAGCTTTGTTGTCGTCCCCTCTCTTTTCTCTTCTCACATTACAGGTCTCCCGTGGACCCTGATACAGACCTGGAGATGTGGAACTAAGTGAATCGGGTCTTCAAGCTCTTACATTGGGGAACAAGAGCTTTGTTATCGTCCCCTCTGTTTTCTCTTCTCACATTACAGGTCTCCCGTGGACCCTGATACAATCCTGTAGATGTGGAACTAAGTGAATCGTGTCTTCAACGGCTAACATTGGGGAACAAGAGTATTGTTATTGTCCCCTCTCTTTTCTCTTGTCAGATTACAGATCTCCCGTGGACCCTGATACAGTCCAGGAGATGTGGAACTAAATTAATAGTGAATTCAAGCACTAACATTGGGGAACAAGAGCTTTGTTATCCTCCCCTCTCTTTTCTCTTCTCACATTAGAGATCTCCCGTGCACCCTGATACAGTCCTGGAGATATGGAATTAAATTTATCGTGTCTTCAAGAACTAACATTGGGGAACAAGAGCTTTGTTATCGTCCCATCTCTTTAATCTTGTCAGATTACAGGTCTCCCGTGGACCCTGATACAGTCCTGGAGATGTGGAACTAAGTGAATAGTGTCTTCAAGCACTACCATTGGGGAACTAGAGCTTTGTTATCTTCCACTCTCTTTTCTATTCTCACTTTACAGTCCTCCCTTGGACCCTGATACCGTCCTGGAGATGTGGAACTAAGGGAATCGTGTCTTCAAGGGCTAATATTGGGTAACAACAGCATTGTGATCGTACCCTCTCTTTTCTCTTGTCACATTACAGGCCTCCCGTGGACCCTGGTACAGTCCTGGAAATGTGGAACTAAGTGAATCGTGTCTTCAAGCGCTAACATTGGGGAACAAGACCTTTTTTACCGTCCCCTCTCTTTTCTCACTTTACAAGTCTCCCTTGGACCCTGATACAGTCCTGGAGATGTGGAACTAATTGAATAAAGTCTTCAAGCGCTAACATTGGGGAACAAGTGCTTTGTTATCTTCTGGTCTCTTTTCTCTTCTCACTTTACAGGTCTTTCGTGGACCCTGATACAGTCCTGGAGATGTGGAACTAAATGAATAGTGTCTTCAAGCGCTAACATTGGGGAACAAGAGCTTTGGTATCTTCCGCTCTCTTTTCTCTTCTCATTTTACAGGTCTCCCGTGGACCCTAGTACTGTCCTGGAGATGTAGCACTAAATGAATAGTGGCTTCAAGCGCTAATATTGGGGAACAAGAGTTTTGGTATCTTCAGCTCTCTTTTCTCTTCTCACTTTACAGGTCTCCCGTGGACACTGATAAAGTCCTGGAGATGTGGAACAAAGTGAATCGTTTCTTCAAGCGCTAACATTTGGGACCAAGAGCTTTACTATCTTCCCCTCTCTTTGCTCTTCTCACATTACAGATCTCCCGTGGACCCTGATACAGTCCTGGAGATGTGGAACTAAATGAATAGTGCCAGGAAGCACTAACATTGTGGAACAAGAGCTTTGTTATCATCCCCTCTCTTTTCTCTTCTCACATTACAGGTCTCCCGTGGACCCTGCTACAGTCTTGGATATGTGGAACTAATTGAATCGTGTCTTCAAGCGCTAACATTGGGGAACAAGAGCTTTGTTATCTTCTGCTCTCTTTTCTCTTCTCACTTTACAGGTCTCCCGTGGACCCTGATAAAGTACTATAGATGTGGAACTAAATGAAAATTCTCTCAAGCACTAACATTGGGGAACAAGAGCTTTGTTACCGTCCCCTCTCTTTTTCCTTCTCACATTACAGACCTCCCGTGGACCCTAATACAGGCCTGGAGATGTGGAACTAAATGAATAGTGCCTACAAGCAGTAGCATTGGGGAACAAGAGCTTTGTTATCGTCCCCTCTCTTTTCTCTTCTCACATTACAAGTCTCCCGTGGACCCTGTTACAGTCCTGGAGTTGTGGAAGTATGTTAATCGTATCTTCATGCGCTAACAATGGGAAACAAGAGCTTTGTTATCGTACCGTCTGTTTTCTCTTCTCACTTTGCAGGTCTCCCGTGGACCCTTATACAGTCCTCGAGATATGGAATTAAATGAATCTTGTGTTCAAGCACTATAATTGGGGAAAAAGAGCTTTGTTATCGTCCCTTCTCTTTTCTCTTCTCAGATTACAGGTTTCCCGTGGACCCTGGTACCGTCCTGGAGATGTGGAACTAAGGGCATGGTGTATTCAAGGGCTAACATTGGGGAACAAGAGTTTAGTGATCGGCCCCTCTCTTTTCTCTTGTCACATTACCGGTCTCCCGTGGACCCTGATACAGTCCTGGAAATGTGGAATTAAGTGAATCGTGTCTTCAAGCGCTAACATTGGGGAACAAGACCTTTTTTATCGTCCCCTCTCTTTTCTCACTTTAAAAGTCTCCCTTGGACCCTGATACAGACCTGGAGATGTGGAACTAAATGAATAGTGTCTTCAAGCGCTAAAATTGGGGAACAAGAGCTTTGGTATCTTCTGCTCTCTTTTCTCTTCTCACTTTACAGGTCTCCCGTGGACCATATTACAGTACTAGAGATGTAGAACTAAATGAATAGTGTCTTCAAGCGCTAACATTGGGGAACAAGTGTTTTGGTATCTTCCGCTCTCTTTTCTCTTCTCACTTTACAGGTCTCCCGTGGACACTGGTACAGTCCTGGAGATGTGGAACAAAGTGCATCGAGTCTTCAAGCGCTTACATTGGGGAACAAGAGCTTTGTTATCTTCCGCTCTCCTTTCTCTTCTCACTTTACAGGTCTTCCGTGGACAGTGATACAGTCCTTGAGATGTGGAAGAAAGTGCATCGTGTCTTCAAGCGCTAACATTGGGGAACAAGAGCTTTGTTATCGTCCCCTCTCTTTTCTCTTCTCACATTACAGGTCTCCCATGGACCCTGATACAGTCCTGGAGATGTGGAACTAAGTGAGTCGGGTCTTCAAGCTCTTACATTGGGGAAAAAGAGCTTTGTTATCGTCCCCTCTCTTTTCTCTTCTCACATTACAGGTCTCCCGTGGACCCTGATACAATCCTGTAGATGTGGAAGTAAGTGAATCGCGTTTTCAAGCGCTAATATTGGGGACCAAGAGCTTTGTTATCTTCCACTCTCCTTTCTCTTCTCACTTTACAGGTCTCCCGTGGACCCTGATACAGTCCTGGAGATGTGGCACTAAATGAATCGTGTCTTCAAACGCTAACATTGGGGAACAAGAGCTTTGTTATCTTCCGCTCTGTTTTCTCTCCTCACTTTAAAGGTCTCACGTGGACCCTGACACAGTCCTGGAGATGTGGAACTAATAGAATCGTGTCTTCAAGCGCTAACATTGCGGTACAAGAGCTTCGTTATCTTCCACTCTCTTTTCTCTTCTCACTTTACAGGTCTCCCATGAACCCTGACACATTTCCGGAGATGTGGAACTAAGTGAATCGTGTCTTCAACGGCTAACATTGGGGAACAAGAGTATTATTATCGTCCCCTCACTTTTCTCTTGTCAGATTACAGATCTCCCTTGGACCCTGATACAGTCCTGGAGATGTGGAAGTAAATGAATAGTGCCTTCAAGCACTAACATTGGGGAACAAGAGCTTTGTTATCCTCCCCTCTCTTTTCTCTTCTCACGTTAGAGATCTCCCGTGCACCCTGATACAGTCCTGGAGATATGGAATTAAATTTATCGTGTCTTCAAGCACTAACATTGGGGAACAAGAGCTTTGCTATCGTCCCCTCTCTTTAATCTTGTCAGATTACAGGTCTCCTGTATACCCTGATACAGTCCTGGAGATTTGGAAATAAGTGAATCGTGTCTTCAAGCGCTAACATTGGGGAACTAGAGCTTTGTTATCTTCCACTCTCTTTTCTATGCTCACTTTTCAGGCCTCCCTTGGAACCTGATACACTCCTGGAGATGTGGAACTAAGGGAATCGTGTCTTCAAGGGCTAATATTGGGTAACAACAGCATTGTGATCGTCCCCTCTCTTTTCTCTTGTCACATTACAGGCCTCCCGTGGACGCTGATACAGTCCTGGAAATGTGGAACTAAGTGAATCGTGTCTTCAAGCGCTAACATTGGGGAACAAGACCGTTTTTACCGTCCCCTCTCTTTTCTCACTTTACAAGTCTCCCTTGGACCCGGATACAGTCCTGGAGATGTGGAACTAAGTGAATAATGTCTTCAAGCGCTAACATTGGGGAACAAGTGCTTTGTTATCTTCCGCTCTCTTTTCTCTTCTCACTTTACAGGTCTTCCGTGGACCCTGATACAGTCCTGGAGATGTGGACCTAAATGAATAGTGTCTTCAAGCGCTAACATTGGGGAACAAGGGTTTTGTTATCTTCTGCTCTCTTTTCTCTTCTCACTTTACAGGTCTCCCGTGGACCCTGATAAAGTAATATAGATGTGGAACTAAATGAAAATTCTCTCAAGCGCTAACATTGGGGAACAAGAGCTTTGTTACCGTCGCCTCTCTTTTTCCTTCTCACATTACAGACCTGCCGTGGACCCTAATACAGGCCTGGAGATGTGGAACTAAATGAATAGTGCCTACAAGCAGTAACATTGGGGAACAAGAGCTTTGTTATCGTCCCCTCTCTTTTCTCTTCTCACATTACAAGTCTTCCGTGGACCCTGTTACAGTCCTGGAGTTGTGGAACTATGTTAATCGTGTCTTCATGAGCTAACAATGGGAAACAAGAGCTTTGTTATCGTACCCTCTCTTTTCTCTTCTCACTTTGCAGGTCTCCCGTGGACGCTGATACAGTCCTGGAGATACGGAATTAAATGAATCGTGTCTTCAAGCACTCTCATTGGGGAACAAGAGCTTTGTTATGGTCCCCTCTCTTTTCTCTTCTCACATTACAAATCTCCCGTGGACCCTGGCACAGTCCTGGAGATGTGGAACTAAGTGAATCGTGTCTTCAAGCGCTAACATTGGGGAACAAGAGCTTCGTTGTTTTCCGCTCTCTTTTCTCTTCTCACTTTACAGGTCTCCCGTGGACCTTGATACAGTCCTGGAGATGTGGAACTAAGTGAATCGTGTCTTCAAGCGCTTAAATTGGGGAACAAGAGCGTTGTTTTTGTCCTCTCTCTTTTCTCTTCTAACATTACAGGTCTCCCGTTGACCCTGATACAGGCCTAGAGATGTAGAACAAAGTGAATCGTGTCTTCAAGCGATAACATTGAGGAACAAGTGCTATGTTATCATACCCTCTCTTTTCTCTTCTCGCATTACAGGTCTCCCATGGACACTGATACAATTCTGGAGATAAGGAACTAAATGAATCGTATCTTCAAGCGCTAACATTGGGGAACAAGAGCTTTGTTGTTTACCGCTCTCTTTTCTCTTCTCACTTTACAGGTCTCCCGTGGACCCTGATACAGTCCTGGAGATGTGGAACTAAGTGAATAGTGTCTTCAAGCGGAAACATTGGGGAACAAGAGCTTTGTTATCTTCTTCTCTCTTTTCTCTTCTCAATTTACAGGTCTCCCGTGGACCCTGATACAGTCCTGGAAATGTGGAACTAAGGGAATCGTGTCTTCAAGGGCTAACATTGGGGAACAAGAGCTTTGTTATCTTACGCTCTCTTTTCTCTTTTCACTTTACAGATCTCCCGTGGACCCTGATATAGTCCTGGAGATGTGGAACTAAGTAAATCGTGTCTTCAAGCGCTAACATTGGGAAACAAGACCTTTGTTATGTTCCACTCTCTTTTCTCTTCTCACTTTACAGGTCTCCCGTGGACCCTGCTACACTCCTGGATATGTGGAACTAAGTGAATCCTGTCTTCAAGCGCTAACATTGGGGAACAAGAGCTTTGTTATCTTCCCCTCTCTTTTCTCTTCTAACATTATAGGTCTCCCATGGACCCTGCTACAGTCCTGGATATGTGGAACTATGTGAGTCATGTCTTCAAGCGCTTACATTGGGGAACAAGAGCTTTGTTATCTTCCGCTCTCTTTTCTCTTCTCACTTTGCAGGTGTCCCGTGGACCCTGATACAGTCCTGGAGATGTGGAACTAAATGAATCGTGTCTTCAAGTGCTAACATTGGGGAACAAGACCTTTGTTATCTTCCGCTCTCTTTTCTCTTCTCAATTTACAGGTCTCCCATGGACCCTGATACAGTCCTGGAGATGTGGAACTACGTCAATCGTGTCTTCAAGGGCTAACATTGGGGAACAAGAGCTTTGTAATCATCCCCTGTCTTTTCCCTTCTCACATTACAGATCTCCCGTGGACCCTGATACCGGCCTGGAGATGTGGTACTAAAGGAATAGTGCCTTCAAGCGCTAACATGGGGAACATGAGATTTGTTATCCTCCCCTCTCCTTTCTCTTCTCACATTAAAGGTCTCCCGTGGACCCTGTTACAGTCCTGGAGATGTGGAACTATGTTAATCGTATCTTCAAGCACTAACATTGGGGAACAAGAGCTTTGTTATCGTCCCATCTCTTTTCTCTTCTCACATTACAGGTCTTCCGTGGACTTTGATACAGTCCTGGACATGTGGAACTAAGTGAATCGCGTCTTCAAGCGCTATCAATGGGAAACAAGAGCTTTGTTATCGGCCCCTCTCTTTTCTCTTCTCACTTTGCAGGTCTCGCTTGGACCCTGATACAGTCCTGGAGATATGGAATTAAATGAATCGTGTCTTCAAGCACTATCATTGGGGAACAAGAGCTTTGTTATAGTCCCCTCTCTTTTCTCTTCTCACATTACAAGTCTCCCGTGGACCCTGATACAGGCCTGGAGATATGGAACTAAGTGAATTGTATTTTCAAGCGCTAACATTGGGGAACAAGAGCTTTGTTATCTTCCGCTCTCTTTTCTCTTCTCACTTTACAGGTCTCCCGTGGACACTGATAGAGTCCTGGAGATGTGGAACTAAATGAATAGTGTCTTCAAGCACTAACATTGGGGAACAAGAGCTTTGTTTTCGTCCCATCTCTTTTCTCTTCTCACATTACAGGTCTCCCGTGGACCCTGCTACTGTCTTGGAGATGTGGAACTAAGTGAATCGTGTCTTCAAGCGCTAACATTGGGAAACAAGAGCTTTGTTATCTTCCGCTCTCTTTTCTCTTCTTACTTTACAGGTCTCCCGTGGACCGTGATACAGTCCTGGAGATGTGGAACTAAATGAATAGTGCCTTCAAGAGCTAATTTTGGGGAATAAGAGCTTTGTTATCGTCCCCTCTCTTTTCCCTTCTCACATTACAGATCTCCCGTGCACCCTGATAAAGGCCTGGACATGTGGAACTAAAGGAATAGTGCCTTCAAGCGCTAACATGGGGGAACAAGAGATTTTTTATCGTTCCCTCTCCTTTCTCTTCTCACATTAAAGGTCTCCCGTGGACCCTGGTACATTCCTGAAGATTTGGAACTATGTTAATCGTGTCTTCAAGCGCTAACAATGGGAAACAAGAGCTTTGTTATCGTCCCCTCTCTTTTCTCTCCTCACATTACAGGTCTCCCGTAGACACTGCTACAGGCCTGGAGATGTGGAAATAAATGAATAGTGCCTTCAAGCACTAACATTGGGGAACAAGAGGTTTGTTATCGTACCCTCTCTTTTCTCTTCTCACATTAGAGATCTCCCGTGCACTCTGATACAATCCTGGAGATATGGAATTAAATTTATCGTATCTTCAAGCACTAACATTGGGGAACAAGAGCTTTGTTATCGTCCCCTCTCTTTTCTCTTCTCACATTACAGGTCTCCCGTGGACCCTGCTACAGTCCTGGAGATGTGGAACTAATTGAATCATGTCTTCAAGCGCTAACATTGGGGAACAAGAGCTTTGTTATCTTCTGCTCTCTTTTCTCTTCTCACTTTGCAGGTCTCCCGTGGACCCTGATAGAGTCCTGGAGATGTGGAACTAAGTGAATCTTGTCTTCAAGCTCTAACATTGGGGAACAAGAGCTTTGTTATTTTCCGCTCTCTTTTCTCTTCTCACTTTACAGGTCTCCCGTGGACCCTGATACAGTCCTGGAGATGTGGAACTAAGTGAATCGTGTGTTGAAGCGCTTAAATTGGGGAACAAGAGCGTTGCTTTTGTCCTCTCTCTTTTCTCTTCTGACATTACAGGTCTCCCGTGGACCCTGATACAGTCCTGGAGATGTGGAACTAAGAGAATCGGGTCATCAAGAACTAACATTGGGGAACAAGAGCTTTGTTATCATCCCTTCTCTTTTCTCTTCTCACTTTGCAGGTCTCCCGTGGATGATGATACAATGCTGGAGATGTGGAATTAAATGAATCGTGTCTTCAAGCACTAACATTGGGGAACCAGAGCTTTGTTATCGTACACTCCCTTTTCTCTTCTCACATTAGAGATCTCCCGTGGAACGTGATACAGTCCTGGAGATGTGGAACTAAATGAATAGTGCCTTCAAGCACTAACATTAGGGAACAAGAGCTTTGTTATCGTCCCGTCTCTTTTCTCTTCTCACATTACAGGTCTCCCATGGACCATGCTACAGCCCTGGATATGTGGAACTAAATGAGACGTGTCTTCAAGCGCTAACTTTGGGGAACAAGAGCTTTGTTATCGTCCCATCTCTTTTCTCTTCTCACATTACAGGTCTCCCGTGGACTTTGACACAGTCCTGGACATGTGGAACTAAGTGAATCGGGTTTTCAGGTGCTAACATTCGGGAACAAGAGCTTTGTTTTCATCCGCTCTCTTTTCTCTTCTCACTTTACAGGTCTCCCGTGGATCCTAATACACTCCTGGAGACGTAGAACTAAATGAATCGTGTCTTCAATCGCTAACATTGGGGAACAAGAGTTTTGGTATCTTCCACTCTCTTTTCTCTTCTCACTTTACAGGTCTCCCGTGGACCCTGGTAGAGTCCTGGACATGTGGAACCAAGTGAATCGTGTCTTCAAGCGCTAACATTGGGGAACAAGAGCTTTGTTATCGTCCCCTCTCTTTTATCTTCTCACATTACAGGTCTCCTGTGGACCCTGCTACAGTCCTGGTGGTGTGGAACTAAATGAATCGTGTCTTCAAGCGCTAACATGGGGGAACAAGAGCTTTGTTATCTTCTGCTTTCTTTTCTCTTCTCACTTTACAGGTCTCCCTTGGACCCTGATACAGTCCTGTAGATGTGGAACTAAATGAATAGTGCCTTCAAGCGCTAACATTGTGGAGCAAGAGCTTTGTTATCGTCCCCTCTCTTTTCCCTTCTCACATTACAGATTCTCCCGTGGACCCTGATAGAGGCCTGCAGAAGTGGAACTGAATGAATACTGCCTACAAGCACTAACATTGGGGAATAAGAGCTTTGTTATCTTCCACTCTGTTTTCTCTTCTGACTTTACAGGTCTCCCGTGGACGCTGATACAATCCTGGAGATGTGGAACTAAGTGAATCGTGTCTTCAAGCGCTAACATTGGGGAACAAGAGCTTTGTTATCTTCCGCTCTCTTTTCTCTTCTCACTTTACAGGTCTCCCGTGGTCCCTGATACAGTCCTGGAGATGTGGAACTAAGTGAATCGTGTCTTCAAGGGCTAACATTGGGGAACATGAGCATTGTTATCGTCCCCTCTCTTTTCTCATGTAACATTACAGGGCTCCCGTGGACCCTGATACAGTCCTGGAAATGTGGACCTAAGTGAATCGTGCCTTCAAGCGCTAACATTGGGGAACAAGTCCTTTTTTATCGTCCCCTCTCTTTTCTCACTTTACAAGTCTCCCTTGAACACTGATACAGTCCTGGAGGTGTGGAACTAAATGAATAGTGTCTTCAAGCGCTAACATTTGGGAACAAGAGCTTTGTTACCTTCTGCTCTCTTTTCCCTTCTAAATTTACAGGTCTCCCGTGGACCCTGATACAGTCCTGAGATGTGGAACTAAGTGAATCGTGTCTTCAAGTGGTAACATTCGGGAACAAGAGCTTTGTTATCGTCCCCTCTCTTTTCTCTTCTCATATTAGAGATCTCCCGTGGACCCTGATACAGTCCTGGAGATATGGAATTAAATTTATCGTGTCTTCAAGCACTAACATTGGGGAACAAGAGCTTTGTCATCGTACTCTCTCTTTTGTCTTCTCACATTACAGGTCTCCCGTGGACACTGATACAGTCCTGGAGATGTGGGACTAAGTGACTCGTGTCTTCAACCGCTAACATTGGGGAACAAGAGCTTTGTTGTTTTCTGCTCTCTTTTGTCTTCACACTTTATAGGTCTCCCGTGGACCCTGATACAGTCCTGGAGATGTGGAACTAAGTGAATCATGTCTTCAAGCGCTAAAATTGGGGAACTAGAGCTTTGTTATCTTAAACTCTCTTTTCTCTTCTCACTTTACAGGTCTCCCGTTGACCCTGATACAGTCCTGGAGATGTGGAACTAAGGGAATCGTGTCTTCAAGGGCTAACATTGGGCAACAAGAGTTTTGTGATCATCCCCTCTCGTTTATCTTGTCACAGTACAGGTCTCCAGTGGACCCTGATACAGTCCGGGAAATATGGAACTAAGTGAATCGTGTCTTCAAGCGCTAACATTGGGGACCAAGACCTTTTTTATCGTCCCCTCTCTTTTCTCACTTTCCAAGTCTCCCTTGGGCGCTGATACGGTCCTGGAGATGTGGAACTAAATGAATAGTGTCTTCCAGCGCGAACATTGGTGAACAAGAGCTTTGATATATTCTGCTCTCTTTTCTCTTCTCAATTTACACGTCTCCCGTGGACCCTGATACAGTCCTGAGATGTGGAACTAAGTGAATCGTGTCTTCAAGCGCTAACATTGGGGAACGAGCTTTGTTATCTTCCGCTCTCTTTTCTCTTCTCACTTTACAGTTCTCCCGTGGACCCTAATACAGTCCTAGAGATGTAGAACTAAATGAATAGTGTCTTCAAGCGCTAACATTGGGGAACAAGTTTTTTGGTATCTTCCGCTCTCTTTTCTCTTCTCACTTTGCAGGTCTCTCGTGGACTCTGATACAGTCCTGGATATGTGGAACAAAGTGAATCGTGTCTTCAAGCACTAACATTGGGGAACAAGAGCTTTGTTATCTTCTGCTCTCTTTTCTCTTCTCACTTTACAGGTCTCTCGTGGACCCTGATAAAGTACTGTAGATGTGGAACTAAATGAAAATTCTCTGAAGCGCTAACATTGGGGTACAAGAGTTTGTTACCGTCCCCTCTCTTTTCCCTTCTTACATTACAGATCTCCCGTGGACACTGATACAGGCCTGGAGATGTGGAACTAAATGAATAGTGCCTCCAAGCAGTAACATTGGGGAACAAGAGCTTTGTTTTCGTCCCCTCTCTTTTCTCTTCTCACATTACAGGTCTACCGTGAACCTGACACAGTCCTGGAGATGTGGAAGTAAGTGAATCGTGTCTTCAAGCGCCAACATTGGGGAACAAGAGCTTTGTTATTTTCCGCTCTCTTTTCTCTTCTCACTTTACAGGTCTCCCGTGGACCCTGATACTGTCTCTGGAGATTAGAACTAAGGGAATCGTGTATTCAAGGGCTAAGATTGGGGAACAAGAGCTTTGTGATCGTCCCCTCTCTTTTCTCTTGTCAGGTTAACGGTCTCCCGTGGACACTGATACCGTCCTGGAAATGTGGCGCTAAGTGAATCGTGTCTTCAATCGCTAACATTGGGAAACAAGACCTTTTTTATCATCCCCTCTCTTTTCTCACTTTACAGTCTCCCTTGGACCCTGGTACAGTCCTGGAAATGTGGAACAAAGAGAATCGAGTCCTCAAGTGCTAACATTGGGGAACAAGAGCTTTGTTATCGTCCACTCTCTTTTCTCTTCTCACATTACAGATCTCCCGTAGACACTGCTACAGGCCTGGAGATGTGGAAATAAATGAATAGTGCCTTCAAGCACTAACATTGGGGAACAAGAGGTTTGTTATCGTACCCTCTCTTTTCTCTTCTCACATTAGAGATCTCCCGTGCACTCTGATACAATCCTGGAGATATGGAATTAAATTTATCGTATCTTCAAGCACTAACATTGGGGAACAAGAGCTTTGTTATCGTCCCCTCTCTTTTCTCTTCTCACATTACAGGTCTCCCGTGGACCCTGCTACAGTCCTGGAGATGTGGAACTAATTGAATCGTGTCTTCAAGCGCTAACATTGGGGAACAAGAGCTTTGTTATCTTCTGCTCTCTTTTCTCTTCTCACTTTGCAGGTCTCCCGTGGACCCTGATAGAGTCCTGGAGATGTGGAACTAAGTGAATCTTGTCTTCAAGCTCTAACATTGGGGAACAAGAGCTTTGTTATTTTCCGCTCTCTTTTCTCTTCTCACTTTACAGGTCTCCCGTGGACCCTGATACAGTCCTAGAGATGTGGAACTAAGGGAATCGTGTCTTCAAGGGCTAACATTGGGGAACAAGAGCGTTGTTTTTGTCCTCTCTCTTTTCTCTTCTAACATTACCGATCTCCCGTGGACCCTGATACAGTCCTGGAGATATGGAATTAAATTTATCGTGTCTTCAAGCACTAACATTGGGGAACAAGAGTTTTGTTATCGTACTCTCTCTTTTCTCTTCTCACATTACAGGTCTACCGTGGACCCTGATACACTCCTGGAGATGAGGGACTAAGTGACTCGTGTCTTCAAGCGCTAACATTGGGGAATTACAGCTTTGTTATCTTCCACTCACTTTTCTCTTCTCACTGTACAGGTCTCCAGTGGACACTGATACATTCCTGGAGATGTGGAACTAAGGGAATCGTGTCTTCAAGGGGTAACATTGGGGAACAAGAGCTTTGTTACCGTCCCCTCTCTTTTCCCTTCTAACATTACAGATCTCCCGTGGACCCTGATACAGTCCTGGAGATGTGGAACTAAATGAATAGTGTCTTCAAGCGCTAACATTGTGGAACAAGAGTTTTGGTACCTTCAGCCCTCTTTTCTCTTCTCACTTTATAGGTATCCCGTGTACCCTAATACAGTCCTGGAGATGTGGAACAAAGTGAATCGTGTCTTCAAGCGCTAACATTGGGGAAGAAGATCTTTTTTATCGTCCCCTCTCTTTCCTCACTTTACAAGTCTCCCTTGGACCCTGATACAGTCCTGGAGATATGGAACTAAATGAATAGTGTCTTGCAATGCTAACATTGGGGAACAAGAGCTTTGTCATTGTCCCCTCTCTTTTCTCTTCTCACATTACCGATCTCCCATGGACCCTGATACAATCCTGGAGATATGGAATTAAATTTATCGTGTCTTCAAGCACTAACATTGGGGAACAAGAGCTTTGTTACCGTCCCCTCTCTTTTCCCTTCTAACATTACAGATCTCCCGTGGACCCTGATACAGTCCTGGAGATGTGGAACTAAATGAATAGTGCCTACAAGGAGTAACATTGGGGAACAAGAGCTTTGTTATCGTCCCCTCTCTTTTCTCTTCTCACTTTGCAGGTCTCCCGTGGACCCTGATACAGTCCTGGAGATATGGAAATAAATGAATCGTGTCTTCAAGCACTATCTTTGGGGAACAAGAGCTTTGTTATCATCCCGTCTCTTTTCTCTTCTCACTTTACAGGTCTCCCGTGGACCCTGACACAGTCCAGGAGATGTGGAACTAAGTGAATCGTGTCCTCAAGCGCTTAAATTGGGGAACAAGAGCATTGTTTTTGTCCTCTCTCTTTTGTCTTCTACCATTACAGGTCTCCCGTGGGCCCTGATACAGGCCTGGAGATGTAGAACAAAGTGAATCGTGTCTTCAAGCGATAACATTGAGGAACAAGAGCTATGTTATCATACCCTCTCTTTTCTCTTCTCACATTACAGGTCTCCCATGGACACTGATACAAACCTGGAGATGAGGATCTTAATGAATCGTATCTTCAAGCGCTAACATTGGGGAACAAGAGCTTTGTTGTTTTCCGCTCTCTTTTCTCTTCTCACTTTACAGGTCTCCCGTGGACTCTGATACAGTCCAGGAGATGTGGAACTAAGTGAATCGTGTCTTCAAGCGCTAACATTGGGGAACAAGAGCTTTGTTATCTTCCGCTCTCTTTTCTCTTCTCACTTTACAGGTCTCTTGTGGACCCTGATACAGTCCTGGAGATGTGGAACTAAGGGAATCGTGTCTTCAAGGGCTAACATTGGGGAACAAGAGCTTTGTTTTCATCCACTCTCTTTTCTCTTCTCACATTACCGGTCTCCCGTGGACCCTGATACAGTCCTGGAGATATGGAATTAAATTTATCGTGTCTTCAAGCACTAACATTGGGGAACAAGAGCTTTGTTATCGTACTCTCTCTTTTCTCTTCTCACATTACAGGTCTACCTTGGACCCTGATACAGTCCTGGAGATGTGGGACTAAGTGAATCGTGTCTTCAATCGCTAATATTGGGGAACTAGAGCTTGGTTATCTTCCACTGTCTTTTCTCTTCTCAGTGTACAGGTCTCCAGTGGACACTGATACAGTCCTGGAGATGTGGAACTAAGGGAATCGTGTCTTCAAGGGCTAACATTGGGGAACAAGAGTTTTGTGATCGTCCCCTCTGTTTTCTCTTGTCACATTACAGGTCTCCCGTTTATCCTGATACAGTCCTGGAAATGTGGAACTATGTGAATCGTGTCTTCAAGCGCTAATATTGGGGAATAAGAACTTTTTTATCGTGCCCTCTCTTTTCTCACTTTACAAGTCTCCCTTGGACCCTGATACAGACCTGGAGATGTGGAACTAAATGAATAGTGTTTTGCAGCGCTAACATTGGGGAACAAGAGCTTTCTTATCGTACTCTCTCTTTTCTCTTCTCACATTACAGGTCTACCGTGGACCCTGATACAGTCCTGGAGATGCGGAACTAAATGAATAGTGTCTTCAAGCGCTAACATTGGGGAACAAGAGTTTTGGTATCTTCCGCCCTCTTTTCTCTTCTCACTTTACAGGTCTCCCGTGGACCCTAATACAGTCCTGGAGATGTAGCAGTAAATGAATAATGTCTTCAAGCGCTAACATTTGGGAAGAAGAGTTTCGGTATCTTCCGCTCTCTTTTCTCTTCTCACTTTACAGGTCTCCCGTGGACCCTGATACAGTCCTGGAGATGTGGAACAAAGTGAATCGTGTCTTCAAGCGCTAACATTGGGGAAAAAGATCTTTTTTATCGTCCCCTCTCTTTTCTCACTTTACAAGTCTCCCTTGGATCCTGATACAGTTCTGGAGATGTGGAACTAAATGAATAGTGTCTTGCAGCGCTAACATTGGGGAACAAGAGCTTTGTTATCGTCCCCTCCCTTTTCTCTTCTCACATTACCGACCTCCCGTGGACCCTGATACAATCCTGGAGATATGGAATTAAATTTATCGTGTCTTCAAGCACTAACATTGGGGAACAAGAGCTTTGTTACCTTCCCCTCTCTTTTCTCTTCTCACATTACAGATCTCCGGTGGACACTGTTACATTCCTGGAGATGTGGACCTATGTTAATCCTGTCTTCAAGCGCTAACAATGGGAAACAGGAGGTTTGATATCGTCCCTTCTCTTTTCTGTTTTCATATTACAGATCTCCCGTGAACCCTGATACACTCCTGGAGATGTGGAACTAAGACAATCGGATTTTCAAGAACAAACATTGGGGAACAAGAGCTTTGTTATCGTCCCCTCTCTTTTCTCTTCTCACTTTGCAGGTCTCCCGTGGACCCTGATACAGTCCTGGAGATATGGAATTAAATGAATCGTGTCTTCAAGCACTAACATTGGGGAACAAGAGCTTTGTTATCATACCCTCTCTTTTCTCTTCTCACTTTGCAGGTCTCCCGTGGACCCGGATACAGTCCTGGAGATATGGAATTAAATGAATCGTGGCTTCAAGCACTAAAATTGGGGAAGAAGAGCTTTGTTATTATACCCTCTCTTTTCTCTTCTCACATTACAGATCTCCCATGGATCCTGATACAGTCTTGCAGATATGGAACTAAGTGAATCGTGTCTTCACGTGCTAACATTGGGGAACAAGAGCTTTGTTGTTTTCCACTCTCTTTTCTCTTCTCAGTTTACAGGTCTCCCGTGGACCCTGATACAGTCCTGGAGATGTGGAACTAAGTGAATCGGTTCTTCAAGCGCTTAAATTGGGGAACAAGAGCTTTGATATTGTCCTCTCTCTTTTCTCTTCTCACATTACTGGTCTCCCGTGGACCCTGATACAAGCCTGGAGATGTAAAACAAAGTGAATCGTGTCTTCAAGCGCTAACATTGTGGAACAAGAGCTTTGTATTCGTCCCCTCTCTTTTCTCTTCTCACATTACAGGTCTCCCGTGGACATAGATACAATCCTGGAGATGTGGAACTAAGTGAATGGTGTCTTCAAGCGTTAATATTGGGTAACAAGAGTTTCGGTATCTTCCGCTCTCTTTTCTCTTCTCACTTTACAGGTCTCCCGTGGACCCTGATACAGTCCTGGAGATGTGGAACAAAGTGAATCGTGTCTTCAAGCGCTAACATTGGGGAAAAAGATCTTTTTTATCGTCCCCTCTCTTTTCTCACTTTACAAGTCTCCCTTGGACCCTGATACAGTCCTGGAGATGTGGAACTAAATGAATATTGTCTTGCAGCGCTAACATTGGGGAACAAGAGCTTTGTTATCGTCCCCTCTCTTTTCTCTTCTCACATTACCGATCTCCCGTGGACCCTGATACAATCCTGGAGATATGGAATTAAATTTATCGTGTCTTCAAGCACTAACATTGGGGAACAAGAGCTTTGTTACCGTCCCCTCTCTTTTCCCTTCTAACATTACAGATCTCCCGTGGACCCTGATACAGGCCTGGAGATGTTCAACTAAATGAATAGTCCCTACAAGCAGTAACATTGGGGAACAAGAGCTTTGTTATCGTCCCCTCTCTTTTCTCTTCTCACATTACAGGTCTCCCATGGACCCTGATACAGTCCTGCAGATATGGAACTAAGTGAATCGTGTCTTCACGTGCTAACATTGGGGAACAAGAGCTTTGTTGTTTTCCACTCTCTTTTCTCTTCTCAGTTTACAGGTCTCCCGTGGACCCTGATACAGTCCTGGAGATGTGGAACTAAGTGAATCGGTTCTTCAAGCGCTTAAATTGGGGAACAAGAGCTTTGATATTGTCCTCTCTCTTTTCTCTTCTCACATTACTGGTCTCCCGTGGACCCTGATACAGGCCTGGAGATGTAGAACAAAGTGAATCGTGTCTTCAAGCGCTAACATTGGGGAACAAGAGCTTTGTTATGGTCCGCTCTCTTTTCTCTTCTCACTTTACAGGTCTCCCGTTGACCCTGATACAGTCCTGGAGATGTGGAACTAAGGGAATCGTGTCTTCAAGGGCTAACATTGGGGAACAAGAGCTTTGTTATCTTCCGCTCTGTTTTCTCTTCTCACTTTACAGATCTCCCGTGAACCCTGATACAGTCCTGGAGATGTGGAACTAAGTGAATCGTGTCTTCAAGCGCTAACATTGGGGAACAAGAGTTTTGTTATCTTCCACTCTCTTTTCTCTTCTCACTTTACAGGTCTCCCGTGGACGCTGATACCGTCCTGGAGATGTAGAACTAAGGGCATGGTGTATTCAAGTGCTAACATTGGGGAACAAGAGTTTAGTGATCGTCCCCTCTCTTTTCTCTTGTCACATTTTCGGTCTCCCGTGGACCCTGATACAGTCCTGGAAATGTGAAATTAAGTGAATCGTGTCTTCAAGCGCTAACATTGGGGAACAAGATCTTTTTTATCGTCCCCTCTCTTTTCTCACTTTACAAGTCTCCCTTGGACCCTGATACAGACCTGAAGATGTGGAACTAAATGAATAGTGTCTTCAAGCGCTAACATTTGGGAACAAGAGCTTTGATATCTTCCGCTCTCTTTTCTCTTCTCACTTTACAGGTCTCCCGTGGACCCGATTACAGTCCTAGAGATGTAGAACTAAATGAATAGTGTCTTCAAGTGCTAACATTGGGGAAAAAGAGTTTTGGTATCTTACGCTCTCTTTTCTCTTCTCACTTTACAGGTCTCCCGTGGACACTGGTACAGTCCTGGAGATGTGGAACTAAGTGAATCGGGTCTTTATGCTCTTACATTGGGGAACAAGAGCTTTGTTATCGTCCCCTCTCTTTTCTCTTCTCACATTAGAGATCTCCCTTGCACCCTGATACAGTCCTGGAGATATGGAATTAAATTTATCGTGTCTTCAAGCACTAACATTGGGGAACAAGAGCTTTGTTATCCTCCCCTCTCTTTTCTCTTCTAACATTACAGGTCTCCCGTGGACCCTGCTACAGTCCTGGAGATGTGGAACGAATTGAATCGTGTCTTCAAGCACTAACATTGGGGAACAAGAGCTTTGTTATCTTCTGCTCTCTTTTCTCTTCTCACTTTACAGGTGTCCCGTGGACACTGATAAAGTACTGTAGATGTGGAACTAAATGAAAATTTTCTCAAGCGCTAACATTCGGGAACAAGAGCTTTGTTATCGTCCCCTCTCTTTTCCCTTCTCACATTACAGATCTCCCGTGGACCCTGATACAGGCCTGGAGATGTGGAACTAAATTAATAGTGCCTACAAGAAGTAACATTGGGGAACAAGAGCTTTGTTATCGACCCCTCTCTTTTCTCTTCTCACTTTACAGGTCTCCCGTGGATCCTTTTACAGTCCTGAAGATGTGGAACTATGTTAATCGTGTCTTCAAGTGCTAACAATGGGAAACAAGAGCTTTGATATCGTCCCTTCTCTGTTCTCATCTCACATTACAGGTCTCCCGTGGACCCTGATACAATCCTGTAGATGTGGAACTAAGCGAATTGCGTTTTCAAGCTCTAATATTGGGGAACAAGAGCTTTGTTATCTTCCACTCTCCTTTCTCTTCTCACTTTACAGGTCTCCCTTGGACCCTGATAGAGTCCTGGAGATGTGGCACTAAATGAATCCTGTCTTCAAGCGCTAACATTGGGGAACAAGAGCTTTGTTATCTTCCGCTCTGTTTTCTCTCCTCACTTTACAGGTCTCCCGTGGACCCTGATACAGTCCTGGAGATGTGGAACTAATAGAATCCTGTCTTCAAGCGCTAACATTGCTGTACAAGAGCTTCGTTATCTTCCACTCTCTTTTCTCTTCTCACTTTACAGGTCTCCCGTGGACCCTGACACAGTTCTGGAGATGTGGAACAAAGTGAATCGTGTCTTCAAGCGCTAACATTGGGGAACAAGAGCTTTGTTATCTTCTGCTCTCCTTTTTCTTCTCACTTTACCGGTCTCCCGTGGACACTGATAAAGTACTGTAGATGTGGAACTAAATGAAAATATTCTCAAGCGCGAACATTGGGGAACAAGAGCTTTGTTACCGTCCCCTCTCTTTTCACTTCTCACATTACAGATCTCCTGTGGACCCTGATACAGCCCTGGAGATGTGGAACTAAATTAATAGTGCCTAAAAGAAGTAACATTGGGAAACAAGAGCTTTGTTATCGTCCCCTCTCTTCTCTCTTCTCACATTACATATCTCCGGTGGACACTGTTACAGTCCTGGAGATGTGGAAGTATGTTAATCGTGTCTTCAAGCGCTAAGAATGGACAACAGGAGCTTTGATATCGTCCCTTCTATTTTCTCTTCTCATATTACAGATCTCCCGTGAACCCTGATACAGTCCTGGAGATGTGGAACTAAGGGAATCGTGTCTTCAAGGGCTAACATTGGGGAAAAAGGCTTTGTGATCGTCACCTCTCTTTTCTCTTCTAACATTATCGGTCTCCCGTGGACACTGATACAGTCCTGGAGATATGGAATTAAATTTATCGTGTCTTCAAGCACTAACATTGGGGAACAAGAGCTTTGTTATCTTCCGCTCTGTTTTCTCTTCTCACTTTACAGGTCTCCCGTGGACGCTGATACCGTCCTGGAGATGTGGAACTAAGGGCATGGTGTATTCAAGGGCTAACATTGGGGAACAACAGCTTAGTGATCGTCCCCTCTCTTTTCTCTTGTCACATTACCGGTCTCCCGTGGACCCTGACACAGTCCTGGAAATGTGGAACTAAGTGAATCGTGTCTTCAAGCGCTAACATTGGGGAACAAGACCTTATTTATCGTCCCCTCTCTTTTCTCACTTTACAAGTCTCCCTTAGACCCTGATACAGAACTGGAGATGTGGAACTAAATGAATAGTGTCTTCAAGCACCAACATTGGGGAACAAGAGCTTTGGTATCTTCTGCTCTCTTTTCTCTTCTCACTTTACAGGTCTCCCGTGGACCCTGATACAGTCCTGGAAATGTGGAACTAAGTGAATCGTGTGTTGAAGCGCTTAAATTGGGGAACAAGAGAGTTGCCTTTGTCCTCTCTCTTTTCTCTTCTCACATTACAGGTCTCCCGTGGACCCTGATACAGGCCTGGAGATGTAGAAAAAAGTGAATCGTGTCCTCAAGTGCTAACATTGGGGAACAAGAGCTTTGTTATGGTCCGCTCTCTTTTCTCTTCTCACTTTACAGGTCTCCCGTTGACCCTGATACAGTCCTGGAGATGTGGAACTAAGGGAATCGTATGTTCAAGGGCTAACATTGGGGAACAAGAGCTTTGTGATCGTCACCTGTCTTTACTCTTCTAACATTACCGACTCCCGTGGACCCTGATACAGTCCTGGAAATGTGGAACTAAGTGAATCGTGTCTTCAAGCTCTAACATTGGGGAACAAGACCTTTTTTATCGTCCCCTCTCTTTTGTCACTTTACAATTCTCCCTTGGACCCTTATACAGTCCTGGAGATGCGGAACTAAATGAATAGTGTCTTCAAGAGCTTACATTGGGGAATAAGAGCTTTGTTATATTCCGCTCTCTTTTCTCTTCTCACTTTACAGGTCTCCCGTGGACCCTGATACAGTCCTGGAGATGTGGAACTAAATGAATGGTTTCTTCAAGCGCTAACATTGGGGAACAAGAGCTTTGTTATTTTCCGCTCTCTTTTCTCTTCTCACTTTACAGGTCTCCCGTGGACCCTAATACAGTCCTGGAGATGTGGAACTAAATGAATAGTGTCTTCAAGCGCTAACATTGGGGAACAAGAGCTTTGGTATTTTCCGCTCTCTTTTCTCTTCTCACTTTACAGGTCTCCCGTGGACCGTAATACAGTCCTGGAGATGTAGAACTAAATGATTAGTGTCTTCAAGCGCTATCTTTGGGGAACAAGAGTTTTCGTATCTTCCGCTCTCTTTTCTCTTCTCACTTTACAGGTCTCCCGTGGACCCTGATACAGTCCTGGAGATGTGGAACAAAGTGAATCGTGTTTTCAAGCGCTAACATTGGGGAACACGAGCTTTGTTATCCTTCCCTCTCTTTTCTCTTCTCACATTAAAGATCTCCCGTGGACACTGATACAGTCCTGGAGATGTGGAACTAAATGAATAGTGCCTTCTAGCAATAACATTGTGGAACAAGAGCTTTGTTATCGTCCCCTCTCTTTTCTCTTCTCCCATTACAGGTCTCCCATGGACCCTGCTACAGTCCTGGAAATGTGGAACTAATTGAATCGTGTCTTCAAGCGCTAACATTGGGGAACAAGAGCTTTGTTATCTTCTGCTCACTTTTCTCTTCTCACTTTACAGGTCTCCCGTGGACGCTGATAAAGTACTGTAGATGTGGAACTAAATGAAAATTCTCTCAAGCGCTAACATTGGGGAACAAGAGCTTTATTACCGTCTCCTCTCTTTTCCCTTCTAACATTACAGATCTCCCGTGGATCCTGATACAGGCCTGGAGATGTGGAACTAAATGAATAGTGCCTACAAGCAGTAACATTGGGGAACAAGAGCTTTGTTATCGTCCCCTCTGTTTTCTCTTCTCACAATACAGATCTCCGGTGGACACTGTTAGAGTCCTGGAGATGTGGAACTATGTTAATCGTGTCTTCAAGCGCTAACAATGGGAAACAGGAGCTTTGATATCGTCCCTTCTCTTTTCTCTTCTCATATTACAGATCTCCCGTGAATCCTGATACACTCCTGGAGATGTGGAACTAAGAGAATCGGATTTTCAAGAACTAACATTGGTGAACAAGAGCTTTGTGATCGTCACCTCTCTTTTCTCTTCTAACATTACCGGTCTCCCGTGGACCCTGATACAGTCCTGGAGATATGGAATTAAATTTATCGTGTCTTCAAGCACTAACATTGGGGAACAAGAGCTTTGTTATCTTCCGCTCTGTTTTCTCTTCTCACTTTACAGGTCTCCCGTGAAACCTGATACAGTCCTGGAGATGTGGAACTAAGTGAATCGTGTCTTCAAGCGCTAACATTGGGGAACAAGAGCTTTGTTATCTTCCGCTCTCTTTTCTCTTCTCACTTTACAGGTCTCCCGTGGACCCTGATACAGTTCTAGAGATGTGGAACTAAGGGCATGGTGTATTCAAGGGCTAACATTGGGGAACAAGAGCTTAGTGATCGTCCCCTCTCTTTTCTCTTGTCACATTACCGGTCTCCCGTGGACCCTGATACAGTCCTGGAAATATGGAACTAAGTGAATCGTGTCTTCAAGCGCTAACATTGGGGAACAAGACCTTTTTTATCGTCCCCTCTCTTTTCTCACTTTACAAGTCTCCCTTGGACCCTGATACAGACCTCGAGATGTGTAACTAAATGAATAGTGTCTTCAAGCGCTAACATTGGGGAACAAGAACTTAGGAATCTTCCGCTCTGTTTTCTCTTCTCACTTTACAGGTCTCCCATGGACCCTATTACAGTCCTAGAGATGTAGAACTAAATGAATAGTGTCTTCAAGCGCTAACATTGGGGAACAAGAGTTTTGGTATCTTCCGCTCTGTTTTCTCTTCTCACTTTACAGATCTCCCATGGACCCTGATACAGTCCTGGAGATGTGGAACTAAGGGAATCGTGTCTTCAAGGGCTAACATTGGGGAACAAGAGCTTTGTGATCGTCACCTCTCTTTTCTCTTCTAACATTACCGGTCTCCCGTGGACCCTGATACAGTCCTGGAGATATGGAATTAAATTTATCGTGTCTTCAAGCACTAACATTGGGGAACAAGAGCTTTGTTATCTTCCGCTCTGTTTTCTCTTCTCACTTTACAGGTCTCCCGTGGACCCTATTACAGTCGTAGAGATGTAGAACTAAATGAATAGTGTCTTCAAGCGCTAACATTGGGGAACAAGAGTTTTGGTATCTTCCGCTCTGTTTTCTCTTCTCACTTTACAGATCTCCCTTGGACCCTGATACAGTCCTGGAGATGTGGAACTAAGGGAATCGTGTCTTCAAGGGCTAACATTGGGGAACAAGAGCTTTGTGATCGTCACCTGTCTTTTCTCTTCTAACATTACCGGACTCCCGTGGACCCTGATACAGTCCTGGAAATGTGGAACTAAGTGAATCGTGTCTTCAAGCTCTAACATTGGGGAACAAGACCTTTTTTATCGTCCCTTCTCTTTTGTCACTTTACAATTCTCCCTTGGACCCTTATACAGTCCTGGAGATGCGGAACTAAATGAATAGTGTCTTCAAGAGCTTACATTGGGGAATAAGAGCTTTGTTATATTCCGCTCTCTTTTCTCTTCTCACTTTACAGGTCTCCCGTGGACCCTGATACAGTCCTGGAGATGTGGAACTAAATGAATGGTTTCTTCAAGCGCTAACATTGGGGAACAAGAGCTTTGTTATCTTCCGCTCTCTTTTCTCTTCTCACTTTACAGGTCTCCCGTGGATCCTAAAACAGTCCTGGAGATGTGGAACTAAATGAATAGTGTCTTCAAGCGCTAACATTGGGGAACAAGAGCTTTGGTATTTTCCGCTCTCTTTTCTCTTCTCACTTTACAGGTCTCCCGTGGACCGTAATACAGTCCTGGAGATGTAGAACTAAATGAGTAGTGTCTTCAAGCGCTATCTTTGGGGAACAAGAGTTTTCGTATCTTACGCTCTCTTTTCTCTTCTCACTTTACAGGTCTCCCGTGGACCCTGATACAGTCCTGGAGATGTGGAACAAAGTGAATCGTGTTTTCAAGCGCTAACATTGGGGAACACGAGCTTTGTTATCCTTCCCTCTCTTTTCTCTTCTCACATTAAAGATCTCCCGTGGACCCTGATACAGACCTGGAGATGTGGAACTAAATGAATAGTGCCTTCTAGCAATAACATTGTGGAACAAGAGCTTTGTTATCGTCCCCTCTCTTTTCTCTTCTCCCATTACAGGTCTCCCATGGACCCTGCTACAGTCCTGGAAATGTGGAACTAATTGAATCGTTTCTTCAAGCGCTAACATTGGGGAACAAGAGCTTTGTTATCTTCTGCTCTCTTTTCTCTCCTCACTTTACAGGTCTCCCGTGGACGCTGATAAAGTACTGTAGATGTGGAACTAAATGAAAATTCTCTCAAGCGCTAACATTGGGGAACAAGAGCTTTATTACCGTCCCCTCTCTTTTCCCTTCTAACATTACAGATATCCCGTGGATCCTGATACAGGCCTGGAGATGTGGAACTAAATGAATAGTGCCTACAAGCAGTAACATTGGGGAACAAGAGCTTTGTTATCGTCCCCTCTGTTTTCTGTTCTCACAATACAGATCTCCGGTGGACACTGTTACAGTCCTGGAGATGTGGAACTATGTTAATCGTGTCTTCAAGCGCTAACAATGGGAAACAGGAGCTTTGATATCGTCCCTTCTCTTTTCTCTTCTCATATTACAGATCTCCCGTGAATCCTGATACACTCCTGGAGATGTGGAACTAAGAGAATCGGATTTTCAAGAACTAACATTGGGGAACAAGAGCTTTGTTATCATCCCCTCTCTTTTGTCTTCTCACTTTGCAGGTCTCCCGTGTACCCTGATACAGTCCTGGAGATATGGAATTAAATGAATCGTGTCTTCAAGCACTAACATTGGGGAACAAGAGCTTTGTTATCATACCCTCTCTTTTCCTTTCTCACATTACAGGTCTCCCATGGACCCTGATACAGACCTGCAGATGTGGAACTAAGTGAATCATGTCTTCAAGAGCTAACATTGGGGAACAAGAGCTTTGTTATCTTCTGCTCTGTTTTCTCTTCTCAGTTTACAGGTCTCCCGTGAAACCTGATACAGTCCTGGAGATGTGGAACTAAGTGAATCGTGTCTTCAAGCGCTAACATTGGGGAACAAGAGCTTTGTTATCTTCCGCTCTCTTTTCTCTTCTCACTTTACAGGTCTCCCGTGGACCCTGATACAGTCCTAGAGATGTGGAACTAAGGGCATGGTGTATTCAAGGGCTAACATTGGGGAACAACAGCTTAGTGATCGTCCCCTCTCTTTTCTCTTGTCACATTACCGGTCTCCCGTGGACCCTGATACAGTCCTGGAAATATGGAACTAAGTGAATCGTGTCTTCAAGCGCTAACATTGGGGAACAAGACCTTTTTTATCGTCCCCTCTCTTTTCTCACTTTAGAAGTCTCCCTTGGACCCTGATACAGACCTCGAGATGTGTAACTAAATGAATAGTGTCTTCAAGCGCTAACATTGGGGAACAAGAACTTAGGAATCTTCCGCTCTGTTTTCTCTTCTCACTTTACAGGTCTCCCGTGGACCCTATTACAGTCCTAGAGATGTAGAACTAAATGAATAGTGTCTTCAAGCGCTAACATTGGGGAACAAGAGTTTTGGTATCTTCCGCTCTGTTTTCTCTTCTCACTTTACAGATCTCCCATGGACCCTGATACAGTCCTGGAGATGTGGAACTAAGGGAATCGTGTCTTCAAGGGCTAACATTGGGGAACAAGAGCTTTGTGATCGTCACCTCTCTTTTCTCTTCTAACATTACCGGTCTCCCGTGGACCCTGATACAGTCCTGGAGATATGGAATTAAATTTATCATGTCTTCAAGCACTAACATTGGGGAACAAGAGCTTTGTTATCTTCCGCTCTCTTTTCTCTTCTCACTTTACAGGTCTCCCGTGGACCCTGATACCGTCCTCGAGATGTGGAACTAAGGGCATGGTGTATTCAAGGGCTAACATTGGGGAACAACAGCTTAGTGATCGTCCCCTCTCTTTTCTCTTGTCACATTACCGGTCGCCCGCGGACCCTGATACAGTCCTGGAAATGTGGAACTAAGTGAATCGTGTCTTCAAGCGCTAACATTGGGGAACCAGACCTTTTTTATCGTCCCCTTTCTTTTCTCACTTTACAAGTCTCCCGTGGAGACTGATACAGTCCTGGAGATGTGGAACTAAGTGAATAATGTCTTCAAGCGCTTACATGGCGGAACAAGAGCTTTGGTATCTTCTGCTCTCTTTTCTCTTCTCACTTTACTGGTCTCCCGTGGACCCTGATAAAGTACTGTAGTTGTGGAACTAAATGAAAATTCTCTCAAGCGCTAACATTGGGAAAAAAGAGCTTTGTTATCGTCCCCTCTCTTATCTCTTCTCACATTACAGGTCTCCCATGGAACCTGTTACAGTCCTGGAGTTGGGGAACTATGTTAATCGTGTCTTCAAGGGCTAACAATGGGAAACAAGAGCTTTGTTATCATCCCCTCTCTTTTGTCTTCTCACTTTGCATGTCTAACGTGAACCCGGATACACTCCTGGAGATATGCAAATAAATGAATCGTGTCTTCAAGCCCTAACATTGGGGAAGAAGAGCCTTGTTATCGTACCCTCTGTTTTCTCTTCTCACATTACAGGTCTCCCGTGGACTCTGATACAGTCCTGGAGATGTGGAACTAAGTGAATCGTGTCTTCAAGCGCTAACATTGGGGAACACGAGCTTTGTTGTTTTCCGCTTTCATTTCTCTTCTCACATTACAGGTCTCCCGTGGACCCTGATACAGTCCTGGAGATGTGGAACTAAGTGAATCATGTGTTGAAGCGCTTAAATTGGGGAAGAAGAGCGTTGCTTTTGTCCTCTCTCTTTTCTCTTCTCACATTACAGGACTCCCGTGGACTCTGATACAGGCCTGGAGATGTAGAACAAAGTGAATCGTGTCTTCAAGCGCTAACATTGGGGAACAAGAGCTTTGTTATGGTCCGCTCTCCTTTCTCTTCTCACTTTACAGGTCTCCCGTTGACCCTGATACAGTCCTGGAGATGTGGAACTAAGGGAATCGTGTCTTCAACGGCTAACATTGGGGAACAAGAGCTTTGTGATCGTCACCTCTCTTTTGTCTTCTAACATTACCGGACTCCCGTGGACCCTGATACAGTCCTGGAAATGTGGAACTAAGTGAATCGTGTCTTCAAGCTCTAACATTGGGGAACAAGACCTTTTTTATGGTCCCGTCTCTTTTGTCACTTTACAATTCTCCCTTGGACCCTGATACAGTCCTGGAGATGTGGAACTAAATGAATAGTGTCTTCAAGAGCTGACATTGGGGAATAAGAGCTTTGTTATATTCCGCTCTCTTTTCTCTTCTCACTTTACAGGTCTCCCGTGGACCCTGATACAGTCCTGGAGATGTGGAACAAAGTGAATCGTGTTTTCAATCGCTAACATTGGAGAACAAGAGCTTTGTTATCCTTCCCTCTCTTTTCTCTTCTCACATTAAAGATCTCCCGTGGACCCTGCTACAGTCCTGGAGATGTGGAAATAAATGAATAGGGCCTTCAAGCAATAACATTGTGGAACAAGAGCTTTGTTATCGTCCCCTCTCTTTTCTCTTCTCCCATTACAGGTCTCCCATGGACCCTGCTACAGTCCTGGAAATGTGGAACTAATTGAATCGTATCTTCAAGCGCTAACATTGGGAAACAAGAGCTTTGTTATCTTCTGCTCTCTTTTCTCTTCTCACTTTACAGGTCTACCGTAGACCCTGATAAAGTACTGTAGATGTGGAACTAAATGAAAATTCTCTCAAGCGCTAACATTGGGGAACAAGAGCTTTATTACCGTCCCCTCTCTTTTCCCTTCTAACGTTACAGATCTCCCGTGGACGCTGATACAGGCCTGTAGATGTGGAACTAAATGGATAGTGCCTACAAGCAGTAACATTGGGGAACAAGAGCTTTGTTATCGTCCCCTCTCTTTTCTCTTCTCACATTACAGATCTCCGGTGGACACTCTTACAGTCCTGGAGATGTGGAACTATGTTAATCGTGTCTTCAAGCGCTAAGAATGGGAAACAGGAGCTTTGATATCGTCCCTTCTCTTTTCTCTTCTCTATTACAGATCTCCCGTGAACCCTGATACACTCCTGGAGATGTGGAACTAAGAGAATCGGATTTTCAAGAACTAACATTGGGGAACAAGAGCTTTGTTATCATCCCCTCTCTTTTCTCGTCTCACTTTCCTGGTCTCCCGTGGACACGGATACAGTCCTGGAGATATGGAATTAAATGAATCGTGTCTTCAAGCACTAACATTGGGGAACAAGAGCTTGTTATCATACCCTCTCTTTTTTCTTCTCACATTACAGGTCTCCCATGGACCCTGATACAGACCTGCAGATGTGGAACTAAGTGAATCGTGTCTCCAAGCGCTAACATTGGGGAACAAGAGCTTTGTTATCTTCCGCTCTGTTTTCTCTTCTCACTTTACAGGTCTCTCGTGAACCCTGATACAGTCCTGGAGATGTGGAACTAAGTGAATCGTGTCTTCAAGCGCTAACATTGGGGAACAAGAGCTTTGTTATCTTCCGCTCTCTTTTCTCTTCTCACTTTACAGGTCTCCTGTGGACCCTGATACAGTCCTAGAGATGTGGAACTAAAGGCATGGTGTATTCAAGGGCTAACATTGGGGAACAAGAGTTTAGTGATCGTCCCCTCTCTTTTCTCTTGTGACATTACCGGTCTCCCGTGGACCCTGATACAGTCCTGGAAATGTGGAACTAAGTGAATCGTGTCTTCAAGCGCTAACATTGGGGAACAAGACCTTTTTTATCGTCCCCTCTCTTTTCTCACTTTAGAAGTCTCCCTTGGACCCTGATACAGACCTCGAGATGTGTAACTAAATGAATATTGTCTTCAAGTGCTAACATTGGGGAACAAGAGCTTTGGTATCTTCCGCTCTGTTTTCTCTTCTCACTTTACAGGTCTCCCGTGGACCCTATTACCGTCTTAGAGATGTAGAACTAAATGAATAGTGTCTTCAAGCGCTATCATTGGGGAACAAGAGTTTTGGTATCTTCCGCTCTGTTTTCTCTTCTCACTTTACAGGTCTCCCGTGGACACTGGTACAGTCTTGGGGATGTGGAACAAAGTGAATCGTGTCTTCAAGCGCTAACATTGGGGAACAAGAGCTTTTCTATCGTTCCCTCTCTTTTCTCTTCTCACATTACAGATCTCCCATGGACCCTGATACAGTCCTGGAGATGTGGAAATAAGGGAATCGTGTCTTCAAGGTCTAACATTGGGGAACAAGAGCTTTGTGATCGTCACCTCTCTTTTCTCTTCTAACATTACCGGTCTCCCGTGGACCCTGATACAGTCCTGGAGATATGGAATTAAATTTATCGTGTCTTCAAGCACTAACATTGGGGAACAAGAGCTTTGTTATCTTCCGCTCTCTTTTCTCTTCTCACTTTACAGGTCTCCCGTGGACGCTGATACCGTCCTGGAGATGTGGAACTAAGGGCATGGTGTATTCAAGGGCTAACATTGGGGAACAACAGCTTAGTGATCGTCCCCTCTCTTTTCTCTTGTCACATTACCGGTCTCCCGTGGACCCTGATACAGTCCTGGAAATGTGGAACTAAGTGAATCGTGTCTTCAAGCGCTAACATTGGGGAACAAGACCTTATTTATCGTCCCCTCTCTTTTCTCACTTTACAAGTCTCCCTTAGACCCTGATACAGACCTGGAGATGTGGAACTAAATGAATAGTGTCTTCAAGCACTACCATTGGGGAACAAGAGCTTTGTTATCTTCCGCTCTCTTTTCTCTTCTCACTTTACAGGTCTCCCGTGGACCCTGATACATTCCTGGAAATGTGGAACTAAGTGAATCGTGTCTTCAAGCGCTAACATTGTGGAACAAGATCTTTTTTATCGTCCCCTTTCTTTTCTCACTTTACAAGTCTCCCTTGGAGCCTGATACAGTCCTGGAGATTTGGAACTAAGTGAATAATGTCTTCAAGCGCTTACATGGGGGAACAAGAGTTTGTTATCTTCCTCTCTCTTTTCTCTTCTCATTTTACAGGTATCCCATGGACCCTAATACAGTCCTGGAGATGTAGCACTAAATGAGTAGTGTCTTCAAGCGCTAACATTGGGGAACAAGAGTTTTGGTATCTTCCGCTCTCTTTTCCCTTCTCACTTTACAGGTCTCCCGTGGACCCTGCTACAGTCCTGGAGATGTGGAACTAATTGTGTCATGTCTTCAAGCGCTAACATTGGGGAACAAGAGCTTTGGTATCTTCTGCTCTCTTTTCTCTTCTCACTTTACTGGTCTCCCGTGGACCCTGATAAAGTACTGTAGATGTGGAACTAAATGAAAATTCTCTCAAGCGCTAACATTGGGAAACAAGAGCTTTTTTATCGTCCCCTCTCTTTTCTCTTCTCATATTACAGGTCTCCCATGGAACCTGTTACAGTCCTGGAGTTGTGGAACTATGTTAATCGTGTCTTCAAGCGCTAACAATGGGAAAGAAGAGCTTTGTTATCATCCCCTCTCTTTTGTCTTCTCACTTTGCATATCTAACGTGAACCCGGATACACTCCTGGAGATATGCAAATAAATGAATCGTGTCTTCAAGCCCTAACATTGGGGAAAAAGAGCCTTGTTATCGTACCCTCTGTTTTCTCTTCTCACATTACAGGTCTCCCGTGGACCCTGATACAGTCCTGGAGATGTGGAACTAAGTGAATCGTGTCTTCAAGCGCTAACATTGGGGAACAAGAGCTTTGTTGTTTTCCGCTTTCTTTTCTCTTCTCACTTTACAGGTCTCCCGTTGACCCTGATACAGTCCTGGAGATGTGGAACTAAATGAATGATTTCTTCAAGCGCTAAAATTGGGGAACAAGAGCTTAGTTATCTTCTGCTCTCTTTTCTCTTCTCACTTTACAGGTCTCCCGTGGACCCTGATAAAGTACTGTAGATGTGGAACTAAATGAAAATTCTCTCTAACGCTAACATTGGGGAACAAGAGCTTTATTACCGTCCCCTCTCTTTTCCCTTCTAACATTACAGATTTCCCGTGGACCCTGATACAGGCCTGGAGATGTGGAACTAAATGAATAGTGCCTACAAGCAGTAACATTATGGAACAAGAGCTTTGTTATCGTCCCCTCTCTTTTCTCTTCTCACATTACAGATCTCCGCTGGACACTCTTACAGTCCTGGAGATGTGGAACTATGTTAATCGTGTCTTCAAGCGCTAACAATGGGAAACAGGAGCTTTGATATCGTCCCTTCTCTTTTCTCTTCTCATATTACAGATCTCCCGTGAGCCCTGATACACTCTTGGAGATGTGGAACTAAGAGAATCGGATTTTCAAGAACTAACATTGGGGAACAAGAGCTTTGTTATCATCCCCTCTCTTTTCTCTTCTCACTTTGCAGGTCTCCCGTGGACCCTGATACAGTCCTGGAGATATGGAATTAAATGAATCGTGTCTTCAAGCACTAACATTAGGGAACAAGAGCTTTGTTATCATACCCTCTCTTTTCTCTTCTCACTTTGCAGGTCTCCCGTGGACCCGGATACAGTCCTGGAGATATGGAATTAAATTTATCGTGTCTTCAAGCACTAACATTGGGGAACAAGAGCTTTGTTATCGTACTCTCTCTTTTCTCTTCTCACATTACAGGTGTACCGTGGACATTAGATACAGTCCTGGAGATGTGCGACTAAGTGACTCGTGTCTTCAATCGCTAACATTGGGGAACAAGAGCTTTGTGATCGTCCCCTCTCTTTTATCTTCTCACATTACAGGTCTCCTGTGGACCCTGCTACAGTCCTGGTGGTGTGGAACTAAATGAATCGTGTCTTCAAGCGCTAACATGGGGGAACAAGAGCTTTGTTATCTTCTGCTTTCTTTTCTCTTCTCACTTTACAGGTCTCCCTTGGACCCTGATACAGTCCTGTAGATGTGGAACTAAATGAATAGTGCCTTCAAGCGCTAACATTGGGGAGCAAGAGCTTTGTTATCTTCCCCTCTCTTTTCCCTTCTCACATTACAGATTCTCCCGTGGACCCTGATAGAGGCCTGCAGAAGTGGAACTGAATGAATACTGCCTACAAGCACTAACATTGGGGAATAAGAGCTTTGTTATCTTCCACTCTGTTTTCTCTTCTGACTTTACAGGTCTCCCGTGGACGCTGATACAATCCTGGAGATGTGGAACTAAGTGAATCGTGTCTTCAAGCGCTAACATTGGGGAACAAGAGCTTTGTTATCTTCCGCTCTCTTTTCTCTTCTCACTTTACAGGTCTCCCGTGGTTCTCTTCTCACTTTACAGGTCTCCCGTGGTCCCTGATACAGTCCTGGAGATGTGGAACTAAGTGAATCGTGTCTTCAAGGGCTAACATTGGGGAACATGAGCATTGTTATCGTCCCCTCTCTTTTCTCATGTAACATTACAGGGCTCCCGTGGACCCTGATACAGTCCTGGAAATGTGGACCTAAGTGAATCGTGCCTTCAAGCGCTAACATTGGGGAACAAGTCCTTTTTTATCGTCCCCTCTCTTTTCTCACTTTACAAGTCTCCCTTGAACACTGATACAGTCCTGGAGGTGTGGAACTAAATGAATAGTGTCTTCAAGCGCTAACATTTGGGAACAAGAGCTTTGTTACCTTCTGCTCTCTTTTCCCTTCTAAATTTACAGGTCTCCCGTGGACCCTGATACAGTCCTGAGATGTGGAACTAAGTGAATCGTGTCTTCAAGTGGTAACATTCGGGAACAAGAGCTTTGTTATCGTCCCCTCTCTTTTCTCTTCTCATATTAGAGATCTCCCGTGGACCCTGATACAGTCCTGGAGATATGGAATTAAATTTATCGTGTCTTCAAGCACTAACATTGGGGAACAAGAGCTTTGTCATCGTACTCTCTCTTTTGTCTTCTCACATTACAGGTCTCCCGTGGACACTGATACAGTCCTGGAGATGTGGGACTAAGTGACTCGTGTCTTCAACCGCTAACATTGGGGAACAAGAGCTTTGTTGTTTTCTGCTCTCTTTTGTCTTCACACTTTATAGGTCTCCCGTGGACCCTGATACAGTCCTGGAGATGTGGAACTAAGTGAATCATGTCTTCAAGCGCTAAAATTGGGGAACTAGAGCTTTGTTATCTTAAACTCTCTTTTCTCTTCTCACTTTACAGGTCTCCCGTTGACCCTGATACAGTCCTGGAGATGTGGAACTAAGGGAATCGTGTCTTCAAGGGCTAACATTGGGCAACAAGAGTTTTGTGATCATCCCCTCTCGTTTATCTTGTCACAGTACAGGTCTCCAGTGGACCCTGATACAGTCCGGGAAATATGGAACTAAGTGAATCGTGTCTTCAAGCGCTAACATTGGGGACCAAGACCTTTTTTATCGTCCCCTCTCTTTTCTCACTTTCCAAGTCTCCCTTGGGCGCTGATACGGTCCTGGAGATGTGGAACTAAATGAATAGTGTCTTCCAGCGCGAACATTGGTGAACAAGAGCTTTGATATATTCTGCTCTCTTTTCTCTTCTCAATTTACACGTCTCCCGTGGACCCTGATACAGTCCTGAGATGTGGAACTAAGTGAATCGTGTCTTCAAGCGCTAACATTGGGGAACGAGCTTTGTTATCTTCCGCTCTCTTTTCTCTTCTCACTTTACAGTTCTCCCGTGGACCCTAATACAGTCCTAGAGATGTAGAACTAAATGAATAGTGTCTTCAAGCGCTAACATTGGGGAACAAGTTTTTTGGTATCTTCCGCTCTCTTTTCTCTTCTCACTTTGCAGGTCTCTCGTGGACTCTGATACAGTCCTGGATATGTGGAACAAAGTGAATCGTGTCTTCAAGCACTAACATTGGGGAACAAGAGCTTTGTTATCTTCTGCTCTCTTTTCTCTTCTCACTTTACAGGTCTCTCGTGGACCCTGATAAAGTACTGTAGATGTGGAACTAAATGAAAATTCTCTGAAGCGCTAACATTGGGGTACAAGAGTTTGTTACCGTCCCCTCTCTTTTCCCTTCTTACATTACAGATCTCCCGTGGACACTGATACAGGCCTGGAGATGTGGAACTAAATGAATAGTGCCTACAAGCAGTAACATTGGGGAACAAGAGCTTTGTTTTCGTCCCCTCTCTTTTCTCTTCTCACATTACAGGTCTACCGTGAACCTGACACAGTCCTGGAGATGTGGAAGTAAGTGAATCGTGTCTTCAAGCGCCAACATTGGGGAACAAGAGCTTTGTTATTTTCCGCTCTCTTTTCTCTTCTCACTTTACAGGTCTCCCGTGGACCCTGATACTGTCTCTGGAGATTAGAACTAAGGGAATCGTGTATTCAAGGGCTAAGATTGGGGAACAAGAGCTTTGTGATCGTCCCCTCTCTTTTCTCTTGTCAGGTTAACGGTCTCCCGTGGACACTGATACCGTCCTGGAAATGTGGCGCTAAGTGAATCGTGTCTTCAATCGCTAACATTGGGAAACAAGACCTTTTTTATCATCCCCTCTCTTTTCTCACTTTACAGTCTCCCTTGGACCCTGGTACAGTCCTGGAAATGTGGAACAAAGAGAATCGTGTCCTCAAGTGCTAACATTGGGGAACAAGAGCTTTGTTATCGTCCCCTCTCTTTTCTCTTCTCACATTACAGATCTCCCGTAGACACTGCTACAGGCCTGGAGATGTGGAAATAAATGAATAGTGCCTTCAAGCACTAACATTGGGGAACAAGAGGTTTGTTATCGTACCCTCTCTTTTCTCTTCTCACATTAGAGATCTCCCGTGCACTCTGATACAATCCTGGAGATATGGAATTAAATTTATCGTATCTTCAAGCACTAACATTGGGGAACAAGAGCTTTGTTATCGTCCCCTCTCTTTTCTCTTCTCACATTACAGGTCTCCCGTGGACCCTGCTACAGTCCTGGAGATGTGGAACTAATTGAATCGTGTCTTCAAGCGCTAACATTGGGGAACAAGAGCTTTGTTATCTTCTGCTCTCTTTTCTCTTCTCACTTTGCAGGTCTCCCGTGGACCCTGATAGAGTCCTGGAGATGTGGAACTAAGTGAATCTTGTCTTCAAGCTCTAACATTGGGGAACAAGAGCTTTGTTATTTTCCGCTCTCTTTTCTCTTCTCACTTTACAGGTCTCCCGTGGACCCTGATACAGTCCTGGAGATGTGGAACTAAGGGAATCGTGTCTTCAAGGGCTAACATTGGGGAACAAGAGCGTTGTTTTTGTCCTCTCTCTTTTCTCTTCTAACATTACCGATCTCCCGTGGACCCTGATACAGTCCTGGAGATATGGAATTAAATTTATCGTGTCTTCAAGCACTAACATTGGGGAACAAGAGTTTTGTTATCGTACTCTCTCTTTTCTCTTCTCACATTACAGGTCTACCGTGGACCCTGATACACTCCTGGAGATGAGGGACTAAGTGACTCGTGTCTTCAAGCGCTAACATTGGGGAATTACAGCTTTGTTATCTTCCACTCACTTTTCTCTTCTCACTGTACAGGTCTCCAGTGGACACTGATACATTCCTGGAGATGTGGAACTAAGGGAATCGTGTCTTCAAGGGGTAACATTGGGGAACAAGAGGTTTGTTACCGTCCCCTCTCTTTTCCCTTCTAACATTACAGATCTCCCGTGGACCCTGATACAGTCCTGGAGATGTGGAACTAAATGAATAGTGTCTTCAAGCGCTAACATTGTGGAACAAGAGTTTTGGTACCTTCAGCCCTCTTTTCTCTTCTCACTTTATAGGTATCCCGTGTACCCTAATACAGTCCTGGAGATGTAGCACTAAATAAATAATGTCTTCAAGCGCTAACATTGGGGAACAAGAGTTTCGGTATCTTCCGCTCTCTTTTCGCTTCTCACTTTACAGGTCTCCCGTGGACCCTGATACAGTCCTGGAGATGTGGAACAAAGTGAATCGTGTCTTCAAGCGCTAACATTGGGGAAGAAGATCTTTTTTATCGTCCCCTCTCTTTCCTCACTTTACAAGTCTCCCTTGGACCCTGATACAGTCCTGGAGATATGGAACTAAATGAATAGTGTCTTGCAATGCTAACATTGGGGAACAAGAGCTTTGTTATTGTCCCCTCTCTTTTCTCTTCTCACATTACCGATCTCCCATGGACCCTGATACAATCCTGGAGATATGGAATTAAATTTATCGTGTCTTCAAGCACTAACATTGGGGAACAAGAGCTTTGTTACCGTCCCCTCTCTTTTCCCTTCTAACATTACAGATCTCCCGTGGACCCTGATACAGTCCTGGAGATGTGGAACTAAATGAATAGTGCCTACAAGGAGTAACATTGGGGAACAAGAGCTTTGTTATCGTCCCCTCTCTTTTCTCTTCTCACTTTGCAGGTCTCCCGTGGACCCTGATACAGTCCTGGAGATATGGAAATAAATGAATCGTGTCTTCAAGCACTAACATTGGGGAACAAGAGCTATGTTATCATACCCTCTCTTTTCTCTTCTCACTTTGCAGGTCTCCTGTGGACCCGGATACAGTCCTGGAGATATGGAATTAAATGAATCATGTATTCAAGCACTAACATTGGGGAACAAGAGCTTTGTTATTATACCCTCTCTTTTCTCTTCTCACATTACAGGTCTCCCATGGACCCTGATACAGTCCTGGAGATATGGAATTAAATGAATCGTGTCTTCAAGCACTATCTTTGGGGAACAAGAGCTTTGTTATCATCCCGTCTCTTTTCTCTTCTCACTTTACAGCTCTCCCGTGGACCCTGACACAGTCCAGGAGATGTGGAACTAAGTGAATCGTGTCCTCAAGCGCTTAAATTGGGGAACAAGAGCATTGTTTTTGTCCTCTCTCTTTTGTCTTCTACCATTACAGGTCTCCCGTGGGCCCTGATACAGGCCTGGAGATGTAGAACAAAGTGAATCGTGTCTTCAAGCGATAACATTGAGGAACAAGAGCTATGTTATCATACCCTCTCTTTTCTCTTCTCACATTACAGGTCTCCCATGGACACTGATACAAACCTGGAGATGAGGATCTTAATGAATCGTATCTTCAAGCGCTAACATTGGGGAACAAGAGCTTTGTTGTTTTCCGCTCTCTTTTCTCTTCTCACTTTACAGGTCTCCCGTGGACTCTGATACAGTCCAGGAGATGTGGAACTAAGTGAATCGTGTCTTCAAGCGCTAACATTGGGGAACAAGAGCTTTGTTATCTTCCGCTCTCTTTTCTCTTCTCACTTTACAGGTCTCTTGTGGACCCTGATACAGTCCTGGAGATGTGGAACTAAGGGAATCGTGTCTTCAAGGGCTAACATTGGGGAACAAGAGCTTTGTTTTCATCCACTCTCTTTTCTCTTCTCACATTACCGGTCTCCCGTGGACCCTGATACAGTCCTGGAGATATGGAATTAAATTTATCGTGTCTTCAAGCACTAACATTGGGGAACAAGAGCTTTGTTATCGTACTCTCTCTTTTCTCTTCTCACATTACAGGTCTACCTTGGACCCTGATACAGTCCTGGAGATGTGGGACTAAGTGAATCGTGTCTTCAATCGCTAATATTGGGGAACTAGAGCTTGGTTATCTTCCACTGTCTTTTCTCTTCTCAGTGTACAGGTCTCCAGTGGACACTGATACAGTCCTGGAGATGTGGAACTAAGGGAATCGTGTCTTCAAGGGCTAACATTGGGGAACAAGAGTTTTGTGATCGTCCCCTCTGTTTTCTCTTGTCACATTACAGGTCTCCCGTTTATCCTGATACAGTCCTGGAAATGTGGAACTATGTGAATCGTGTCTTCAAGCGCTAATATTGGGGAATAAGAACTTTTTTATCGTGCCCTCTCTTTTCTCACTTTACAAGTCTCCCTTGGACCCTGATACAGACCTGGAGATGTGGAACTAAATGAATAGTGTTTTGCAGCGCTAACATTGGGGAACAAGAGCTTTCTTATCGTACTCTCTCTTTTCTCTTCTCACATTACAGGTCTACCGTGGACCCTGATACAGTCCTGGAGATGCGGAACTAAATGAATAGTGTCTTCAAGCGCTAACATTGGGGAACAAGAGTTTTGGTATCTTCCGCCCTCTTTTCTCTTCTCACTTTACAGGTCTCCCGTGGACCCTAATACAGTCCTGGAGATGTAGCAGTAAATGAATAATGTCTTCAAGCGCTAACATTTGGGAAGAAGAGTTTCGGTATCTTCCGCTCTCTTTTCTCTTCTCACTTTACAGGTCTCCCGTGGACCCTGATACAGTCCTGGAGATGTGGAACAAAGTGAATCGTGTCTTCAAGCGCTAACATTGGGGAAAAAGATCTTTTTTATCGTCCCCTCTCTTTTCTCACTTTACAAGTCTCCCTTGGATCCTGATACAGTTCTGGAGATGTGGAACTAAATGAATAGTGTCTTGCAGCGCTAACATTGGGGAACAAGAGCTTTGTTATCGTCCCCTCCCTTTTCTCTTCTCACATTACCGACCTCCCGTGGACCCTGATACAATCCTGGAGATATGGAATTAAATTTATCGTGTCTTCAAGCACTAACATTGGGGAACAAGAGCTTTGTTACCTTCCCCTCTCTTTTCTCTTCTCACATTACAGATCTCCGGTGGACACTGTTACATTCCTGGAGATGTGGAACTATGTTAATCCTGTCTTCAAGCGCTAACAATGGGAAACAGGAGGTTTGATATCGTCCCTTCTCTTTTCTGTTTTCATATTACAGATCTCCCGTGAACCCTGATACACTCCTGGAGATGTGGAACTAAGACAATCGGATTTTCAAGAACAAACATTGGGGAACAAGAGCTTTGTTATCGTCCCCTCTCTTTTCTCTTCTCACTTTGCAGGTCTCCCGTGGACCCTGATACAGTCCTGGAGATATGGAATTAAATGAATCGTGTCTTCAAGCACTAACATTGGGGAACAAGAGCTTTGTTATCATACCCTCTCTTTTCTCTTCTCACTTTGCAGGTCTCCCGTGGACCCGGATACAGTCCTGGAGATATGGAATTAAATGAATCGTGGCTTCAAGCACTAAAATTGGGGAACAAGAGCTTTGTTATTATACCCTCTCTTTTCTCTTCTCACATTACAGATCTCCCATGGATCCTGATACAGTCTTGCAGATATGGAACTAAGTGAATCGTGTCTTCACGTGCTAACATTGGGGAACAAGAGCTTTGTTGTTTTCCACTCTCTTTTCTCTTCTCAGTTTACAGGTCTCCCGTGGACCCTGATACAGTCCTGGAGATGTGGAACTAAGTGAATCGGTTCTTCAAGCGCTTAAATTGGGGAACAAGAGCTTTGATATTGTCCTCTCTCTTTTCTCTTCTCACATTACTGGTCTCCCGTGGACCCTGATACAAGCCTGGAGATGTAAAACAAAGTGAATCGTGTCTTCAAGCGCTAACATTGTGGAACAAGAGCTTTGTATTCGTCCCCTCTCTTTTCTCTTCTCACATTACAGGTCTCCCGTGGACATAGATACAATCCTGGAGATGTGGAACTAAGTGAATGGTGTCTTCAAGCGTTAATATTGGGTAACAAGAGTTTCGGTATCTTCCGCTCTCTTTTCTCTTCTCACTTTACAGGTCTCCCGTGGACCCTGATACAGTCCTGGAGATGTGGAACAAAGTGAATCGTGTCTTCAAGCGCTAACATTGGGGAAAAAGATCTTTTTTATCGTCCCCTCTCTTTTCTCACTTTACAAGTCTCCCTTGGACCCTGATACAGTCCTGGAGATGTGGAACTAAATGAATATTGTCTTGCAGCGCTAACATTGGGGAACAAGAGCTTTGTTATCGTCCCCTCTCTTTTCTCTTCTCACATTACCGATCTCCCGTGGACCCTGATACAATCCTGGAGATATGGAATTAAATTTATCGTGTCTTCAAGCACTAACATTGGGGAACAAGAGCTTTGTTACCGTCCCCTCTCTTTTCCCTTCTAACATTACAGATCTCCCGTGGACCCTGATACAGGCCTGGAGATGTTCAACTAAATGAATAGTCCCTACAAGCAGTAACATTGGGGAACAAGAGCTTTGTTATCGTCCCCTCTCTTTTCTCTTCTCACATTACAGGTCTCCCATGGACCCTGATACAGTCCTGCAGATATGGAACTAAGTGAATCGTGTCTTCACGTGCTAACATTGGGGAACAAGAGCTTTGTTGTTTTCCACTCTCTTTTCTCTTCTCAGTTTACAGGTCTCCCGTGGACCCTGATACAGTCCTGGAGATGTGGAACTAAGTGAATCGGTTCTTCAAGCGCTTAAATTGGGGAACAAGAGCTTTGATATTGTCCTCTCTCTTTTCTCTTCTCACATTACTGGTCTCCCGTGGACCCTGATACAGGCCTGGAGATGTAGAACAAAGTGAATCGTGTCTGCAAGCGCTAACATTGGGGAACAAGAGCTTTGTTATGGTCCGCTCTCTTTTCTCTTCTCACTTTACAGGTCTCCCGTTGACCCTGATACAGTCCTGGAGATGTGGAACTAAGGGAATCGTGTCTTCAAGGGCTAACATTGGGGAACAAGAGCTTTGTTATCTTCCGCTCTGTTTTCTCTTCTCACTTTACAGATCTCCCGTGAACCCTGATACAGTCCTGGAGATGTGGAACTAAGTGAATCGTGTCTTCAAGCGCTAACATTGGGGAACAAGAGTTTTGTTATCTTCCACTCTCTTTTCTCTTCTCACTTTACAGGTCTCCCGTGGACGCTGATACCGTCCTGGAGATGTAGAACTAAGGGCATGGTGTATTCAAGTGCTAACATTGGGGAACAAGAGTTTAGTGATCGTCCCCTCTCTTTTCTCTTGTCACATTTTCGGTCTCCCGTGGACCCTGATACAGTCCTGGAAATGTGAAATTAAGTGAATCGTGTCTTCAAGCGCTAACATTGGGGAACAAGATCTTTTTTATCGTCCCCTCTCTTTTCTCACTTTACAAGTCTCCCTTGGACCCTGATACAGACCTGAAGATGTGGAACTAAATGAATAGTGTCTTCAAGCGCTAACATTTGGGAACAAGAGCTTTGATATCTTCCGCTCTCTTTTCTCTTCTCACTTTACAGGTCTCCCGTGGACCCGATTACAGTCCTAGAGATGTAGAACTAAATGAATAGTGTCTTCAAGTGCTAACATTGGGGAAAAAGAGTTTTGGTATCTTACGCTCTCTTTTCTCTTCTCACTTTACAGGTCTCCCGTGGACACTGGTACAGTCCTGGAGATGTGGAACTAAGTGAATCGGGTCTTTATGCTCTTACATTGGGGAACAAGAGCTTTGTTATCGTCCCCTCTCTTTTCTCTTCTCACATTAGAGATCTCCCTTGCACCCTGATACAGTCCTGGAGATATGGAATTAAATTTATCGTGTCTTCAAGCACTAACATTGGGGAACAAGAGCTTTGTTATCCTCCCCTCTCTTTTCTCTTCTAACATTACAGGTCTCCCGTGGACCCTGCTACAGTCCTGGAGATGTGGAACGAATTGAATCGTGTCTTCAAGCACTAACATTGGGGAACAAGAGCTTTGTTATCTTCTGCTCTCTTTTCTCTTCTCACTTTACAGGTGTCCCGTGGACACTGATAAAGTACTGTAGATGTGGAACTAAATGAAAATTTTCTCAAGCGCTAACATTCGGGAACAGGAGCTTTGTTATCGTCCCCTCTCTTTTCCCTTCTCACATTACAGATCTCCCGTGGACCCTGATACAGGCCTGGAGATGTGGAACTAAATTAATAGTGCCTACAAGAAGTAACATTGGGGAACAAGAGCTTTGTTATCGACCCCTCTCTTTTCTCTTCTCACTTTACAGGTCTCCCGTGGATCCTTTTACAGTCCTGAAGATGTGGAACTATGTTAATCGTGTCTTCAAGTGCTAACAATGGGAAACAAGAGCTTTGATATCGTCCCTTCTCTGTTCTCATCTCACATTACAGGTCTCCCGTGGACCCTGATACAATCCTGTAGATGTGGAACTAAGCGAATTGCGTTTTCAAGCTCTAATATTGGGGAACAAGAGCTTTGTTATCTTCCACTCTCCTTTCTCTTCTCACTTTACAGGTCTCCCTTGGACCCTGATAGAGTCCTGGAGATGTGGCACTAAATGAATCCTGTCTTCAAGCGCTAACATTGGGGAACAAGAGCTTTGTTATCTTCCGCTCTGTTTTCTCTCCTCACTTTACAGGTCTCCCGTGGACCCTGATACAGTCCTGGAGATGTGGAACTAATAGAATCCTGTCTTCAAGCGCTAACATTGCTGTACAAGAGCTTCGTTATCTTCCACTCTCTTTTCTCTTCTCACTTTACAGGTCTCCCGTGGACCCTGACACATTTCTGGAGATGTGGAACAAAGTGAATCGTGTCTTCAAGCGCTAACATTGGGGAACAAGAGCTTTGTTATCTTCTGCTCTCCTTTTTCTTCTCACTTTACCGGTCTCCCGTGGACACTGATAAAGTACTGTAGATGTGGAACTAAATGAAAATATTCTCAAGCGCGAACATTGGGGAACAAGAGCTTTGTTACCGTCCCCTCTCTTTTCACTTCTCACATTACAGATCTCCTGTGGACCCTGATACAGCCCTGGAGATGTGGAACTAAATTAATAGTGCCTAAAAGAAGTAACATTGGGAAACAAGAGCTTTGTTATCGTCCCCTCTCTTCTCTCTTCTCACATTACAGATCTCCGGTGGACACTGTTACAGTCCTGGAGATGTGGAAGTATGTTAATCGTGTCTTCAAGCGCTAAGAATGGACAACAGGAGCTTTGATATCGTCCCTTCTATTTTCTCTTCTCATATTACAGATCTCCCGTGAACCCTGATACAGTCCTGGAGATGTGGAACTAAGGGAATCGTGTCTTCAAGGGCTAACATTGGGGAAAAAGGCTTTGTGATCGTCACCTCTCTTTTCTCTTCTAACATTATCGGTCTCCCGTGGACACTGATACAGTCCTGGAGATATGGAATTAAATTTATCGTGTCTTCAAGCACTAACATTGGGGAACAAGAGCTTTGTTATCTTCCGCTCTGTTTTCTCTTCTCACTTTACAGGTCTCCCGTGGACGCTGATACCGTCCTGGAGATGTGGAACTAAGGGCATGGTGTATTCAAGGGCTAACATTGGGGAACAACAGCTTAGTGATCGTCCCCTCTCTTTTCTCTTGTCACATTACCGGTCTCCCGTGGACCCTGACACAGTCCTGGAAATGTGGAACTAAGTGAATCGTGTCTTCAAGCGCTAACATTGGGGAACAAGACCTTATTTATCGTCCCCTCTCTTTTCTCACTTTACAAGTCTCCCTTAGACCCTGATACAGAACTGGAGATGTGGAACTAAATGAATAGTGTCTTCAAGCACCAACATTGGGGAACAAGAGCTTTGGTATCTTCTGCTCTCTTTTCTCTTCTCACTTTACAGGTCTCCCGTGGACCCTGATACAGTCCTGGAAATGTGGAACTAAGTGAATCGTGTGTTGAAGCGCTTAAATTGGGGAACAAGAGAGTTGCCTTTGTCCTCTCTCTTTTCTCTTCTCACATTACAGGTCTCCCGTGGACCCTGATACAGGCCTGGAGATGTAGAAAAAAGTGAATCGTGTCCTCAAGTGCTAACATTGGGGAACAAGAGCTTTGTTATGGTCCGCTCTCTTTTCTCTTCTCACTTTACAGGTCTCCCGTTGACCCTGATACAGTCCTGGAGATGTGGAACTAAGGGAATCGTATGTTCAAGGGCTAACATTGGGGAACAAGAGCTTTGTGATCGTCACCTGTCTTTACTCTTCTAACATTACCGACTCCCGTGGACCCTGATACAGTCCTGGAAATGTGGAACTAAGTGAATCGTGTCTTCAAGCTCTAACATTGGGGAACAAGACCTTTTTTATCGTCCCCTCTCTTTTGTCACTTTACAATTCTCCCTTGGACCCTTATACAGTCCTGGAGATGCGGAACTAAATGAATAGTGTCTTCAAGAGCTTACATTGGGGAATAAGAGCTTTGTTATATTCCGCTCTCTTTTCTCTTCTCACTTTACAGGTCTCCCGTGGACCCTGATACAGTCCTGGAGATGTGGAACTAAATGAATGGTTTCTTCAAGCGCTAACATTGGGGAACAAGAGCTTTGTTATTTTCCGCTCTCTTTTCTCTTCTCACTTTACAGGTCTCCCGTGGACCCTAATACAGTCCTGGAGATGTGGAACTAAATGAATAGTGTCTTCAAGCGCTAACATTGGGGAACAAGAGCTTTGGTATTTTCCGCTCTCTTTTCTCTTCTCACTTTACAGGTCTCCCGTGGACCGTAATACAGTCCTGGAGATGTAGAACTAAATGATTAGTGTCTTCAAGCGCTATCTTTGGGGAACAAGAGTTTTCGTATCTTCCGCTCTCTTTTCTCTTCTCACTTTACAGGTCTCCCGTGGACCCTGATACAGTCCTGGAGATGTGGAACAAAGTGAATCGTGTTTTCAAGCGCTAACATTGGGGAACACGAGCTTTGTTATCCTTCCCTCTCTTTTCTCTTCTCACATTAAAGATCTCCCGTGGACACTGATACAGTCCTGGAGATGTGGAACTAAATGAATAGTGCCTTCTAGCAATAACATTGTGGAACAAGAGCTTTGTTATCGTCCCCTCTCTTTTCTCTTCTCCCATTACAGGTCTCCCATGGACCCTGCTACAGTCCTGGAAATGTGGAACTAATTGAATCGTGTCTTCAAGCGCTAACATTGGGGAACAAGAGCTTTGTTATCTTCTGCTCACTTTTCTCTTCTCACTTTACAGGTCTCCCGTGGACGCTGATAAAGTACTGTAGATGTGGAACTAAATGAAAATTCTCTCAAGCGCTAACATTGGGGAACAAGAGCTTTATTACCGTCTCCTCTCTTTTCCCTTCTAACATTACAGATCTCCCGTGGATCCTGATACAGGCCTGGAGATGTGGAACTAAATGAATAGTGCCTACAAGCAGTAACATTGGGGAACAAGAGCTTTGTTATCGTCCCCTCTGTTTTCTCTTCTCACAATACAGATCTCCGGTGGACACTGTTAGAGTCCTGGAGATGTGGAACTATGTTAATCGTGTCTTCAAGCGCTAACAATGGGAAACAGGAGCTTTGATATCGTCCCTTCTCTTTTCTCTTCTCATATTACAGATCTCCCGTGAATCCTGATACACTCCTGGAGATGTGGAACTAAGAGAATCGGATTTTCAAGAACTAACATTGGTGAACAAGAGCTTTGTGATCGTCACCTCTCTTTTCTCTTCTAACATTACCGGTCTCCCGTGGACCCTGATACAGTCCTGGAGATATGGAATTAAATTTATCGTGTCTTCAAGCACTAACATTGGGGAACAAGAGCTTTGTTATCTTCCGCTCTGTTTTCTCTTCTCACTTTACAGGTCTCCCGTGAAACCTGATACAGTCCTGGAGATGTGGAACTAAGTGAATCGTGTCTTCAAGCGCTAACATTGGGGAACAAGAGCTTTGTTATCTTCCGCTCTCTTTTCTCTTCTCACTTTACAGGTCTCCCGTGGACCCTGATACAGTTCTAGAGATGTGGAACTAAGGGCATGGTGTATTCAAGGGCTAACATTGGGGAACAAGAGCTTAGTGATCGTCCCCTCTCTTTTCTCTTGTCACATTACCGGTCTCCCGTGGACCCTGATACAGTCCTGGAAATATGGAACTAAGTGAATCGTGTCTTCAAGCGCTAACATTGGGGAACAAGACCTTTTTTATCGTCCCCTCTCTTTTCTCACTTTACAAGTCTCCCTTGGACCCTGATACAGACCTCGAGATGTGTAACTAAATGAATAGTGTCTTCAAGCGCTAACATTGGGGAACAAGAACTTAGGAATCTTCCGCTCTGTTTTCTCTTCTCACTTTACAGGTCTCCCATGGACCCTATTACAGTCCTAGAGATGTAGAACTAAATGAATAGTGTCTTCAAGCGCTAACATTGGGGAACAAGAGTTTTGGTATCTTCCGCTCTGTTTTCTCTTCTCACTTTACAGATCTCCCATGGACCCTGATACAGTCCTGGAGATGTGGAACTAAGGGAATCGTGTCTTCAAGGGCTAACATTGGGGAACAAGAGCTTTGTGATCGTCACCTCTCTTTTCTCTTCTAACATTACCGGTCTCCCGTGGACCCTGATACAGTCCTGGAGATATGGAATTAAATTTATCGTGTCTTCAAGCACTAACATTGGGGAACAAGAGCTTTGTTATCTTCCGCTCTGTTTTCTCTTCTCACTTTACAGGTCTCCCGTGGACCCTATTACAGTCGTAGAGATGTAGAACTAAATGAATAGTGTCTTCAAGCGCTAACATTGGGGAACAAGAGTTTTGGTATCTTCCGCTCTGTTTTCTCTTCTCACTTTACAGATCTCCCTTGGACCCTGATACAGTCCTGGAGATGTGGAACTAAGGGAATCGTGTCTTCAAGGGCTAACATTGGGGAACAAGAGCTTTGTGATCGTCACCTGTCTTTTCTCTTCTAACATTACCGGACTCCCGTGGACCCTGATACAGTCCTGGAAATGTGGAACTAAGTGAATCGTGTCTTCAAGCTCTAACATTGGGGAACAAGACCTTTTTTATCGTCCCCTCTCTTTTGTCACTTTACAATTCTCCCTTGGACCCTTATACAGTCCTGGAGATGCGGAACTAAATGAATAGTGTCTTCAAGAGCTTACATTGGGGAACAAGAGCTTTGTTATCTTCCGCTCTCTTTTCTCTTCTCACTTTACAGGTCTCCCGTGGATCCTAAAACAGTCCTGGAGATGTGGAACTAAATGAATAGTGTCTTCAAGCGCTAACATTGGGGAACAAGAGCTTTGGTATTTTCCGCTCTCTTTTCTCTTCTCACTTTACAGGTCTCCCGTGGACCGTAATACAGTCCTGGAGATGTAGAACTAAATGAGTAGTGTCTTCAAGCGCTATCTTTGGGGAACAAGAGTTTTCGTATCTTACGCTCTCTTTTCTCTTCTCACTTTACAGGTCTCCCGTGGACCCTGATACAGTCCTGGAGATGTGGAACAAAGTGAATCGTGTTTTCAAGCGCTAACATTGGGGAACACGAGCTTTGTTATCCTTCCCTCTCTTTTCTCTTCTCACATTAAAGATCTCCCGTGGACCCTGATACAGTCCTGGAGATGTGGAACTAAATGAATAGTGCCTTCTAGCAATAACATTGTGGAACAAGAGCTTTGTTATCGTCCCCTCTCTTTTCTCTTCTCCCATTACAGGTCTCCCATGGACCCTGCTACAGTCCTGGAAATGTGGAACTAATTGAATCGTTTCTTCAAGCGCTAACATTGGGGAACAAGAGCTTTGTTATCTTCTGCTCTCTTTTCTCTCCTCACTTTACAGGTCTCCCGTGGACGCTGATAAAGTACTGTAGATGTGGAACTAAATGAAAATTCTCTCAAGCGCTAACATTGGGGAACAAGAGCTTTATTACCGTCCCCTCTCTTTTCCCTTCTAACATTACAGATATCCCGTGGATCCTGATACAGGCCTGGAGATGTGGAACTAAATGAATAGTGCCTACAAGCAGTAACATTGGGGAACAAGAGCTTTGTTATCGTCCCCTCTGTTTTCTGTTCTCACAATACAGATCTCCGGTGGACACTGTTACAGTCCTGGAGATGTGGAACTATGTTAATCGTGTCTTCAAGCGCTAACAATGGGAAACAGGAGCTTTGATATCGTCCCTTCTCTTTTCTCTTCTCATATTACAGATCTCCCGTGAATCCTGATACACTCCTGGAGATGTGGAACTAAGAGAATCGGATTTTCAAGAACTAACATTGGGGAACAAGAGCTTTGTTATCATCCCCTCTCTTTTGTCTTCTCACTTTGCAGGTCTCCCGTGTACCCTGATACAGTCCTGGAGATATGGAATTAAATGAATCGTGTCTTCAAGCACTAACATTAGGGATCAAGAGCTTTGTTATCATACACTGTCTTTTCTCGTCTCACTTTGCAGGTCTCCCGTGGACCCGGATACAGTCCTGGAGATATGGAATTAAATGAATCGTGTCTTCAAGCACTAACATTGGGGAACAAGAGCTTTGTTATCATACCCTCTCTTTTCCTTTCTCACATTACAGGTCTCCCATGGACCCTGATACAGACCTGCAGATGTGGAACTAAGTGAATCATGTCTTCAAGAGCTAACATTGGGGAACAAGAGCTTTGTTATCTTCTGCTCTGTTTTCTCTTCTCAGTTTACAGGTCTCCCGTGAAACCTGATACAGTCCTGGAGATGTGGAACTAAGTGAATCGTGTCTTCAAGCGCTAACATTGGGGAACAAGAGCTTTGTTATCTTCCGCTCTCTTTTCTCTTCTCACTTTACAGGTCTCCCGTGGACCCTGATACAGTCCTAGAGATGTGGAACTAAGGGCATGGTGTATTCAAGGGCTAACATTGGGGAACAACAGCTTAGTGATCGTCCCCTCTCTTTTCTCTTGTCACATTACCGGTCTCCCGTGGACCCTGATACAGTCCTGGAAATATGGAACTAAGTGAATCGTGTCTTCAAGCGCTAACATTGGGGAACAAGACCTTTTTTATCGTCCCCTCTCTTTTCTCACTTTAGAAGTCTCCCTTGGACCCTGATACAGACCTCGAGATGTGTAACTAAATGAATAGTGTCTTCAAGCGCTAACATTGGGGAACAAGAACTTAGGAATCTTCCGCTCTGTTTTCTCTTCTCACTTTACAGGTCTCCCGTGGACCCTATTACAGTCCTAGAGATGTAGAACTAAATGAATAGTGTCTTCAAGCGCTAACATTGGGGAACAAGAGTTTTGGTATCTTCCGCTCTGTTTTCTCTTCTCACTTTACAGATCTCCCATGGACCCTGATACAGTCCTGGAGATGTGGAACTAAGGGAATCGTGTCTTCAAGGGCTAACATTGGGGAACAAGAGCTTTGTGATCGTCACCTCTCTTTTCTCTTCTAACATTACCGGTCTCCCGTGGACCCTGATACAGTCCTGGAGATATGGAATTAAATTTATCATGTCTTCAAGCACTAACATTGGGGAACAAGAGCTTTGTTATCTTCCGCTCTCTTTTCTCTTCTCACTTTACAGGTCTCCCGTGGACCCTGATACCGTCCTCGAGATGTGGAACTAAGGGCATGGTGTATTCAAGGGCTAACATTGGGGAACAACAGCTTAGTGATCGTCCCCTCTCTTTTCTCTTGTCACATTACCGGTCGCCCGCGGACCCTGATACAGTCCTGGAAATGTGGAACTAAGTGAATCGTGTCTTCAAGCGCTAACATTGGGGAACCAGACCTTTTTTATCGTCCCCTTTCTTTTCTCACTTTACAAGTCTCCCGTGGAGACTGATACAGTCCTGGAGATGTGGAACTAAGTGAATAATGTCTTCAAGCGCTTACATGGCGGAACAAGAGCTTTGGTATCTTCTGCTCTCTTTTCTCTTCTCACTTTACTGGTCTCCCGTGGACCCTGATAAAGTACTGTAGTTGTGGAACTAAATGAAAATTCTCTCAAGCGCTAACATTGGGAAAAAAGAGCTTTGTTATCGTCCCCTCTCTTATCTCTTCTCACATTACAGGTCTCCCATGGAACCTGTTACAGTCCTGGAGTTGGGGAACTATGTTAATCGTGTCTTCAAGGGCTAACAATGGGAAACAAGAGCTTTGTTATCATCCCCTCTCTTTTGTCTTCTCACTTTGCATGTCTAACGTGAACCCGGATACACTCCTGGAGATATGCAAATAAATGAATCGTGTCTTCAAGCCCTAACATTGGGGAAGAAGAGCCTTGTTATCGTACCCTCTGTTTTCTCTTCTCACATTACAGGTCTCCCGTGGACTCTGATACAGTCCTGGAGATGTGGAACTAAGTGAATCGTGTCTTCAAGCGCTAACATTGGGGAACACGAGCTTTGTTGTTTTCCGCTTTCATTTCTCTTCTCACATTACAGGTCTCCCGTGGACCCTGATACAGTCCTGGAGATGTGGAACTAAGTGAATCATGTGTTGAAGCGCTTAAATTGGGGAAGAAGAGCGTTGCTTTTGTCCTCTCTCTTTTCTCTTCTCACATTACAGGACTCCCGTGGACTCTGATACAGGCCTGGAGATGTAGAACAAAGTGAATCGTGTCTTCAAGCGCTAACATTGGGGAACAAGAGCTTTGTTATGGTCCGCTCTCCTTTCTCTTCTCACTTTACAGGTCTCCCGTTGACCCTGATACAGTCCTGGAGATGTGGAACTAAGGGAATCGTGTCTTCAACGGCTAACATTGGGGAACAAGAGCTTTGTGATCGTCACCTCTCTTTTGTCTTCTAACATTACCGGACTCCCGTGGACCCTGATACAGTCCTGGAAATGTGGAACTAAGTGAATCGTGTCTTCAAGCTCTAACATTGGGGAACAAGACCTTTTTTATGGTCCCGTCTCTTTTGTCACTTTACAATTCTCCCTTGGACCCTGATACAGTCCTGGAGATGTGGAACTAAATGAATAGTGTCTTCAAGAGCTTACATTGGGGAATAAGAGCTTTGTTATATTCCGCTCTCTTTTCTCTTCTCACTTTACAGGTCTCCCGTGGACCCTGATACAGTCCTGGAGATGTGGAACAAAGTGAATCGTGTTTTCAATCGCTAACATTGGAGAACAAGAGCTTTGTTATCCTTCCCTCTCTTTTCTCTTCTCACATTAAAGATCTCCCGTGGACCCTGCTACAGTCCTGGAGATGTGGAAATAAATGAATAGGGCCTTCAAGCAATAACATTGTGGAACAAGAGCTTTGTTATCATCCCCTCTCTTTTCTCTTCTCCCATTAAAGGTCTCCCATGGACCCTGCTACAGTCCTGGAAATGTGGAACTAATTGAATCGTATCTTCAAGCGCTAACATTGGGAAACAAGAGCTTTGTTATCTTCTGCTCTCTTTTCTCTTCTCACTTTACAGGTCTACCGTAGACCCTGATAAAGTACTGTAGATGTGGAACTAAATGAAAATTCTCTCAAGCGCTAACATTGGGGAACAAGAGCTTTATTACCGTCCACTCTCTTTTCCCTTCTAACGTTACAGATCTCCCGTGGACGCTGATACAGGCCTGTAGATGTGGAACTAAATGGATAGTGCCTACAAGCAGTAACATTGGGGAACAAGAGCTTTGTTATCGTCCCCTCTCTTTTCTCTTCTCACATTACAGATCTCCGGTGGACACTCTTACAGTCCTGGAGATGTGGAACTATGTTAATCGTGTCTTCAAGCGCTAAGAATGGGAAACAGGAGCTTTGATATCGTCCCTTCTCTTTTCTCTTCTCTATTACAGATCTCCCGTGAACCCTGATACACTCCTGGAGATGTGGAACTAAGAGAATCGGATTTTCAAGAACTAACATTGGGGAACAAGAGCTTTGTTATCATCCCCTCTCTTTTCTCGTCTCACTTTCCTGGTCTCCCGTGGACACGGATACAGTCCTGGAGATATGGAATTAAATGAATCGTGTCTTCAAGCACTAACATTGGGGAACAAGAGCTTGTTATCATACCCTCTCTTTTTTCTTCTCACATTACAGGTCTCCCATGGACCCTGATACAGACCTGCAGATGTGGAACTAAGTGAATCGTGTCTCCAAGCGCTAACATTGGGGAACAAGAGCTTTGTTATCTTCCGCTCTGTTTTCTCTTCTCACTTTACAGGTCTCTCGTGAACCCTGATACAGTCCTGGAGATGTGGAACTAAGTGAATCGTGTCTTCAAGCGCTAACATTGGGGAACAAGAGCTTTGTTATCTTCCGCTCTCTTTTCTCTTCTCACTTTACAGGTCTCCTGTGGACCCTGATACAGTCCTAGAGATGTGGAACTAAAGGCATGGTGTATTCAAGGGCTAACATTGGGGAACAAGAGTTTAGTGATCGTCCCCTCTCTTTTCTCTTGTGACATTACCGGTCTCCCGTGGACCCTGATACAGTCCTGGAAATGTGGAACTAAGTGAATCGTGTCTTCAAGCGCTAACATTGGGGAACAAGACCTTTTTTATCGTCCCCTCTCTTTTCTCACTTTAGAAGTCTCCCTTGGACCCTGATACAGACCTCGAGATGTGTAACTAAATGAATATTGTCTTCAAGTGCTAACATTGGGGAACAAGAGCTTTGGTATCTTCCGCTCTGTTTTCTCTTCTCACTTTACAGGTCTCCCGTGGACCCTATTACCGTCTTAGAGATGTAGAACTAAATGAATAGTGTCTTCAAGCGCTATCATTGGGGAACAAGAGTTTTGGTATCTTCCGCTCTGTTTTCTCTTCTCACTTTACAGGTCTCCCGTGGACACTGGTACAGTCTTGGGGATGTGGAACAAAGTGAATCGTGTCTTCAAGCGCTAACATTGGGGAACAAGAGCTTTTCTATCGTTCCCTCTCTTTTCTCTTCTCACATTACAGATCTCCCATGGACCCTGATACAGTCCTGGAGATGTGGAAATAAGGGAATCGTGTCTTCAAGGTCTAACATTGGGGAACAAGAGCTTTGTGATCGTCACCTCTCTTTTCTCTTCTAACATTACCGGTCTCCCGTGGACCCTGATACAGTCCTGGAGATATGGAATTAAATTTATCGTGTCTTCAAGCACTAACATTGGGGAACAAGAGCTTTGTTATCTTCCGCTCTCTTTTCTCTTCTCACTTTACAGGTCTCCCGTGGACGCTGATACCGTCCTGGAGATGTGGAACTAAGGGCATGGTGTATTCAAGGGCTAACATTGGGGAACAACAGCTTAGTGATCGTCCCCTCTCTTTTCTCTTGTCACATTACCGGTCTCCCGTGGACCCTGATACAGTCCTGGAAATGTGGAACTAAGTGAATCGTGTCTTCAAGCGCTAACATTGGGGAACAAGACCTTATTTATCGTCCCCTCTCTTTTCTCACTTTACAAGTCTCCCTTAGACCCTGATACAGACCTGGAGATGTGGAACTAAATGAATAGTGTCTTCAAGCACTACCATTGGGGAACAAGAGCTTTGTTATCTTCCGCTCTCTTTTCTCTTCTCACTTTACAGGTCTCCCGTGGACCCTGATACATTCCTGGAAATGTGGAACTAAGTGAATCGTGTCTTCAAGCGCTAACATTGTGGAACAAGATCTTTTTTATCGTCCCCTTTCTTTTCTCACTTTACAAGTCTCCCTTGGAGCCTGATACAGTCCTGGAGATTTGGAACTAAGTGAATAATGTCTTCAAGCGCTTACATGGGGGAACAAGAGTTTGTTATCTTCCTCTCTCTTTTCTCTTCTCATTTTACAGGTATCCCATGGACCCTAATACAGTCCTGGAGATGTAGCACTAAATGAGTAGTGTCTTCAAGCGCTAACATTGGGGAACAAGAGTTTTGGTATCTTCCGCTCTCTTTTCCCTTCTCACTTTACAGGTCTCCCGTGGACCCTGCTACAGTCCTGGAGATGTGGAACTAATTGTGTCATGTCTTCAAGCGCTAACATTGGGGAACAAGAGCTTTGGTATCTTCTGCTCTCTTTTCTCTTCTCACTTTACTGGTCTCCCGTGGACCCTGATAAAGTACTGTAGATGTGGAACTAAATGAAAATTCTCTCAAGCGCTAACATTGGGAAACAAGAGCTTTTTTATCGTCCCCTCTCTTTTCTCTTCTCATATTACAGGTCTCCCATGGAACCTGTTACAGTCCTGGAGTTGTGGAACTATGTTAATCGTGTCTTCAAGCGCTAACAATGGGAAAGAAGAGCTTTGTTATCATCCCCTCTCTTTTGTCTTCTCACTTTGCATATCTAACGTGAACCCGGATACACTCCTGGAGATATGCAAATAAATGAATCGTGTCTTCAAGCCCTAACATTGGGGAAAAAGAGCCTTGTTATCGTACCCTCTGTTTTCTCTTCTCACATTACAGATCTCCCGTGGACCCTGATACAGTCCTGGAGATGTGGAACTAAGTGAATCGTGTCTTCAAGCGCTAACATTGGGGAACAAGAGCTTTGTTGTTTTCCGCTTTCTTTTCTCTTCTCACTTTACAGGTCTCCCGTTGACCCTGATACAGTCCTGGAGATGTGGAACTAAATGAATGATTTCTTCAAGCGCTAAAATTGGGGAACAAGAGCTTAGTTATCTTCTGCTCTCTTTTCTCTTCTCACTTTACAGGTCTCCCGTGGACCCTGATAAAGTACTGTAGATGTGGAACTAAATGAAAATTCTCTCTAACGCTAACATTGGGGAACAAGAGCTTTATTACCGTCCCCTCTCTTTTCCCTTCTAACATTACAGATTTCCCGTGGACCCTGATACAGGCCTGGAGATGTGGAACTAAATGAATAGTGCCTACAAGCAGTAACATTATGGAACAAGAGCTTTGTTATCGTCCCCTCTCTTTTCTCTTCTCACATTACAGATCTCCGCTGGACACTCTTACAGTCCTGGAGATGTGGAACTATGTTAATCGTGTCTTCAAGCGCTAACAATGGGAAACAGGAGCTTTGATATCGTCCCTTCTCTTTTCTCTTCTCATATTACAGATCTCCCGTGAGCCCTGATACACTCTTGGAGATGTGGAACTAAGAGAATCGGATTTTCAAGAACTAACATTGGGGAACAAGAGCTTTGTTATCATCCCCTCTCTTTTCTCTTCTCACTTTGCAGGTCTCCCGTGGACCCTGATACAGTCCTGGAGATATGGAATTAAATGAATCGTGTCTTCAAGCACTAACGTTAGGGAACAAGAGCTTTGTTATCATACCCTCTCTTTTCTCTTCTCACTTTGCAGGTCTCCCGTGGACCCGGATACAGTCCTGGAGATATGGAATTAAATTTATCGTGTCTTCAAGCACTAACATTGGGGAACAAGAGCTTTGTTATCGTACTCTCTCTTTTCTCTTCTCACATTACAGGTGTACCGTGGACATTAGATACAGTCCTGGAGATGTGCGACTAAGTGACTCGTGTCTTCAATCGCTAACATTGGGGAACAAGAGCTTCGTGATCGTCCCCTCTCTTTTATCTTCTCACATTACAGGTCTCCTGTGGACCCTGCTACAGTCCTGGTGGTGTGGAACTAAATGAATCGTGTCTTCAAGCGCTAACATGGGGGAACAAGAGCTTTGTTATCTTCTGCTTTCTTTTCTCTTCTCACTTTACAGGTCTCCCTTGGACCCTGATACAGTCCTGTAGATGTGGAACTAAATGAATAGTGCCTTCAAGCGCTAACATTGGGGAGCAAGAGCTTTGTTATCGTCCCCTCTCTTTTCCCTTCTCACATTACAGATTCTCCCGTGGACCCTGATAGAGGCCTGCAGAAGTGGAACTGAATGAATACTGCCTACAAGCACTAACATTGGGGAATAAGAGCTTTGTTATCTTCCACTCTGTTTTCTCTTCTGACTTTACAGGTCTCCCGTGGACGCTGATACAATCCTGGAGATGTGGAACTAAGTGAATCGTGTCTTCAAGCGCTAACATTGGGGAACAAGAGCTTTGTTATCTTCCGCTCTCTTTTCTCTTCTCACTTTACAGGTCTCCCGTGGTTCTCTTCTCACTTTACAGGTCTCCCGTGGTCCCTGATACAGTCCTGGAGATGTGGAACTAAGTGAATCGTGTCTTCAAGGGCTAACATTGGGGAACATGAGCATTGTTATCGTCCCCTCTCTTTTCTCATGTAACATTACAGGGCTCCCGTGGACCCTGATACAGTCCTGGAAATGTGGACCTAAGTGAATCGTGCCTTCAAGCGCTAACATTGGGGAACAAGTCCTTTTTTATCGTCCCCTCTCTTTTCTCACTTTACAAGTCTCCCTTGAACACTGATACAGTCCTGGAGGTGTGGAACTAAATGAATAGTGTCTTCAAGCGCTAACATTTGGGAACAAGAGCTTTGTTACCTTCTGCTCTCTTTTCCCTTCTAAATTTACAGGTCTCCCGTGGACCCTGATACAGTCCTGAGATGTGGAACTAAGTGAATCGTGTCTTCAAGTGGTAACATTCGGGAACAAGAGCTTTGTTATCGTCCCCTCTCTTTTCTCTTCTCATATTAGAGATCTCCCGTGGACCCTGATACAGTCCTGGAGATATGGAATTAAATTTATCATGTCTTCAAGCACTAACATTGGGGAACAAGAGCTTTGTCATCGTACTCTCTCTTTTGTCTTCTCACATTACAGGTCTCCCGTGGACACTGATACAGTCCTGGAGATGTGGGACTAAGTGACTCGTGTCTTCAACCGCTAACATTGGGGAACAAGAGCTTTGTTGTTTTCTGCTCTCTTTTGTCTTCACACTTTATAGGTCTCCCGTGGACCCTGATACAGTCCTGGAGATGTGGAACTAAGTGAATCATGTCTTCAAGCGCTAAAATTGGGGAACTAGAGCTTTGTTATCTTAAACTCTCTTTTCTCTTCTCACTTTACAGGTCTCCCGTTGACCCTGATACAGTCCTGGAGATGTGGAACTAAGGGAATCGTGTCTTCAAGGGCTAACATTGGGCAACAAGAGTTTTGTGATCATCCCCTCTCGTTTATCTTGTCACAGTACAGGTCTCCAGTGGACCCTGATACAGTCCGGGAAATATGGAACTAAGTGAATCGTGTCTTCAAGCGCTAACATTGGGGACCAAGACCTTTTTTATCGTCCCCTCTCTTTTCTCACTTTCCAAGTCTCCCTTGGGCGCTGATACGGTCCTGGAGATGTGGAACTAAATGAATAGTGTCTTCAAGCGCGAACATTGGTGAACAAGAGCTTTGATATATTCTGCTCTCTTTTCTCTTCTCAATTTACACGTCTCCCGTGGACCCTGATACAGTCCTGAGATGTGGAACTAAGTGAATCGTGTCTTCAAGCGCTAACATTGGGGAACGAGCTTTGTTATCTTCCGCTCTCTTTTCTCTTCTCACTTTACAGTTCTCCCGTGGACCCTAACACAGTCCTAGAGATGTAGAACTAAATGAATAGTGTCTTCAAGCGCTAACATTGGGGAACAAGTTTTTTGGTATCTTCCGCTCTCTTTTCTCTTCTCACTTTGCAGGTCTCTCGTGGACTCTGATACAGTCCTGGATATGTGGAACAAAGTGAATCGTGTCTTCAAGCACTAACATTGGGGAACAAGAGCTTTGTTATCTTCTGCTCTCTTTTCTCTTCTCACTTTACAGGTCTCTCGTGGACCCTGATAAAGTACTGTAGATGTGGAACTAAATGAAAATTCTCTGAAGCGCTAACATTGGGGTACAAGAGTTTGTTACCGTCCCCTCTCTTTTCCCTTCTTACATTACAGATCTCCCGTGGACACTGATACAGGCCTGGAGATGTGGAACTAAATGAATAGTGCCTACAAGCAGTAACATTGGGGAACAAGAGCTTTGTTTTCGTCCCCTCTCTTTTCTCTTCTCACATTACAGGTCTACCGTGAACCTGACACAGTCCTGGAGATGTGGAAGTAAGTGAATCGTGTCTTCAAGCGCCAACATTGGGGAACAAGAGCTTTGTTATTTTCCGCTCTCTTTTCTCTTCTCACTTTACAGGTCTCCCGTGGACCCTGATACTGTCTCTGGAGATTAGAACTAAGGGAATCGTGTATTCAAGGGCTAAGATTGGGGAACAAGAGCTTTGTGATCGTCCCCTCTCTTTTCTCTTGTCAGGTTAACGGTCTCCCGTGGACACTGATACCGTCCTGGAAATGTGGCGCTAAGTGAATCGTGTCTTCAATCGCTAACATTGGGGAACAAGACCTTTTTTATCATCCCCTCTCTTTTCTCACTTTACAGTCTCCCTTGGACCCTGGTACAGTCCTGGAAATGTGGAACAAAGAGAATCGTGTCCTCAAGTGCTAACATTGGGGAACAAGAGCTTTGTTATCGTCCCCTCTCTTTTCTCTTCTCACATTACAGATCTCCCGTAGACACTGCTACAGGCCTGGAGATGTGGAAATAAATGAATAGTGCCTTCAAGCACTAACATTGGGGAACAAGAGGTTTGTTATCGTACCCTCTCTTTTCTCTTCTCACATTAGAGATCTCCCGTGCACTCTGATACAATCCTGGAGATATGGAATTAAATTTATCGTATCTTCAAGCACTAACATTGGGGAACAAGAGCTTTGTTATCGTCCCCTCTCTTTTCTCTTCTCACATTACAGGTCTCCCGTGGACCCTGCTACAGTCCTGGAGATGTGGAACTAATTGAATCATGTCTTCAAGCGCTAACATTGGGGAACAAGAGCTTTGTTATCTTCTGCTCTCTTTTCTCTTCTCACTTTGCAGGTCTCCCGTGGACCCTGATAGAGTCCTGGAGATGTGGAACTAAGTGAATCTTGTCTTCAAGCTCTAACATTGGGGAACAAGAGCTTTGTTATTTTCCGCTCTCTTTTCTCTTCTCACTTTACAGGTCTCCCGTGGACCCTGATACAGTCCTGGAGATGTGGAACTAAGGGAATCGTGTCTTCAAGGGCTAACATTGGGGAACAAGAGCGTTGTTTTTGTCCTCTCTCTTTTCTCTTCTAACATTACCGGTCTCCCGTGGACCCTGATACAGTCCTGGAGATATGGAATTAAATTTATCGTGTCTTCAAGCACTAACATTGGGGAACAAGAGTTTTGTTATCGTACTCTCTCTTTTCTCTTCTCACATTACAGGTCTACCGTGGACCCTGATACACTCCTGGAGATGAGGGACTAAGTGACTCGTGTCTTCAAGCGCTAACATTGGGGAATTACAGCTTTGTTATCTTCCACTCACTTTTCTCTTCTCACTGTACAGGTCTCCAGTGGACACTGATACATTCCTGGAGATGTGGAACTAAGGGAATCGTGTCTTCAAGGGGTAACATTGGGGAACAAGAGCTTTGTTACCGTCCCCTCTCTTTTCCCTTCTAACATTACAGATCTCCCGTGGACCCTGATACAGTCCTGGAGATGTGGAACTAAATGAATAGTGTCTTCAAGCGCTAACATTGTGGAACAAGAGTTTTGGTACCTTCAGCCCTCTTTTCTCTTCTCACTTTATAGGTATCCCGTGTACCCTAATACAGTCCTGGAGATGTAGCACTAAATAAATAATGTCTTCAAGCGCTAACATTGGGGAACAAGAGTTTCGGTATCTTCCGCTCTCTTTTCTCTTCTCACTTTACAGGTCTCCCGTGGACCCTGATACAGTCCTGGAGATGTGGAACAAAGTGAATCGTGTCTTCAAGCGCTAACATTGGGGAAGAAGATCTTTTTTATCGTCCCCTCTCTTTCCTCACTTTACAAGTCTCCCTTGGACCCTGATACAGTCCTGGAGATATGGAACTAAATGAATAGTGTCTTGCAATGCTAACATTGGGGAACAAGAGCTTTGTTATTGTCCCCTCTCTTTTCTCTTCTCACATTACCGATCTCCCATGGACCCTGATACAATCCTGGAGATATGGAATTAAATTTATCGTGTCTTCAAGCACTAACATTGGGGAACAAGAGCTTTGTTACCGTCCCCTCTCTTTTCCCTTCTAACATTACAGATCTCCCGTGGACCCTGATACAGTCCTGGAGATGTGGAACTAAATGAATAGTGCCTACAAGGAGTAACATTGGGGAACAAGAGCTTTGTTATCGTCCCCTCTCTTTTCTCTTCTCACTTTGCAGGTCTCCCGTGGACCCTGATACAGTCCTGGAGATATGGAAATAAATGAATCGTGTCTTCAAGCACTAACATTGGGGAACAAGAGCTATGTTATCATACCCTCTCTTTTCTCTTCTCACTTTGCAGGTCTCCCGTGGACCCGGATACAGTCCTGGAGATATGGAATTAAATGAATCATGTATTCAAGCACTAACATTGGGGAACAAGAGCTTTGTTATTATACCCTCTCTTTTCTCTTCTCACATTACAGGTCTCCCATGGACCCTGATACAGTCCTGGAGATATGGAATTAAATGAATCGTGTCTTCAAGCACTATCTTTGGGGAACAAGAGCTTTGTTATCATCCCGTCTCTTTTCTCTTCTCACTTTACAGGTCTCCCGTGGACCCTGACACAGTCCAGGAGATGTGGAACTAAGTGAATCGTGTCCTCAAGCGCTTAAATTGGGGAACAAGAGCATTGTTTTTGTCCTCTCTCTTTTGTCTTCTACCATTACAGGTCTCCCGTGGGCCCTGATACAGGCCTGGAGATGTAGAACAAAGTGAATCGTGTCTTCAAGCGATAACATTGAGGAACAAGAGCTATGTTATCATACCCTCTCTTTTCCCTTCTCACATTACAGGTCTCCCATGGACACTGATACAAACCTGGAGATGAGGATCTTAATGAATCGTATCTTCAAGCGCTAACATTGGGGAACAAGAGCTTTGTTGTTTTCCGCTCTCTTTTCTCTTCTCACTTTACAGGTCTCCCGTGGACTCTGATACAGTCCAGGAGATGTGGAACTAAGTGAATCGTGTCTTCAAGCGCTAACATTGGGGAACAAGAGCTTTGTTATCTTCCGCTCTCTTTTCTCTTCTCACTTTACAGGTCTCTTGTGGACCCTGATACAGTCCTGGAGATGTGGAACTAAGGGAATCGTGTCTTCAAGGGCTAACATTGGGGAACAAGAGCTTTGTTTTCATCCACTCTCTTTTCTCTTCTCACATTACCGGTCTCCCGTGGACCCTGATACAGTCCTGGAGATATGGAATTAAATTTATCGTGTCTTCAAGCACTAACATTGGGGAACAAGAGCTTTGTTATCGTACTCTCTCTTTTCTCTTCTCACATTACAGGTCTACCTTGGACCCTGATACAGTCCTGGAGATGTGGGACTAAGTGAATCGTGTCTTCAATCGCTAATATTGGGGAACTAGAGCTTGGTTATCTTCCACTGTCTTTTCTCTTCTCAGTGTACAGGTCTCCAGTGGACACTGATACAGTCCTGGAGATGTGGAACTAAGGGAATCGTGTCTTCAAGGGCTAACATTGGGGAACAAGAGTTTTGTGATCGTCCCCTCTGTTTTCTCTTGTCACATTACAGGTCTCCCGTTTATCCTGATACAGTCCTGGAAATGTGGAACTATGTGAATCGTGTCTTCAAGCGCTAATATTGGGGAATAAGAACTTTTTTATCGTGCCCTCTCTTTTCTCACTTTACAAGTCTCCCTTGGACCCTGATACAGACCTGGAGATGTGGAACTAAATGAATAGTGTTTTGCAGCGCTAACATTGGGGAACAAGAGCTTTCTTATCGTACTCTCTCTTTTCTCTTCTCACATTACAGGTCTACCGTGGACCCTGATACAGTCCTGGAGATGCGGAACTAAATGAATAGTGTCTTCAAGCGCTAACATTGGGGAACAAGAGTTTTGGTATCTTCCGCCCTCTTTTCTCTTCTCACTTTACAGGTCTCCCGTGGACCCTAATACAGTCCTGGAGATGTAGCAGTAAATGAATAATGTCTTCAAGCGCTAACATTTGGGAAGAAGAGTTTCGGTATCTTCCGCTCTCTTTTCTCTTCTCACTTTACAGGTTTCCCGTGGACCCTGATACAGTCCTGGAGATGTGGAACAAAGTGAATCGTGTCTTCAAGCGCTAACATTGGGGAAAAAGATCTTTTTTATCGTCCCCTCTCTTTTCTCACTTTACAAGTCTCCCTTGGATCCTGATACAGTTCTGGAGATGTGGAACTAAATGAATAGTGTCTTGCAGCGCTAACATTGGGGAACAAGAGCTTTGTTATCGTCCCCTCCCTTTTCTCTTCTCACATTACCGACCTCCCGTGGACCCTGATACAATCCTGGAGATATGGAATTAAATTTATCGTGTCTTCAAGCACTAACATTGGGGAACAAGAGCTTTGTTACCTTCCCCTCTCTTTTCTCTTCTCACATTACAGATCTCCGGTGGACACTGTTACATTCCTGGAGATGTGGAACTATGTTAATCCTGTCTTCAAGCGCTAACAATGGGAAACAGGAGGTTTGATATCGTCCCTTCTCTTTTCTGTTTTCATATTACAGATCTCCCGTGAACCCTGATACACTCCTGGAGATGTGGAACTAAGACAATCGGATTTTCAAGAACAAACATTGGGGAACAAGAGCTTTGTTATCGTCCCCTCTCTTTTCTCTTCTCACTTTGCAGGTCTCCCGTGGACCCTGATACAGTCCTGGAGATATGGAATTAAATGAATCGTGTCTTCAAGCACTAACATTGGGGAACAAGAGCTTTGTTATCATACCCTCTCTTTTCTCTTCTCACATTAAAGATCTCCCGTGGACCCTGATACAGTCCTGGAGATGTGGAACTAAATGAATAGTGCCTTCTAGCAATAACATTGTGGAACAAGAGCTTTGTTATCGTCCCCTCTCTTTTCTCTTCTCCCATTACAGGTCTCCCATGGACCCTGCTACAGTCCTGGAAATGTGGAACTAATTGAATCGTTTCTTCAAGCGCTAACATTGGGGAACAAGAGCTTTGTTATCTTCTGCTCTCTTTTCTCTCCTCACTTTACAGGTCTCCCGTGGACGCTGATAAAGTACTGTAGATGTGGAACTAAATGAAAATTCTCTCAAGCGCTAACATTGGGGAACAAGAGCTTTATTACCGTCCCCTCTCTTTTCCCTTCTAACATTACAGATATCCCGTGGATCCTGATACAGGCCTGGAGATGTGGAACTAAATGAATAGTGCCTACAAGCAGTAACATTGGGGAACAAGAGCTTTGTTATCGTCCCCTCTGTTTTCTGTTCTCACAATACAGATCTCCGGTGGACACTGTTACAGTCCTGGAGATGTGGAACTATGTTAATCGTGTCTTCAAGCGCTAACAATGGGAAACAGGAGCTTTGATATCGTCCCTTCTCTTTTCTCTTCTCATATTACAGATCTCCCGTGAATCCTGATACACTCCTGGAGATGTGGAACTAAGAGAATCGGATTTTCAAGAACTAACATTGGGGAACAAGAGCTTTGTTATCATCCCCTCTCTTTTGTCTTCTCACTTTGCAGGTCTCCCGTGTACCCTGATACAGTCCTGGAGATATGGAATTAAATGAATCGTGTCTTCAAGCACTAACATTAGGGATCAAGAGCTTTGTTATCATACACTGTCTTTTCTCGTCTCACTTTGCAGGTCTCCCGTGGACCCGGATACAGTCCTGGAGATATGGAATTAAATGAATCGTGTCTTCAAGCACTAACATTGGGGAACAAGAGCTTTGTTATCATACCCTCTCTTTTCCTTTCTCACATTACAGGTCTCCCATGGACCCTGATACAGACCTGCAGATGTGGAACTAAGTGAATCATGTCTTCAAGAGCTAACATTGGGGAACAAGAGCTTTGTTATCTTCTGCTCTGTTTTCTCTTCTCAGTTTACAGGTCTCCCGTGAAACCTGATACAGTCCTGGAGATGTGGAACTAAGTGAATCGTGTCTTCAAGCGCTAACATTGGGGAACAAGAGCTTTGTTATCTTCCGCTCTCTTTTCTCTTCTCACTTTACAGGTCTCCCGTGGACCCTGATACAGTCCTAGAGATGTGGAACTAAGGGCATGGTGTATTCAAGGGCTAACATTGGGGAACAACAGCTTAGTGATCGTCCCCTCTCTTTTCTCTTGTCACATTACCGGTCTCCCGTGGACCCTGATACAGTCCTGGAAATATGGAACTAAGTGAATCGTGTCTTCAAGCGCTAACATTGGGGAACAAGACCTTTTTTATCGTCCCCTCTCTTTTCTCACTTTAGAAGTCTCCCTTGGACCCTGATACAGACCTCGAGATGTGTAACTAAATGAATAGTGTCTTCAAGCGCTAACATTGGGGAACAAGAACTTAGGAATCTTCCGCTCTGTTTTCTCTTCTCACTTTACAGGTCTCCCGTGGACCCTATTACAGTCCTAGAGATGTAGAACTAAATGAATAGTGTCTTCAAGCGCTAACATTGGGGAACAAGAGTTTTGGTATCTTCCGCTCTGTTTTCTCTTCTCACTTTACAGATCTCCCATGGACCCTGATACAGTCCTGGAGATGTGGAACTAAGGGAATCGTGTCTTCAAGGGCTAACATTGGGGAACAAGAGCTTTGTGATCGTCACCTCTCTTTTCTCTTCTAACATTACCGGTCTCCCGTGGACCCTGATACAGTCCTGGAGATATGGAATTAAATTTATCATGTCTTCAAGCACTAACATTGGGGAACAAGAGCTTTGTTATCTTCCGCTCTCTTTTCTCTTCTCACTTTACAGGTCTCCCGTGGACCCTGATACCGTCCTCGAGATGTGGAACTAAGGGCATGGTGTATTCAAGGGCTAACATTGGGGAACAACAGCTTAGTGATCGTCCCCTCTCTTTTCTCTTGTCACATTACCGGTCGCCCGCGGACCCTGATACAGTCCTGGAAATGTGGAACTAAGTGAATCGTGTCTTCAAGCGCTAACATTGGGGAACCAGACCTTTTTTATCGTCCCCTTTCTTTTCTCACTTTACAAGTCTCCCGTGGAGACTGATACAGTCCTGGAGATGTGGAACTAAGTGAATAATGTCTTCAAGCGCTTACATGGCGGAACAAGAGCTTTGGTATCTTCTGCTCTCTTTTCTCTTCTCACTTTACTGGTCTCCCGTGGACCCTGATAAAGTACTGTAGTTGTGGAACTAAATGAAAATTCTCTCAAGCGCTAACATTGGGAAAAAAGAGCTTTGTTATCGTCCCCTCTCTTATCTCTTCTCACATTACAGGTCTCCCATGGAACCTGTTACAGTCCTGGAGTTGGGGAACTATGTTAATCGTGTCTTCAAGGGCTAACAATGGGAAACAAGAGCTTTGTTATCATCCCCTCTCTTTTGTCTTCTCACTTTGCATGTCTAACGTGAACCCGGATACACTCCTGGAGATATGCAAATAAATGAATCGTGTCTTCAAGCCCTAACATTGGGGAAGAAGAGCCTTGTTATCGTACCCTCTGTTTTCTCTTCTCACATTACAGGTCTCCCGTGGACTCTGATACAGTCCTGGAGATGTGGAACTAAGTGAATCGTGTCTTCAAGCGCTAACATTGGGGAACACGAGCTTTGTTGTTTTCCGCTTTCATTTCTCTTCTCACATTACAGGTCTCCCGTGGACCCTGATACAGTCCTGGAGATGTGGAACTAAGTGAATCATGTGTTGAAGCGCTTAAATTGGGGAAGAAGAGCGTTGCTTTTGTCCTCTCTCTTTTCTCTTCTCACATTACAGGACTCCCGTGGACTCTGATACAGGCCTGGAGATGTAGAACAAAGTGAATCGTGTCTTCAAGCGCTAACATTGGGGAACAAGAGCTTTGTTATGGTCCGCTCTCCTTTCTCTTCTCACTTTACAGGTCTCCCGTTGACCCTGATACAGTCCTGGAGATGTGGAACTAAGGGAATCGTGTCTTCAACGGCTAACATTGGGGAACAAGAGCTTTGTGATCGTCACCTCTCTTTTGTCTTCTAACATTACCGGACTCCCGTGGACCCTGATACAGTCCTGGAAATGTGGAACTAAGTGAATCGTGTCTTCAAGCTCTAACATTGGGGAACAAGACCTTTTTTATGGTCCCGTCTCTTTTGTCACTTTACAATTCTCCCTTGGACCCTGATACAGTCCTGGAGATGTGGAACTAAATGAATAGTGTCTTCAAGAGCTTACATTGGGGAATAAGAGCTTTGTTATATTCCGCTCTCTTTTCTCTTCTCACTTTACATGTCTCCCGTGCACCCTAATACAGGCCTGGAGATGTAGAACTAAATGAGTAGTGTCTTCAAGCGCTATCTTTGGGGAACAAGAGTTTTGGTATCTTCCGCTCTCTTTTCTCTTCTCACTTTACAGGTCTCCTGTGGACCGTGATAAAGTCCTGGAGATGTGGAACAAAGTGAATCGTGTTTTCAAGCGCTAACATTAGGGAACAAGAGCTTTGTTATCGATCCCTCTCTTTTCTCTTCTCACATTAAAGATCTCCCGTGGACCCTGCTACAGTCCTGGAGATGTGGAAATAAATGAATAGGGCCTTCAAGCAATAACATTGTGGAACAAGAGCTTTGTTATCGTCCCCTCTCTTTTCTCTTCTCCCATTACAGGTCTCCCATGGACCCTGCTACAGTCCTGGAAATGTGGAACTAATTGAATCGTGTCTTCAAGCGCTAACATTGGGAAACAAGAGCTTTGTTATCTTCTGCTCTCTTTTCTCTTCTCACTTTACAGGTCTACCGTAGACCCTGATAAAGTACTGTAGATGTGGAACTAAATGAAAATTCTCTCAAGCGCTAACATTGGGGAACAAGAGCTTTATTACCGTCCCCTCTCTTTTCCCTTCTAACGTTACAGATCTCCCGTGGACGCTGATACAGGCCTGTAGATGTGGAACTAAATGGATAGTGCCTACAAGCAGTAACATTGGGGAACAAGAGCTTTGTTATCGTCCCCTCTCTTTTCTCTTCTCACATTACAGATCTCCGGTGGACACTCTTACAGTCCTGGAGATGTGGAACTATGTTAATCGTGTCTTCAAGCGCTAAGAATGGGAAACAGGAGCTTTGATATCGTCCCTTCTCTTTTCTCTTCTCTATTACAGATCTCCCGTGAACCCTGATACACTCCTGGAGATGTGGAACTAAGAGAATCGGATTTTCAAGAACTAACATTGGGGAACAAGAGCTTTGTTATCATCCCCTCTCTTTTCTCGTCTCACTTTCCTGGTCTCCCGTGGACACGGATACAGTCCTGGAGATATGGAATTAAATGAATCGTGTCTTCAAGCACTAACATTGGGGAACAAGAGCTTGTTATCATACCCTCTCTTTTTTCTTCTCACATTACAGGTCTCCCATGGACCCTGATACAGACCTGCAGATGTGGAACTAAGTGAATCGTGTCTCCAAGCGCTAACATTGGGGAACAAGAGCTTTGTTATCTTCCGCTCTGTTTTCTCTTCTCACTTTACAGGTCTCTCGTGAACCCTGATACAGTCCTGGAGATGTGGAACTAAGTGAATCGTGTCTTCAAGCGCTAACATTGGGGAACAAGAGCTTTGTTATCTTCCGCTCTCTTTTCTCTTCTCACTTTACAGGTCTCCTGTGGACCCTGATACAGTCCTAGAGATGTGGAACTAAAGGCATGGTGTATTCAAGGGCTAACATTGGGGAACAAGAGTTTAGTGATCGTCCCCTCTCTTTTCTCTTGTGACATTACCGGTCTCCCGTGGACCCTGATACAGTCCTGGAAATGTGGAACTAAGTGAATCGTGTCTTCAAGCGCTAACATTGGGGAACAAGACCTTTTTTATCGTCCCCTCTCTTTTCTCACTTTAGAAGTCTCCCTTGGACCCTGATACAGACCTCGAGATGTGTAACTAAATGAATATTGTCTTCAAGTGCTAACATTGGGGAACAAGAGCTTTGGTATCTTCCGCTCTGTTTTCTCTTCTCACTTTACAGGTCTCCCGTGGACCCTATTACCGTCTTAGAGATGTAGAACTAAATGAATAGTGTCTTCAAGCGCTATCATTGGGGATCAAGAGTTTTGGTATCTTCCGCTCTGTTTTCTCTTCTCACTTTACAGGTCTCCCGTGGACACTGGTACAGTCTTGGGGATGTGGAACAAAGTGAATCGTGTCTTCAAGCGCTAACATTGGGGAACAAGAGCTTTTCTATCGTTCCCTCTCTTTTCTCTTCTCACATTACAGATCTCCCATGGACCCTGATACAGTCCTGGAGATGTGGAAATAAGGGAATCGTGTCTTCAAGGTCTAACATTGGGGAACAAGAGCTTTGTGATCGTCACCTCTCTTTTCTCTTCTAACATTACCGGTCTCCCGTGGACCCTGATACAGTCCTGGAGATATGGAATTAAATTTATCGTGTCTTCAAGCACTAACATTGGGGAACAAGAGCTTTGTTATCTTCCGCTCTCTTTTCTCTTCTCACTTTACAGGTCTCCCGTGGACGCTGATACCGTCCTGGAGATGTGGAACTAAGGGCATGGTGTATTCAAGGGCTAACATTGGGGAACAACAGCTTAGTGATCGTCCCCTCTCTTTTCTCTTGTCACATTACCGGTCTCCCGTGGACCCTGATACAGTCCTGGAAATGTGGAACTAAGTGAATCGTGTCTTCAAGCGCTAACATTGGGGAACAAGACCTTATTTATCGTCCCCTCTCTTTTCTCACTTTACAAGTCTCCCTTAGACCCTGATACAGACCTGGAGATGTGGAACTAAATGAATAGTGTCTTCAAGCACTACCATTGGGGAACAAGAGCTTTGTTATCTTCCGCTCTCTTTTCTCTTCTCACTTTACAGGTCTCCCGTGGACCCTGATACATTCCTGGAAATGTGGAACTAAGTGAATCGTGTCTTCAAGCGCTAACATTGTGGAACAAGATCTTTTTTATCGTCCCCTTTCTTTTCTCACTTTACAAGTCTCCCTTGGAGCCTGATACAGTCCTGGAGATTTGGAACTAAGTGAATAATGTCTTCAAGCGCTTACATGGGGGAACAAGAGTTTGTTATCTTCCTCTCTCTTTTCTCTTCTCATTTTACAGGTATCCCATGGACCCTAATACAGTCCTGGAGATGTAGCACTAAATGAGTAGTGTCTTCAAGCGCTAACATTGGGGAACAAGAGTTTTGGTATCTTCCGCTCTCTTTTCCCTTCTCACTTTACAGGTCTCCCGTGGACCCTGCTACAGTCCTGGAGATGTGGAACTAATTGTGTCATGTCTTCAAGCGCTAACATTGGGGAACAAGAGCTTTGGTATCTTCTGCTCTCTTTTCTCTTCTCACTTTACTGGTCTCCCGTGGACCCTGATAAAGTACTGTAGATGTGGAACTAAATGAAAATTCTCTCAAGCGCTAACATTGGGAAACAAGAGCTTTTTTATCGTCCCCTCTCTTTTCTCTTCTCATATTACAGGTCTCCCATGGAACCTGTTACAGTCCTGGAGTTGTGGAACTATGTTAATCGTGTCTTCAAGCGCTAACAATGGGAAAGAAGAGCTTTGTTATCATCCCCTCTCTTTTGTCTTCTCACTTTGCATGTCTAACGTGAACCCGGATACACTCCTGGAGATATGCAAATAAATGAATCGTGTCTTCAAGCCCTAACATTGGGGAAAAAGAGCCTTGTTATCGTACCCTCTGTTTTCTCTTCTCACATTACAGGTCTCCCGTGGACCCTGATACAGTCCTGGAGATGTGGAACTAAGTGAATCGTGTCTTCAAGCGCTAACATTGGGGAACAAGAGATTTGTTGTTTTCCGCTTTCTTTTCTCTTCTCACTTTACAGGTCTCCCGTTGACCCTGATACAGTCCTGGAGATGTGGAACTAAATGAATGATTTCTTCAAGCGCTAAAATTGGGGAACAAGAGCTTAGTTATCTTCTGCTCTCTTTTCTCTTCTCACTTTACAGGTCTCCCGTGGACCCTGATAAAGTACTGTAGATGTGGAACTAAATGAAAATTCTCTCTAACGCTAACATTGGGGAACAAGAGCTTTATTACCGTCCCCTCTCTTTTCCCTTCTAACATTACAGATTTCCCGTGGACCCTGATACAGGCCTGGAGATGTGGAACTAAATGAATAGTGCCTACAAGCAGTAACATTATGGAACAAGAGCTTTGTTATCGTCCCCTCTCTTTTCTCTTCTCACATTACAGATCTCCGCTGGACACTCTTACAGTCCTGGAGATGTGGAACTATGTTAATCGTGTCTTCAAGCGCTAACAATGGGAAACAGGAGCTTTGATATCGTCCCTTCTCTTTTCTCTTCTCATATTACAGATCTCCCGTGAGCCCTGATACACTCTTGGAGATGTGGAACTAAGAGAATCGGATTTTCAAGAACTAACATTGGGGAACAAGAGCTTTGTTATCATCCCCTCTCTTTTCTCTTCTCACTTTGCAGGTCTCCCGTGGACCCTGATACAGTCCTGGAGATATGGAATTAAATGAATCGTGTCTTCAAGCACTAACGTTAGGGAACAAGAGCTTTGTTATCATACCCTCTCTTTTCTCTTCTCACTTTGCAGGTCTCCCGTGGACCCGGATACAGTCCTGGAGATATGGAATTAAATTTATCGTGTCTTCAAGCACTAACATTGGGGAACAAGAGCTTTGTTATCGTACTCTCTCTTTTCTCTTCTCACATTACAGGTGTACCGTGGACATTAGATACAGTCCTGGAGATGTGCGACTAAGTGACTCGTGTCTTCAATCGCTAACATTGGGGAACAAGAGCTTTGTGATCGTCCCCTCTCTTTTATCTTCTCACATTACAGGTCTCCTGTGGACCCTGCTACAGTCCTGGTGGTGTGGAACTAAATGAATCGTGTCTTCAAGCGCTAACATGGGGGAACAAGAGCTTTGTTATCTTCTGCTTTCTTTTCTCTTCTCACTTTACAGGTCTCCCTTGGACCCTGATACAGTCCTGTAGATGTGGAACTAAATGAATAGTGCCTTCAAGCGCTAACATTGGGGAGCAAGAGCTTTGTTATCGTCCCCTCTCTTTTCCCTTCTCACATTACAGATTCTCCCGTGGACCCTGATAGAGGCCTGCAGAAGTGGAACTGAATGAATACTGCCTACAAGCACTAACATTGGGGAATAAGAGCTTTGTTATCTTCCACTCTGTTTTCTCTTCTGACTTTACAGGTCTCCCGTGGACGCTGATACAATCCTGGAGATGTGGAACTAAGTGAATCGTGTCTTCAAGCGCTAACATTGGGGAACAAGAGCTTTGTTATCTTCCGCTCTCTTTTCTCTTCTCACTTTACAGGTCTCCCGTGGTCCCTGATACAGTCCTGGAGATGTGGAACTAAGTGAATCGTGTCTTCAAGGGCTAACATTGGGGAACATGAGCATTGTTATCGTCCCCTCTCTTTTCTCATGTAACATTACAGGGCTCCCGTGGACCCTGATACAGTCCTGGAAATGTGGACCTAAGTGAATCGTGCCTTCAAGCGCTAACATTGGGGAACAAGTCCTTTTTTATCGTCCCCTCTCTTTTCTCACTTTACAAGTCTCCCTTGAACACTGATACAGTCCTGGAGGTGTGGAACTAAATGATTAGTGTCTTCAAGCGCTATCTTTGGGGAACAAGAGTTTTCGTATCTTCCGCTCTCTTTTCTCTTCTCACTTTACAGGTTTCCCGTGGACCCTGATACAGTCCTGGAGATGTGGAACAAAGTGAATCGTGTTTTCAAGCGCTAACATTGGGGAACACGAGCTTTGTTATCCTTCCCTCTCTTTTCTCTTCTCACATTAAAGATCTCCCGTGGACACTGATACAGTCCTGGAGATGTGGAACTAAATGAATAGTGCCTTCTAGCAATAACATTGTGGAACAAGAGCTTTGTTATCGTCCCCTCTCTTTTCTCTTCTCCCATTACAGGTCTCCCATGGACCCTGCTACAGTCCTGGAAATGTGGAACTAATTGAATCGTGTCTTCAAGCGCTAACATTGGGGAACAAGAGCTTTGTTATCTTCTGCTCTCTTTTCTCTTCTCACTTTACAGGTCTCCCGTGGACGCTGATAAAGTACTGTAGATGTGGAACTAAATGAAAATTCTCTCAAGCGCTAACATTGGGGAACAAGAGCTTTATTACCGTCCCCTCTCTTTTCCCTTCTAACATTACAGATCTCCCGTGGATCCTGATACAGGCCTGGAGATGTGGAACTAAATGAATAGTGCCTACAAGCAGTAACATTGGGGAACAAGAGCTTTGTTATCGTCCCCTCTGTTTTCTCTTCTCACAATACAGATCTCCGGTGGACACTGTTAGAGTCCTGGAGATGTGGAACTATGTTAATCGTGTCTTCAAGCGCTAACAATGGGAAACAGGAGCTTTGATATCGTCCCTTCTCTTTTCTCTTCTCATATTACAGATCTCCCGTGAATCCTGATACACTCCTGGAGATGTGGAACTAAGAGAATCGGATTTTCAAGAACTAACATTGGTGAACAAGAGCTTTGTGATCGTCACCTCTCTTTTCTCTTCTAACATTACCGGTCTCCCGTGGACCCTGATACAGTCCTGGAGATATGGAATTAAATTTATCGTGTCTTCAAGCACTAACATTGGGGAACAAGAGCTTTGTTATCTTCCGCTCTGTTTTCTCTTCTCACTTTACAGGTCTCCCGTGAAACCTGATACAGTCCTGGAGATGTGGAACTAAGTGAATCGTGTCTTCAAGCGCTAACATTGGGGAACAAGAGCTTTGTTATCTTCCGCTCTCTTTTCTCTTCTCACTTTACAGGTCTCCCGTGGACCCTGATACAGTTCTAGAGATGTGGAACTAAGGGCATGGTGTATTCAAGGGCTAACATTGGGGAACAAGAGCTTAGTGATCGTCCCCTCTCTTTTCTCTTGTCACATTACCGGTCTCCCGTGGACCCTGATACAGTCCTGGAAATATGGAACTAAGTGAATCGTGTCTTCAAGCGCTAACATTGGGGAACAAGACCTTTTTTATCGTCCCCTCTCTTTTCTCACTTTACAAGTCTCCCTTGGACCCTGATACAGACCTCGAGATGTGTAACTAAATGAATAGTGTCTTCAAGCGCTAACATTGGGGAACAAGAACTTAGGAATCTTCCGCTCTGTTTTCTCTTCTCACTTTACAGGTCTCCCATGGACCCTATTACAGTCCTAGAGATGTAGAACTAAATGAATAGTGTCTTCAAGCGCTAACATTGGGAAACAAGAGTTTTGGTATCTTCCGCTCTGTTTTCTCTTCTCACTTTACAGATCTCCCATGGACCCTGATACAGTCCTGGAGATGTGGAACTAAGGGAATCGTGTCTTCAAGGGCTAACATTGGGGAACAAGAGCTTTGTGATCGTCACCTCTCTTTTCTCCTCTAACATTACCGGTCTCCCGTGGACCCTGATACAGTCCTGGAGATATGGAATTAAATTTATCGTGTCTTCAAGCACTAACATTGGGGAACAAGAGCTTTGTTATCTTCCGCTCTGTTTTCTCTTCTCACTTTACAGGTCTCCCGTGGACCCTATTACAGTCGTAGAGATGTAGAACTAAATGAATAGTGTCTTCAAGCGCTAACATTGGGGAACAAGAGTTTTGGTATCTTCCGCTCTGTTTTCTCTTCTCACTTTACAGATCTCCCATGGACCCTGATACAGTCCTGGAGATGTGGAACTAAGGGAATCGTGTCTTCAAGGGCTAACATTGGGGAACAAGAGCTTTGTGATCGTCACCTGTCTTTTCTCTTCTAACATTACCGGACTCCCGTGGACCCTGATACAGTCCTGGAAATGTGGAACTAAGTGAATCGTGTCTTCAAGCTCTAACATTGGGGAACAAGACCTTTTTTATCGTCCCCTCTCTTTTGTCACTTTACAATTCTCCCTTGGACCCTTATACAGTCCTGGAGATGCGGAACTAAATGAATAGTGTCTTCAAGAGCTTACATTGGGGAATAAGAGCTTTGTTATATTCCGCTCTCTTTTCTCTTCTCACTTTACAGGTCTCCCGTGGACCCTGATACAGTCCTGGAGATGTGGAACTAAATGAATGGTTTCTTCAAGCGCTAACATTGGGGAACAAGAGCTTTGTTATCTTCCGCTCTCTTTTCTCTTCTCACTTTACAGGTCTCCCGTGGATCCTAATACAGTCCTGGAGATGTGGAACTAAATGAATAGTGTCTTCAAGCGCTAACATTGGGGAACAAGAGCTTTGGTATTTTCCGCTCTCTTTTCTCTTCTCACTTTACAGGTCTCCCGTGGACCGTAATACAGTCCTGGAGATGTAGAACTAAATGAGTAGTGTCTTCAAGCGCTATCTTTGGGGAACAGGAGTTTTCGTATCTTACGCTCTCTTTTCTCTTCTCACTTTACAGGTCTCCCGTGGACCCTGATACAGTCCTGGAGATGTGGAACAAAGTGAATCGTGTTTTCAAGCGCTAACATTGGGGAACACGAGCTTTGTTATCCTTCCCTCTCTTTTCTCTTCTCACATTAAAGATCTCCCGTGGACCCTGATACAGTCCTGGAGATGTGGAACTAAATGAATAGTGCCTTCTAGCAATAACATTGTGGAACAAGAGCTTTGTTATCGTCCCCTCTCTTTTCTCTTCTCCCATTACAGGTCTCCCATGGACCCTGCTACAGTCCTGGAAATGTGGAACTAATTGAATCGTTTCTTCAAGCGCTAACATTGGGGAACAAGAGCTTTGTTATCTTCTGCTCTCTTTTCTCTCCTCACTTTACAGGTCTCCCGTGGACGCTGATAAAGTACTGTAGATGTGGAACTAAATGAAAATTCTCTCAAGCACTAACATTGGGGAACAAGAGCTTTATTACCGTCCCCTCTCTTTTCCCTTCTAACATTACAGATATCCCGTGGATCCTGATACAGGCCTGGAGATGTGGAACTAAATGAATAGTGCCTACAAGCAGTAACATTGGGGAACAAGAGCTTTGTTATCGTTCCCTCTGTTTTCTGTTCTCACAATACAGATCTCCGGTGGACACTGTTACAGTCCTGGAGATGTGGAACTATGTTAATCGTGTCTTCAAGCGCTAACAATGGGAAACAGGAGCTTTGATATCGTCCCTTCTCTTTTCTCTTCTCATATTACAGATCTCCCGTGAATCCTGATACACTCCTGGAGATGTGGAACTAAGAGAATCGGATTTTCAAGAACTAACATTGGGGAACAAGAGCTTTGTTATCATCCCCTCTCTTTTGTCTTCTCACTTTGCAGGTCTCCCGTGTACCCTGATACAGTCCTGGAGATATGGAATTAAATGAATCGTGTCTTCAAGCACTAACATTAGGGATCAAGAGCTTTGTTATCATACACTGTCTTTTCTCGTCTCACTTTGCAGGTCTCCCGTGGACCCGGATACAGTCCTGGAGATATGGAATTAAATGAATCGTGTCTTCAAGCACTAACATTGGGGAACAAGAGCTTTGTTATCATACCCTCTCTTTTCCTTTCTCACATTACAGGTCTCCCATGGACCCTGATACAGACCTGCAGATGTGGAACTAAGTGAATCATGTCTTCAAGAGCTAACATTGGGGAACAAGAGCTTTTTTATCTTCTGCTCTGTTTTCTCTTCTCAGTTTACAGGTCTCCCGTGAAACCTGATACAGTCCTGGAGATGTGGAACTAAGTGAATCGTGTCTTCAAGCGCTAACATTGGGGAACAAGAGCTTTGTTATCTTCCGCTCTCTTTTCTCTTCTCACTTTACAGGTCTCCCGTGGACCCTGATACAGTCCTAGAGATGTGGAACTAAGGGCATGGTGTATTCAAGGGCTAACATTGGGGAACAACAGCTTAGTGATCGTCCCCTCTCTTTTCTCTTGTCACATTACCGGTCTCCCGTGGACCCTGATACAGTCCTGGAAATATGGAACTAAGTGAATCGTGTCTTCAAGCGCTAACATTGGGGAACAAGACCTTTTTTATCGTCCCCTCTCTTTTCTCACTTTAGAAGTCTCCCTTGGACCCTGATACAGACCTCGAGATGTGTAACTAAATGAATAGTGTCTTCAAGCGCTAACATTGGGGAACAAGAACTTAGGAATCTTCCGCTCTGTTTTCTCTTCTCACTTTACAGGTCTCCCGTGGACCCTATTACAGTCCTAGAGATGTAGAACTAAATGAATAGTGTCTTCAAGCGCTAACATTGGGGAACAAGAGTTTTGGTATCTTCCGCTCTGTTTTCTCTTCTCACTTTACAGATCTCCCATGGACCCTGATACAGTCCTGGAGATGTGGAACTAAGGGAATCGTGTCTTCAAGGGCTAACATTGGGGAACAAGAGCTTTGTGATCGTCACCTCTCTTTTCTCTTCTAACATTACCGGTCTCCCGTGGACCCTGATACAGTCCTGGAGATATGGAATTAAATTTATCATGTCTTCAAGCACTAACATTGGGGAACAAGAGCTTTGTTATCTTCCGCTCTGTTTTCTCTTCTCACTTTACAGGTCTCCCGTGGACGCTGATACCGTCCTCGAGATGTGGAACTAAGGGCATGGTGTATTCAAGGGCTAACATTGGGGAACAACAGCTTAGTGATCGTCCCCTCTCTTTTCTCTTGTCACATTACCGGTCGCCCGCGGACCCTGATACAGTCCTGGAAATGTGGAACTAAGTGAATCGTGTCTTCAAGCGCTAACATTGGGGAACCAGACCTTTTTTATCGTCCCCTTTCTTTTCTCACTTTACAAGTCTCCCGTGGAGACTGATACAGTCCTGGAGATGTGGAACTAAGTGAATAATGTCTTCAAGCGCTTACATGGCGGAACAAGAGCTTTGGTATCTTCTGCTCTCTTTTCTCTTCTCACTTTACTGGTCTCCCGTGGACCCTGATAAAGTACTGTAGTTGTGGAACTAAATGAAAATTCTCTCAAGCGCTAACATTGGGAAAAAAGAGCTTTGTTATCGTCCCCTCTCTTATCTCTTCTCACATTACAGGTCTCCCATGGAACCTGTTACAGTCCTGGAGTTGGGGAACTATGTTAATCGTGTCTTCAAGGGCTAACAATGGGAAACAAGAGCTTTGTTATCATCCCCTCTCTTTTGTCTTCTCACTTTGCATGTCTAACGTGAACCCGGATACACTCCTGGAGATATGCAAATAAATGAATCGTGTCTTCAAGCCCTAACATTGGGGAAGAAGAGCCTTGTTATCGTACCCTCTGTTTTCTCTTCTCACATTACAGGTCTCCCGTGGACTCTGATACAGTCCTGGAGATGTGGAACTAAGTGAATCGTGTCTTCAAGCGCTAACATTGGGGAACACGAGCTTTGTTGTTTTCCGCTTTCATTTCTCTTCTCACATTACAGGTCTCCCGTGGACCCTGATACAGTCCTGGAGATGTGGAACTAAGTGAATCATGTGTTGAAGCGCTTAAATTGGGGAAGAAGAGCGTTGCTTTTGTCCTCTCTCTTTTCTCTTCTCACATTACAGGACTCCCGTGGACTCTGATACAGGCCTGGAGATGTAGAACAAAGTGAATCGTGTCTTCAAGCGCTAACATTGGGGAACAAGAGCTTTGTTATGGTCCGCTCTCCTTTCTCTTCTCACTTTACAGGTCTCCCGTTGACCCTGATACAGTCCTGGAGATGTGGAACTAAGGGAATCGTGTCTTCAACGGCTAACATTGGGGAACAAGAGCTTTGTGATCGTCACCTCTCTTTTGTCTTCTAACATTACCGGACTCCCGTGGACCCTGATACAGTCCTGGAAATGTGGAACTAAGTGAATCGTGTCTTCAAGCTCTAACATTGGGGAACAAGACCTTTTTTATGGTCCCGTCTCTTTTGTCACTTTACAATTCTCCCTTGGACCCTGATACAGTCCTGGAGATGTGGAACTAAATGAATAGTGTCTTCAAGAGCTTACATTGGGGAATAAGAGCTTTGTTATATTCCGCTCTCTTTTCTCTTCTCACTTTACATGTCTCCCGTGCACCCTAATACAGGCCTGGAGATGTAGAACTAAATGAGTAGTGTCTTCAAGCGCTATCTTTGGGGAACAAGAGTTTTGGTATCTTCCGCTCTCTTTTCTCTTCTCACTTTACAGGTCTCCTGTGGACCGTGATAAAGTCCTGGAGATGTGGAACAAAGTGAATCGTGTTTTCAAGCGCTAACATTAGGGAACAAGAGCTTTGTTATCGTTCCCTCTCTTTTCTCTTCTCACATTAAAGATCTCCCGTGGACCCTGCTACAGTCCTGGAGATGTGGAAATAAATGAATAGGGCCTTCAAGCAATAACATTGTGGAACAAGAGCTTTGTTATCGTCCCCTCTCTTTTCTCTTCTCCCATTACAGGTCTCCCATGGACCCTGCTACAGTCCTGGAAATGTGGAACTAATTGAATCGTGTCTTCAAGCGCTAACATTGGGAAACAAGAGCTTTGTTATCTTCTGCTCTCTTTTCTCTTCTCACTTTACAGGTCTACCGTAGACCCTGATAAAGTACTGTAGATGTGGAACTAAATGAAAATTCTCTCAAGCGCTAACATTGGGGAACAAGAGCTTTATTACCGTCCCCTCTCTTTTCCGTTCTAACGTTACAGATCTCCCGTGGACGCTGATACAGGCCTGTAGATGTGGAACTAAATGGATAGTGCCTACAAGCAGTAACATTGGGGAACAAGAGCTTTGTTATCGTCCCCTCTCTTTTCTCTTCTCACATTACAGATCTCCGGTGGACACTCTTACAGTCCTGGAGATGTGGAACTATGTTAATCGTGTCTTCAAGCGCTAAGAATGGGAAACAGGAGCTTTGATATCGTCCCTTCTCTTTTCTCTTCTCTATTACAGATCTCCCGTGAACCCTGATACACTCCTGGAGATGTGGAACTAAGAGAATCGGATTTTCAAGAACTAACATTGGGGAACAAGAGCTTTGTTATCATCCCCTCTCTTTTCTCGTCTCACTTTCCTGGTCTCCCGTGGACACGGATACAGTCCTGGAGATATGGAATTAAATGAATCGTGTCTTCAAGCACTAACATTGGGGAACAAGAGCTTGTTATCATACTCTCTCTTTTTTCTTCTCACATTACAGGTCTCCCATGGACCCTGATACAGACCTGCAGATGTGGAACTAAGTGAATCGTGTCTCCAAGCGCTAACATTGGGGAACAAGAGCTTTGTTATCTTCCGCTCTGTTTTCTCTTCTCACTTTACAGGTCTCTCGTGAACCCTGATACAGTCCTGGAGATGTGGAACTAAGTGAATCGTGTCTTCAAGCGCTAACATTGGGGAACAAGAGCTTTGTTATCTTCCGCTCTCTTTTCTCTTCTCACTTTACAGGTCTCCTGTGGACCCTGATACAGTCCTAGAGATGTGGAACTAAAGGCATGGTGTATTCAAGGGCTAACATTGGGGAACAAGAGTTTAGTGATCGTCCCCTCTCTTTTCTCTTGTGACATTACCGGTCTCCCGTGGACCCTGATACAGTCCTGGAAATGTGGAACTAAGTGAATCGTGTCTTCAAGCGCTAACATTGGGGAACAAGACCTTTTTTATCGTCCCCTCTCTTTTCTCACTTTAGAAGTCTCCCTTGGACCCTGATACAGACCTCGAGATGTGTAACTAAATGAATATTGTCTTCAAGTGCTAACATTGGGGAACAAGAGCTTTGGTATCTTCCGCTCTGTTTTCTCTTCTCACTTTACAGGTCTCCCGTGGACCCTATTACCGTCTTAGAGATGTAGAACTAAATGAATAGTGTCTTCAAGCGCTATCATTGGGGATCAAGAGTTTTGGTATCTTCCGCTCTGTTTTCTCTTCTCACTTTACAGGTCTCCCGTGGACACTGGTACAGTCTTGGGGATGTGGAACAAAGTGAATCGTGTCTTCAAGCGCTAACATTGGGGAACAAGAGCTTTTCTATCGTTCCCTCTCTTTTCTCTTCTCACATTACAGATCTCCCATGGACCCTGATACAGTCCTGGAGATGTAGAAATAAGGGAATCGTGTCTTCAAGGTCTAACATTGGGGAACAAGAGCTTTGTGATCGTCACCTCTCTTTTCTCTTCTAACATTACCGGTCTCCCGTGGACCCTGATACAGTCCTGGAGATATGGAATTAAATTTATCGTGTCTTCAAGCACTAACATTGGGGAACAAGAGCTTTGTTATCTTCCGCTCTCTTTTCTCTTCTCACTTTACAGGTCTCCCGTGGACGCTGATACCGTCCTGGAGATGTGGAACTAAGGGCATGGTGTATTCAAGGGCTAACATTGGGGAACAACAGCTTAGTGATCGTCCCCTCTCTTTTCTCTTGTCACATTACCGGTCTCCCGTGGACCCTGATACAGTCCTGGAAATGTGGAACTAAGTGAATCGTGTCTTCAAGCGCTAACATTGGGGAACAAGACCTTATTTATCGTCCCCTCTCTTTTCTCACTTTACAAGTCTCCCTTAGACCCTGATACAGACCTGGAGATGTGGAACTAAATGAATAGTGTCTTCAAGCACTACCATTGGGGAACAAGAGCTTTGTTATCTTCCGCTCTCTTTTCTCTTCTCACTTTACAGGTCTCCCGTGGACCCTGATACATTCCTGGAAATGTGGAACTAAGTGAATCGTGTCTTCAAGCGCTAACATTGTGGAACAAGATCTTTTTTATCGTCCCCTTTCTTTTCTCACTTTACAAGTCTCCCTTGGAGCCTGATACAGTCCTGGAGATTTGGAACTAAGTGAATAATGTCTTCAAGCGCTTACATGGGGGAACAAGAGTTTGTTATCTTCCTCTCTCTTTTCTCTTCTCATTTTACAGGTATCCCATGGACCCTAATACAGTCCTGGAGATGTAGCACTAAATGAGTAGTGTCTTCAAGCGCTAACATTGGGGAACAAGAGTTTTGGTATCTTCCGCTCTCTTTTCCCTTCTCACTTTACAGGTCTCCCGTGGACCCTGCTACAGTCCTGGAGATGTGGAACTAATTGTGTCATGTCTTCAAGCGCTAACATTGGGGAACAAGAGCTTTGGTATCTTCTGCTCTCTTTTCTCTTCTCACTTTACTGGTCTCCCGTGGACCCTGATAAAGTACTGTAGATGTGGAACTAAATGAAAATTCTCTCAAGCGCTAACATTGGGAAACAAGAGCTTTTTTATCGTCCCCTCTCTTTTCTCTTCTCATATTACAGGTCTCCCATGGAACCTGTTACAGTCCTGGAGTTGTGGAACTATGTTAATCGTGTCTTCAAGCGCTAACAATGGGAAAGAAGAGCTTTGTTATCATCCCCTCTCTTTTGTCTTCTCACTTTGCATATCTAACGTGAACCCGGATACACTCCTGGAGATATGCAAATAAATGAATCGTGTCTTCAAGCCCTAACATTGGGGAAAAAGAGCCTTGTTATCGTACCCTCTGTTTTCTCTTCTCACATTACAGGTCTCCCGTGGACCCTGATACAGTCCTGGAGATGTGGAACTAAGTGAATCGTGTCTTCAAGCGCTAACATTGGGGAACAAGAGATTTGTTGTTTTCCGCTTTCTTTTCTCTTCTCACTTTACAGGTCTCCCGTTGACCCTGATACAGTCCTGGAGATGTGGAACTAAATGAATGATTTCTTCAAGCGCTAAAATTGGGGAACAAGAGCTTAGTTATCTTCTGCTCTCTTTTCTCTTCTCACTTTACAGGTCTCCCGTGGACCCTGATAAAGTACTGTAGATGTGGAACTAAATGAAAATTCTCTCTAACGCTAACATTGGGGAACAAGAGCTTTATTACCGTCCCCTCTCTTTTCCCTTCTAACATTACAGATTTCCCGTGGACCCTGATACAGGCCTGGAGATGTGGAACTAAATGAATAGTGCCTACAAGCAGTAACATTATGGAACAAGAGCTTTGTTATCGTCCCCTCTCTTTTCTCTTCTCACATTACAGATCTCCGCTGGACACTCTTACAGTCCTGGAGATGTGGAACTATGTTAATCGTGTCTTCAAGCGCTAACAATGGGAAACAGGAGCTTTGATATCGTCCCTTCTCTTTTCTCTTCTCATATTACAGATCTCCCGTGAGCCCTGATACACTCTTGGAGATGTGGAACTAAGAGAATCGGATTTTCAAGAACTAACATTGGGGAACAAGAGCTTTGTTATCATCCCCTCTCTTTTCTCTTCTCACTTTGCAGGTCTCCCGTGGACCCTGATACAGTCCTGGAGATATGGAATTAAATGAATCGTGTCTTCAAGCACTAACATTAGGGAACAAGAGCTTTGTTATCATACCCTCTCTTTTCTCTTCTCACTTTGCAGGTCTCCCGTGGACCTGGATACAGTCCTGGAGATATGGAATTAAATTTATCGTGTCTTCAAGCACTAACATTGGGGAACAAGAGCTTTGTTATCGTACTCTCTCTTTTCTCTTCTCACATTACAGGTGTACCGTGGACATTAGATACAGTCCTGGAGATGTGCGACTAAGTGACTCGTGTCTTCAATCGCTAACATTGGGGAACAAGAGCTTTGTGATCGTCCCCTCTCTTTTATCTTCTCACATTACAGGTCTCCTGTGGACCCTGCTACAGTCCTGGTGGTGTGGAACTAAATGAATCGTGTCTTCAAGCGCTAACATGGGGGAACAAGAGCTTTGTTATCTTCTGCTTTCTTTTCTCTTCTCACTTTACAGGTCTCCCTTGGACCCTGATACAGTCCTGTAGATGTGGAACTAAATGAATAGTGCCTTCAAGCGCTAACATTGGGGAGCAAGAGCTTTGTTATCGTCCCCTCTCTTTTCCCTTCTCACATTACAGATTCTCCCGTGGACCCTGATAGAGGCCTGCAGAAGTGGAACTGAATGAATACTGCCTACAAGCACTAACATTGGGGAATAAGAGCTTTGTTATCTTCCACTCTCTTTTCTCTTCTGACTTTACAGGTCTCCCGTGGACGCTGATACAATCCTGGAGATGTGGAACTAAGTGAATCGTGTCTTCAAGCGCTAACATTGGGGAACAAGAGCTTTGTTATCTTCCGCTCTCTTTTCTCTTCTCACTTTACAGGTCTCCCGTGGTCCCTGATACAGTCCTGGAGATGTGGAACTAAGTGAATCGTGTCTTCAAGGGCTAACATTGGGGAACATGAGCATTGTTATCGTCCCCTCTCTTTTCTCATGTAACATTACAGGGCTCCCGTGGACCCTGATACAGTCCTGGAAATGTGGACCTAAGTGAATCGTGCCTTCAAGCGCTAACATTGGGGAACAAGTCCTTTTTTATCGTCCCCTCTCTTTTCTCACTTTACAAGTCTCCCTTGAACACTGATACAGTCCTGGAGGTGTGGAACTAAATGAATAGTGTCTTCAAGCGCTAACATTTGGGAACAAGAGCTTTGTTACCTTCTGCTCTCTTTTCCCTTCTAAATTTACAGGTCTCCCGTGGACCCTGATACAGTCCTGAGATGTGGAACTAAGTGAATCGTGTCTTCAAGTGGTAACATTCGGGAACAAGAGCTTTGTTATCGTCCCCTCTCTTTTCTCTTCTCATATTAGAGATCTCCCGTGGACCCTGATACAGTCCTGGAGATATGGAATTAAATTTATCGTGTCTTCAAGCACTAACATTGGGGAACAAGAGCTTTGTCATCGTACTCTCTCTTTTGTCTTCTCACATTACAGGTCTCCCGTGGACACTGATACAGTCCTGGAGATGTGGGACTAAGTGACTCGTGTCTTCAACCGCTAACATTGGGGAACAAGAGCTTTGTTGTTTTCTGCTCTCTTTTGTCTTCACACTTTATAGGTCTCCCGTGGACCCTGATACAGTCCTGGAGATGTGGAACTAAGTGAATCATGTCTTCAAGCGCTAAAATTGGGGAACTAGAGCTTTGTTATCTTAAACTCTCTTTTCTCTTCTCACTTTACAGGTCTCCCGTTGACCCTGATACAGTCCTGGAGATGTGGAACTAAGGGAATCGTGTCTTCAAGGGCTAACATTGGGCAACAAGAGTTTTGTGATCATCCCCTCTCGTTTATCTTGTCACAGTACAGGTCTCCAGTGGACCCTGATACAGTCCGGGAAATATGGAACTAAGTGAATCGTGTCTTCAAGCGCTAACATTGGGGACCAAGACCTTTTTTATCGTCCCCTCTCTTTTCTCACTTTCCAAGTCTCCCTTGGGCGCTGATACGGTCCTGGAGATGTGGAACTAAATGAATAGTGTCTTCAAGCGCGAACATTGGTGAACAAGAGCTTTGATATATTCTGCTCTCTTTTCTCTTCTCAATTTACACGTCTCCCGTGGACCCTGATAGTCCTGAGATGTGGAACTAAGTGAATCGTGTCTTCAAGCGCTAACATTGGGGAACGAGCTTTGTTATCTTCCGCTCTCTTTTCTCTTCTCACTTTACAGTTCTCCCGTGGACCCTAATACAGTCCTAGAGATGTAGAACTAAATGAATAGTGTCTTCAAGCGCTAACATTGGGGAACAAGTTTTTTGGTATCTTCCGCTCTCTTTTCTCTTCTCACTTTGCAGGTCTCTCGTGGACTCTGATACAGTCCTGGATATGTGGAACAAAGTGAATCGTGTCTTCAAGCACTAACATTGGGGAACAAGAGCTTTGTTATCTTCTGCTCTCTTTTCTCTTCTCACTTTACAGGTCTCTCGTGGACCCTGATAAAGTACTGTAGATGTGGAACTAAATGAAAATTCTCTGAAGCGCTAACATTGGGGTACAAGAGTTTGTTACCGTCCCCTCTCTTTTCCCTTCTTACATTACAGATCTCCCGTGGACACTGATACAGGCCTGGAGATGTGGAACTAAATGAATAGTGCCTACAAGCAGTAACATTGGGGAACAAGAGCTTTGTTTTCGTCCCCTCTCTTTTCTCTTCTCACATTACAGGTCTACCGTGAACCTGACACAGTCCTGGAGATGTGGAAGTAAGTGAATCGTGTCTTCAAGCGCCAACATTGGGGAACAAGAGCTTTGTTATTTTCCGCTCTCTTTTCTCTTCTCACTTTACAGGTCTCCCGTGGACCCTGATACTGTCTCTGGAGATTAGAACTAAGGGAATCGTGTATTCAAGGGCTAAGATTGGGGAACAAGAGCTTTGTGATCGTCCCCTCTCTTTTCTCTTGTCAGGTTAACGGTCTCCCGTGGACACTGATACCGTCCTGGAAATGTGGCGCTAAGTGAATCGTGTCTTCAATCGCTAACATTGGGGAACAAGACCTTTTTTATCATCCCCTCTCTTTTCTCACTTTACAGTCTCCCTTGGACCCTGGTACAGTCCTGGAAATGTGGAACAAAGAGAATCGTGTCCTCAAGTGCTAACATTGGGGAACAAGAGCTTTGTTATCGTCCCCTCTCTTTTCTCTTCTCACATTACAGATCTCCCGTAGACACTGCTACAGGCCTGGAGATGTGGAAATAAATGAATAGTGCCTTCAAGCACTAACATTGGGGAACAAGAGGTTTGTTATCGTACCCTCTCTTTTCTCTTCTCACATTAGAGATCTCCCGTGCACTCTGATACAATCCTGGAGATATGGAATTAAATTTATCGTATCTTCAAGCACTAACATTGGGGAACAAGAGCTTTGTTATCGTCCCCTCTCTTTTCTCTTCTCACATTACAGGTCTCCCGTGGACCCTGCTACAGTCCTGGAGATGTGGAACTAATTGAATCGTGTCTTCAAGCGCTAACATTGGGGAACAAGAGCTTTGTTATCTTCTGCTCTCTTTTCTCTTCTCACTTTGCAGGTCTCCCGTGGACCCTGATAGAGTCCTGGAGATGTGGAACTAAGTGAATCTTGTCTTCAAGCTCTAACATTGGGGAACAAGAGCTTTGTTATTTTCCGCTCTCTTTTCTCTTCTCACTTTACAGGTCTCCCGTGGACCCTGATACAGTCCTGGAGATGTGGAACTAAGGGAATCGTGTCTTCAAGGGCTAACATTGGGGAACAAGAGCGTTGTTTTTGTCGTCTCTCTTTTCTCTTCTAACATTACCGATCTCCCGTGGACCCTGATACAGTCCTGGAGATATGGAATTAAATTTATCGTGTCTTCAAGCACTAACATTGGGGAACAAGAGTTTTGTTATCGTACTCTCTCTTTTCTCTTCTCACATTACAGGTCTACCGTGGACCCTGATACACTCCTGGAGATGAGGGACTAAGTGACTCGTGTCTTCAAGCGCTAACATTGGGGAATTACAGCTTTGTTATCTTCCACTCACTTTTCTCTTCTCACTGTACAGGTCTCCAGTGGACACTGATACATTCCTGGAGATGTGGAACTAAGGGAATCGTGTCTTCAAGGGGTAACATTGGGGAACAAGAGCTTTGTTACCGTCCCCTCTCTTTTCCCTTCTAACATTACAGATCTCCCGTGGACCCTGATACAGTCCTGGAGATGTGGAACTAAATGAATAGTGTCTTCAAGCGCTAACATTGTGGAACAAGAGTTTTGGTACCTTCAGCCCTCTTTTCTCTTCTCACTTTATAGGTATCCCGTGTACCCTAATACAGTCCTGGAGATGTAGCACTAAATAAATAATGTCTTCAAGCGCTAACATTGGGGAACAAGAGTTTCGGTATCTTCCGCTCTCTTTTCTCTTCTCACTTTACAGGTCTCCCGTGGACCCTGATACAGTCCTGGAGATGTGGAACAAAGTGAATCGTGTCTTCAAGCGCTAACATTGGGGAAGAAGATCTTTTTTATCGTCCCCTCTCTTTCCTCACTTTACAAGTCTCCCTTGGACCCTGATACAGTCCTGGAGATATGGAACTAAATGAATAGTGTCTTGCAATGCTAACATTGGGGAACAAGAGCTTTGTTATTGTCCCCTCTCTTTTCTCTTCTCACATTACCGATCTCCCATGGACCCTGATACAATCCTGGAGATATGGAATTAAATTTATCGTGTCTTCAAGCACTAACATTGGGGAACAAGAGCTTTGTTACCGTCCCCTCTCTTTTCCCTTCTAACATTACAGATCTCCCGTGGACCCTGATACAGTCCTGGAGATGTGGAACTAAATGAATAGTGCCTACAAGGAGTAACATTGGGGAACAAGAGCTTTGTTATCGTCCCCTCTCTTTTCTCTTCTCACTTTGCAGGTCTCCCGTGGACCCTGATACAGTCCTGGAGATATGGAAATAAATGAATCGTGTCTTCAAGCACTAACATTGGGGAACAAGAGCTATGTTATCATACCCTCTCTTTTCTCTTCTCACTTTGCAGGTCTCCCGTGGACCCGGATACAGTCCTGGAGATATGGAATTAAATGAATCATGTATTCAAGCACTAACATTGGGGAACAAGAGCTTTGTTATTATACCCTCTCTTTTCTCTTCTCACATTACAGGTCTCCCATGGACCCTGATACAGTCCTGGAGATATGGAATTAAATGAATCGTGTCTTCAAGCACTATCTTTGGGGAACAAGAGCTTTGTTATCATCCCGTCTCTTTTCTCTTCTCACTTTACAGGTCTCCCGTGGACCCTGACACAGTCCAGGAGATGTGGAACTAAGTGAATCGTGTCCTCAAGCGCTTAAATTGGGGAACAAGAGCATTGTTTTTGTCCTCTCTCTTTTGTCTTCTACCATTACAGGTCTCCCGTGGGCCCTGATACAGGCCTGGAGATGTAGAACAAAGTGAATCGTGTCTTCAAGCGATAACATTGAGGAACAAGAGCTATGTTATCATACCCTCTCTTTTCTCTTCTCACATTACAGGTCTCCCATTAACACTGATACAAACCTGGAGATGAGGATCTTAATGAATCGTATCTTCAAGCGCTAACATTGGGGAACAAGAGCTTTGTTGTTTTCCGCTCTCTTTTCTCTTCTCACTTTACAGGTCTCCCGTGGACTCTGATACAGTCCAGGAGATGTGGAACTAAGTGAATCGTGTCTTCAAGCGCTAACATTGGGGAACAAGAGCTTTGTTATCTTCCGCTCTCTTTTCTCTTCTCACTTTACAGGTCTCTTGTGGACCCTGATACAGTCCTGGAGATGTGGAACTAAGGGAATCGTGTCTTCAAGGGCTAACATTGGGGAACAAGAGCTTTGTTTTCATCCACTCTCTTTTCTCTTCTCACATTACCGGTCTCCCGTGGACCCTGATACAGTCCTGGAGATATGGAATTAAATTTATCGTGTCTTCAAGCACTAACATTGGGGAACAAGAGCTTTGTTATCGTACTCTCTCTTTTCTCTTCTCACATTACAGGTCTACCTTGGACCCTGATACAGTCCTGGAGATGTGGGACTAAGTGAATCGTGTCTTCAATCGCTAATATTGGGGAACTAGAGCTTGGTTATCTTCCACTGTCTTTTCTCTTCTCAGTGTACAGGTCTCCAGTGGACACTGATACAGTCCTGGAGATGTGGAACTAAGGGAATCGTGTCTTCAAGGGCTAACATTGGGGAACAAGAGTTTTGTGATCGTCCCCTCTGTTTTCTCTTGTCACATTACAGGTCTCCCGTTTATCCTGATACAGTCCTGGAAATGTGGAACTATGTGAATCGTGTCTTCAAGCGCTAATATTGGGGAATAAGAACTTTTTTATCGTGCCCTCTCTTTTCTCACTTTACAAGTCTCCCTTGGACCCTGATACAGACCTGGAGATGTGGAACTAAATGAATAGTGTTTTGCAGCGCTAACATTGGGGAACAAGAGCTTTCTTATCGTACTCTCTCTTTTCTCTTCTCACATTACAGGTCTACCGTGGACCCTGATACAGTCCTGGAGATGCGGAACTAAATGAA